>NW_027507686.1:203390065-203917565 GCF_037356315.1 Lithobates pipiens
AAACATGGTTGAGGCAGTGTGATGGCATTGGCATTCATGGCTTCCAGTGGCACTGGGTCATTGGTTGGATTATTGATGATGTGATAGAAAACAGAAATAGCTGGATGAATTCTGTATTGTGTAGAGATATACTGTCAGCCCAGATTCAGCCAAATGCAGCAAAGCTGATTGGCAGCGCTTCACAGTACAGATTGACAATGATCCAAAACACACTGCAAAAGCAACCCAGGAGCTTTTGAAGGAAAAGACGTGGACTATTTTGCAATGGCTGAGTCAATCACCTGATCTCAACCCAATTGAGCATGAATATTACTTGCTGAAGGCAAAACTAAAGGCCGAAAGGCCAACAAAGAACAACTGAAGACAGCTGCAGTTAGAGCCTGGCAAAGCATCAGAAAGGAGGAAACCCAGTCTTTGGTAATGCACATGGGTTCCCAACAAAATATTAAAAATTAATATTTTATTGATGATTATATTAATTTGTCCAATTACATTCGAGCCCCTGAAAATGGGGGGGGGGGGGGGCTGTGTATAAAAATGGTTCCTATTCCTAAAGTTTGTACTTGATATTCATGTTCAACCCCTTGAATTAAAGCTGAAAGTCTGAACTTCAAAATTATTTGGATTGTTTTATTTTAATTTCATTCTGGTGGCATACAGGGCCAAAAGTATGAAAATTGTGCCTGTGTCCAAATATATATGGACCTAACTGTATTACCAAAAGTATTGTGACACCTGCCTTTACACGCACATGACCTTAATGGAACCCCAGTCTTAGTCTGTAGGATTCGATATTGAGTTGGCCCACCCTTTGCAGCTATAACAGCTTCAACTCTTCTGGGAAGGCTGTCTACACGGTGTAGGAGTGTGTCTATCGGAATGTTTGACCATTTTTCCAGAAGTGCATTTCTAAGGTTATTGGAGAACACTGATGTTGGAGAAAAGGCCTGGCTCGCAGTGTGAGCTCTAATTCACCCCAAAGGTGTTTTGTCGGTTGAGGTCAGGACTAGGCAGGCCAGTGAAGTTCCTCCACCCCAAACTCGCTCATCCATGTCTTTATGGACCTTGCTTTGTGCACTGGTTCAAATCATTTGATGGAAGGGGGATTATGGTGTGAGGTTGTTTTTCGGGGGTTGGGCTTGACCCCTTAGTTCCAGTCAAGGGAGAATGGTCAAACATTACCATAGATACACTCCTAAACCTTGTGTACAGCCTACCCAGAAGAGTTGAAGCTGGTATAGCTTCAGAGGGTGGGCCAACTCAATATTGAACCCTACGGACTAATGCCATTAAAGTTCAATATATATAAAACTTGTAGCACCCTCTAGTTAGGTGGGTGCTAGAGTGAAGATTTTTCTAACTCAGTATGAAAATTTAGGCAGGCCTAGCTGGTGGCTAGGCCTGTTCGTTTTCATTCTGGGCTGGGGGTGGCTCAGGACAGGGCTGGGTGACTCACAGGTAGCATCACTGTCACCTCCCTCTTCTTTCTAGAAGGTGCTCGAAAGAGAGGAGGAGCGGAGAGGTGGAGCTGCCTGGGGTATTTTGAGGAGTCTTGACCAATCCCCAACTTGGATTGGTAGGGGGCAGGCCTCCTTAAATACCTGGGGTCAGCTCAGCTGGGAAGGAGGAGTTGTCGGGTGGAAATGCTGGAGTTACATAGTAGGTGAGGTTGAAAAAAGACACAAGTCCATCAAGTCCAACCTATGTGTGTGATTATATGTCAGTATTGCATTGTATATCGCTGTATGTTGTGGTCGTTCAGGTGCTCATCTAATAGTTTTTTTAAACTATCAATGCTCCCCGCTGAAACCACCACCTGTGGAAGGGAATTCCACTTACAGTAAAGAACCCTCTATGTAGTTTAAGGTTAAACCCCTTTTCTTCTAATTTTATGTTTCAATATTTTTATTAAAGGTTTTCAGTACAATACAAACAAAAGTCTCATTAATGCGGCAAAGTATTACATCAAGCACAATGCACAATGGGCCAACTCACTGGTCAGTTCCGCAGACATGCTGGCGGCAGCGAAATAGGTGCCTTATCTAATAACCCCGGATCACATAGGATCCCATCTGCCGAAGCTGTTACCTCTAGAGTGATATAAATATCCAATCGTGCAGCTAGCACCGCTAAATGAGAGATGTAAAGAAAACAGAGAACAGTGAGGAAAAGATGAAAGACCCAATAGCAGGGGAAGAGAAAAGAATAGAGAGTAGAAAAAAGTGGAGAAAAAGAGGGAAAGGGGGAGAACTGGGCGGGAGGGGGGGGGGGAGGGAGCCGTAGTCCTGAATCCTCAAACCCATGCTACCATGGCAAAGTTAAACAGCATACGTCCCGGAACCATTAGTTAGATAGACAATCCATGGATCCCAAATTCTATAGAACATTTTCATCCTGTCTTGAGACAGTGCGGATAACCGTTCGTTCAGCATTAACCATGACATTTTATGTTTAAGCTGGGCTATTGGTAGTGCGGCTGATCTCCAGTTACGAGCTATGGTGATCTTAGCTGAAATAAATATAAAGGTAAGGAGCCTCTGCTGAGGCCTGGAAGCCTCTGCCGCCTTGTCCCCCAAGAGGGCCAGCTTAGGTGATTTCCTCAGGTTCTTTCTTCTAAATTTTAATGAGTGGCCGTGTGTCTTGTTAAACTCCCTTCCGCTAAAAAGTTTTATCCCTATTGTGGGGTCACCAGTACGGTATTTATAAATCGAAATCATATCCCCATCTCAAGTATCTCTTCTCCAGAGAGAATAAGTTCAGTACTCACAACCTTTCCTCATAAGTAACATCCTCCAGACCCTTTATTAGCTTAGTTGCCCTTCTTTGTACTTGCTCCTTTCCCAGTACATCCTTCCTCAGGACTGGTGCCTAGAACTGGACAGCATACTTTAGGTGCAGCCGGACCAGAGTCTTGTAGAGCGGGAGAATTATCGTTTATCTCTGGAGTTGATCCCCTTTTTAATGCATGCCAATATTCTGTTTGCTTTGTTAGCAGCAGCTTGGCATTACATGCCATTGCTGAGCCTATCATCTACTAGGACTTTAGGTCCTTTCCCATCCTAGATTCCCCCAGAGGTTCTCCTCCCAATGTATAGATTGCATATTTTTGCCACCTAAATGCATTATTTTACATTTTTCTACATTAAACCTCATTTGCCATGTAGTTTCCCACCCTATTCATTTGTTCAGATTTTTTTGCAAGGTTTCCACATCCTGCGGAGAAGTTATTGCCCTGCTTAGCTTAGTATCATCCCTAAATACAGAGACTGAACTGTTTACCCCATCCTCCAGGTCGTTTATGAACAAAATACATAGGATTGGTCCCAACACAGAACCCTGGGGGACCCCACTACCCACCTCTGACCACTCTCTGGAGTGAGAGTGTGGAGGCTGTCGGGCCCACAGGGAGCTCCCCAGTCTGAGGGGGGGGGGGGTGGGCGAGCTTGGGCTGGGGCTCGGGTGCATCAAGGAGTAGAGGAGAGATCCTGGAGGAGAGGCACATCAGAGAGCAAGGAGAGGACAGTGGGAAAGAACACTGCTAAGAGACTCTAGGGAGGACAACTGGTCGCAGCCAAAAAGGCTGGTGAGTGAAGCACAGTCAGCAGGACTGGGGAGGCATGCCTGGGAGAACTGGGAGCTTGCAATTTGAGATAGATGCAGAACCATAAGAGTGGACTGTGGGAAGGGCAGTGGAGAGAGGTCATTACAGCCAGGCTGGCTGGCAGGGCCTGAAGAGAGCTATCTGGGATTGGTAGCTGAATAGAGGACAGTTAGCTTGTGAACTATTTCTACATCATAGGGGCCTGAGGCCTCTGCCCGCAAAAGACAATCCACTAAGGCCTGGCCAAGTTAGCGTCAGGCCTAACCATGTGGTGCTAGCTAGTCTGGACGAGTAACAGTCTGCAGCAAAGGAAGTGCTGGAGGATTAAAAGTCTGCACCAAGTGAAGTGCTGGAGGAGTAACGTTATGCAGAAAGTGAAGTGCTGGAGGAGTAACGTTATGTAGCAAGTGAAGTGCTGGAGGAGTAACGTTATGTAGCAAGTGAAGTGCTGGAGGAGTAACGTTATGCAGCAAGTGAAGTGCTGGAGAAGGGAAGGAAAAGAGATCTTAAGCGAGTGTATATAGTAGTCCCAAGCAAGTTACACTGAATCTTCTGGGCATCTCATGATTTCCTCTTCCCATCCAAGTTCAATCCCCTCAAATAAAAAAGAAAAACAAGCAAAGCTTATGGGCTGTTCTGTGTCTCTGAGTGCCTGAGAGATGGATGCCAGGTTGGGCAGGGTTACAGGTAAATCATAACATTCAGCAACTCCTACGGGGTCAAGGCTACATACTGTTAATATTTTTTTTCCTTTCTCTGTCAGCTAAATATAAAATATTATATATGAATAATTCACATTTACTATTTCCAGCCTGATTTACTAACTTCAGATTGATCATTCACTGTGAGCATATCCTTGATGCTTTGAGCTCACAGGAAGTGTGTTTAATAATAGCGGGTGTTATTCAACCTTGATGAGAACTGGTGCAGCAGCACAGAACAAATACTGCTTGGTATACTGGGGGGGGGGGGGGGGGGTCTGGTCAGGAAAAACTGAACTTATATGGACATGTTTCAAATAGACATTAAGTAAAAGACACTAAAATTAGTCTCCAACTAATAATAATAATAGTAATACATATACATTTTTTTTTTACATTTTTTTGGGCATATAAAAGCTGATTATTGTAAGCATCCCTGGCAGTATTATATGTTTTTTCACAGGCTCTGTAACTGAAACTTTTGCTGGACAGTAGGGAGGCGGTTTGGGCTCTCCACTATCATGGGTTCAAGGCAACTTTTGCAGGTTCTAGATTTGTGGTCCCAGTATATTTATGTGTAGATTCACCTGGGTGAGTTTTTTTTACTGCGCATCTTTTCAACTATGGCCATAAAATATAAAAAAAAGTGGCAGACCAAAATTGGATAAAAGAGTTGCTAAAAAAAAAAAAGTTAGAAGCCAACATGTTTTGGGTACTACATCACTCCCCTCTTCATCGGGGCTCAACGCAAGATAAAAGTATGCTATTTTGAGCCCTGATGAAGTGGGAGTGGTGTTGCCCCCGAAATAATTTAGCTGTTTTCAAATTACTTTTTTTTTACCAAGAATTTTAAATGATTTTGCGCTCTTTTATCTGATTTTGGTCTGGCGCTCGTTTCTGCATTTCTGTGTCTATGTGGGAGCCACCTTGCCAGAGCTATTGCGCTTTTTTAAAGTTTTCCCTCATCTGATTACACTTGCTAGTCTAAACGTTCCCTTTGAGTATGTTGCTTTGAACTGTGGCCAACAGGCTTAGAAGGGACAGCCTCACAATAAAAAAAAGGGGAGGGGGGCACAAAGCAACCATAGTGTCAGTAAATTGGAATATGTTGTAGGAAAGTGATCAAATTGCACGGTGAGCTTGGGAAAATGAGGAATCTGTACTTTAATTATGATTGCTAGCCCTTTGAGCAATTGATCCATTTGCTTCTGTTTTGTACTTATTTTGGGATATACTGTTTTTTATTTATGTTGATGGGGCTTTTTCTCATTTAATGAGGAAGTAAACTTCCATGCATTGTTTGTACCTATAGATAAGACTATAATAAGGCTTACCCATAGGTACTGTAAATATCTCTTAAACGTGTGCCGTTTAGGAGATATTTACTGTATATGCAGCCAATGACATCATCGGTGCATGTGCTCTGAAGGAACGGCCACCCATGCCGTTTCTCCAGAGCCCTGTGCCCGTGACTGGCGGTTGTGGGAGTGACGTCATGCTTCTCCGGCCAGTCGCACAGCTGGAGTCGTGGACCCGGAAGGAAGATGAGCAAAGATGGATGCAGCCTCCAGAGGTGATGACAAGGTTTTTCGTTTTCAGGTAAGTTTCACATAATGTGCTAGTATGCAATGCAAACTAACACATTATGCCTTTACTTTTGCAGGTCAGAAAAAACAAAACAAAAAATAAATGGTGCTTTGCTTCCTCTTTAAAGATTGAAGTAGTCAAAGTGGGGCATTTACTTGTTGCTGACCATCTGTTACTGGAACTCTCTTTTGTTAACAGCATACCTCTGCATTGTAAAAAATATAAAATAAGTGCAACCCATATCCCAATACAAAAATGTAGGTATACACCATTGAGGTAGACATACTTCAGTGATCCATGATTAAATCTATCCTTCTACTGTACAGTTTTACACTGCTGCATCCTCTGCAGTATCTACATCCATGTAATAAAACCCTTGTCTTTGCTTTTTATCTCTAGTAAAATTGGCCTATCGTTGTGCATTAAAATTGTCCCGCTGTTGGCCTGCTTTGCACTCAGAGCAACCATCAGGGGGGTACAGCCCATATACATGTAAGGGGCCCCAGCGTCTCTGGATGGGCCCGACCGACTGGCAGGGATATGAGAAGGCAGGGTCGGGTGCAGAGGAGCTCCTGTATGTATGTGAGTCAGAAGGCTGTTGCTCTGTCATGAGCTGGCATTGGGCTCTTTGCTGCCACCTCTGGCCATTTCCTGCATATCTACCCCTCTGCATACGGAAACAAGATCTGGGACTAGGAACACCTTACAAGTAAGGGTGGCTGTGTATGTGACCGTGTACATGCCTGTGTGTGTACATGTCTCTGTGTGTGTGTACGTGTCTCTGTGTGTATGTACATTCCTGTGTGTACATGTCTCTGTGTGTGTGTACATGTCTTGGTGTGTGTGTGTACATGTCTCTGTGTGTGTCCATGTCTCTGTGTGTGTGTATACATGTCTCTGTGTGTGTACATGCCTGTGTGTGTGTGTACATGCCTGTGTGTGTACATGCCTGTGTGTGTATATGTCTCTGTGCGCGTGTACATGCCTGTGTGTGTATGTGTCTCTGTGTGTGTACATGCCTGTGTGGGTATGTGTCCCTGTGTGTATACATGCCTGTGTGTGTACATGTCTCTGTGTGTGTACATGCAGGTGTGAGGGGGCTGAGAGCGTACAGGTACGAGGAGGCTGAGAGCGTACAGGTGTGAGGAGGGCTGAGAGCATACAGGTGTGAGGGGGCTGAGAGCGTACAGATGTGAGGGGGGCTGAGAGCGTACAGGCGTGAGGGGGCTGAGAGCGTACAGGTGTGAGGGGGGCTGAGAGCGTACAGGTGTGAGGAGGGCTGAGAGCGTACAGGTGTGAGGGGGCTCAGAGCATACAGGTGTGAGGGGGCTGAGAGCGTACAGGTGTGAGGGGGGCTGAGAGCGTACAGGTGTGAGGGGGGCTGAGAGCGTACAGGTGTGAGGGGGGCTGAGAGCGTACAGGTGTGAGGGGGCTCAGAGCGTACAGGTGTGAGGGGGCTGAGGCACTGAAGGACTTGGTGGCATGGCTAGTGGGCAGATTCGGTGGGATGGCCAGTGGGCAGGACCTTGGGGAATGTTGGTCGTCAGGCTCGGGAGGGGGGTAGGCCTAAAGCTGTGTAAGGGAACCCACAATTTCTGATGGCTGCCCTGTTTACACTACTGTATCACATGCGGTCTCTTAGTTCTGTTCTTGAAGTAAAACACCTGTCCGTATTCATTGTCTCTAGTGCATTGGGTCTAAGTTCCCTTTTTAAAATTGTCTTGATACTGGCCAGTTTTAGTTTTTGCTGTATCACCTGCAGAATCTAAATTTTTGTAGTAAATGCCCAGCCTGTGCCCTTTGTCTCTAGTAAATTTAGACCTAGCCTTGCAATTTAAATATGTCCTGCTGCTGGACAATTTTACACTACAATGTCATCTGCAGTCTCTTAATCCATTTGGTAAAACACCTGCAAGTACTCCATTTCTCTAGTTCATATTGTCCAGTGCAACCTCATTAAAGTGCCAAGCTGTTGTCCAATATTACAAATCTGGACAGATTTGCCAATTGGCATTTGGCCTGGTAAAAGAAGTAGGGAAGAAAACGAATCTACTGTTAGAATTAATGGATAATATGGTGATTGTGCAATTTAACTGCAAAACAAACAGCGCTGTCACTCTATTCCGGGGAGGGAAAAAAACAAGATCTATTGGCAGGATCTACATGTAATTGAACTATGGGGGGAACTCAGAAAAAACAAAAACTGCAATTTTAATGTTAGGCCGCGTACACACGCGGGGACTGTTCGCTCAACTTTGTCCGCTGAACAGTGTTTCGGCGGACAGTCCGCTCGTGTGTGGGCTTTCAGCGGACAGTTTCAGCGAACAGTCTGCTGAACAAAGTTTTTCGGAATTTCCGAAAAACTGTCCGCTGAAACTTTGTTTGAGCGGACAGTCCGCCCGTGTGTAGGCTTGTTCGTCAAACTAAGTTCCGCGCATACTCAGAAAGAATTTACAGGGCGGAAGCGCTCGGTCTTGTAAAACTAGTGTTCGCATTGAAGCTAGCATATTCGTCATGCTGCTAATTTTGTGTTTTTTTAATATAGCCCGTTCTTTTCTTCTTCGTAATGCAAGAAAAGTGAAGTAGCATTGCTGCTTATATTCACACAGAGTTATACTACATGTTTTTATTCATCCTCATCCTATGATTAATCTTCCAATTATAGAAAAAATATATTCCAAATTAAAAAACAAAACATAAAAAAACCCTCTAAAAAAAAAAAAGAAAAAAAAATGTATATATATATATATATATATATATAGATATATGTGTGTCTATCTTAAAAAAATATATATATAAAATAAAAAAAAAAACCCAAAATTTATATATATATTTTTATTTCTGAAAAAAAAAAATATAGAATTTATCTATTACTATATATTTTTGGAACTACTATTGTCATATATTTTTTTTTTTTTTTTTTTTTTTTTTTGTGGGGGGTTTGAAACAAGATGGACTTGCATTTTTTTTTGGGCCAAGCGGGACTATGCAAGTAGAGATAGATAGATAGATAGATAGATAGATAGATAGATACCCAAACCAGCATTTTAGCTTACACATGATTGCATGTTCAAAATCAGCAGAGCTTCCCCTCATTTCAAATGTTAAGCCTCAAATTTACAGCGACTGCACTTCCAAGTGCACTTGCAGTGCTTTAAAAATTGCACTTGAAGTTAGCATATTTATATTAACATGAACGTGTGTTTTGTAAATAACCCCCAGAGTCTTTTGACGTGTATCTGCCTACTCACAAATAAACTTTGTTTTTTAAGCCAAAATTAAAAAAAAAAAAAAAAAAAAAACATACAATATTTTTTTGAAATAATAAATTTTTATTTTTCCTCAGAACAAAAATAAATCAAGAGGGAGGCAACACTGGAGACAATTTTGACGTTTGTGAAGCCTTTTGTCCCCCAGGCACACATCAAGTGAGTGGCCACCAAAATTCCGAACCTGTGTAGCATGTAAATAGGGAGCACAACCAGGTCCTAGAATCCCAAAGACCAGGAACAGCAGCAGATGAGATCTATGTCCCCAGACTGTGGTACTACAACAGCCTGCGTCTTCTTTCAGAGCAGACTGAAGCCAGGCAGTCACTTGCGACTCTTCCGTCCAGCCTTCCCTCCACGCGTCGCTGGATGCTGTGTCTCTGGTGGTGGACATGTGGTAGGAGGAGGAGGAGGAGGAGGAGCAGTAGGGTCTGCGTTATAAAGCTTGGTGGTGGGTGTGAGCTCACCCTTCAGACCCCGTTGGATGGCATCAAAAAATATTGCTTCACACAAGTTTTGCTGTGGTTTGTCCATTTCAAGTAGCTTACTAGCCAGATAAGTGGCATAGGCCTCCTCCGGATTGGGGGGTTTGGACAAAATTTGTGTGGCTTGGTGTATAAGCGCCAAGGACTCCTCCTCTATACGGGTCATCCTCCTGGGCCTTTTGCTGGCTAGGCGGAGGGGAGGGACCTGGCTTTCAGTCCGACTCCTGCTGGGTCCAGCTAGCTCTTGTGTGTGGCTGGTCCCGGCCTCCTCCTCCATACCACTGGTCCCGGCCTCCTCCTGGGTGAGCTCATCCTGTGTAAAAAACAAAGAAATCAATAAATAAAATATGTCTATATTTTGAAATCATCAATCACTAACAATTTTACAGTTCTCACTTGCAAATACATTTGTCTTGAAATACAAAAGGCTATCATTTTGACACCACCATTTTTCCATCAGTTCACCAAGATTTGAGCCACATTTGTGTAAACTACTGTATCCTTCTATCTAATTTAATTTGTGATGAAATCCTAGATTTGGAAGCAATTCAAACATTGAACTTTACAGCATTAATATTTGAGCAATCCAAACTTTAGAAACGAAAATATACCTGGCTCCAGCTGGGTGCATCAACTTCGTCCAGCAAGGAAGGGTCTGGATCTTCCAGGGATGGCTCACCTGAGGTGGAGGGAAGGGTGGAGGGACGGGTAGACGGAAGAGTCGAAAGTGACTGCCTGGCTTCTGACGTGTCATCCAGAAAACGCAGCCTGTCATAATACCACAGCTTAGGTACATAGACCTGACCTGCTGCTGATCCTGATGTTTGGGACTCTAGGATCTTTCTGCGCTCCCGCCTATACACGCTACGCAGGTTCTTAATTTTGGCGTTCACAAAGTCAGTGTCTGCCTGGGGGAGTCGGGTTTTCACAAACGCCAAAACTGTCTCCAGTGTCTTCTTCCGGGCAGCACGGCTTGAATATTGGGGGTGTTTTGAATCCCAAAGACTACTGTGCGACTCAATTAAGTCCAGAAATGTTGAGAGGAAGGCCTCCTCCTTAAAGGGGTCTGGGGTATACCTTTGCATTTTCTGAAAAAAAAAAAAAAGTCAGACCAAATGCACACTATATTGTGACAATGTAGGCGAGACACACACTACCACACACGCTACCCCCCCACACACACACTACCCCCCACCCCCCCTATACACCCACCTCCACCCCCACACTACCACACAAAACACCAATCCCACTCAACCACCAACCCACATAAAAATCAATTAAACATCAATAAGACTAAATTTCAATATACACATTCCTAACGCAGACTTTAAATTAAACGAAAATAAAACGACAACTATCTTACCGTCGCGTGTAGCACTCGCTTCTTCCGTTCGGACAAGGCCTCGCGGTAACGCTTTACATACAGCGCATGCGCTCAGGTTCCGCCTGCGTCGCCCGCCCCTGACGTTCCTTGTGACCGTAATTCCCCCGCCCCTTTTACCCTCGTTCCGCTGTGGGTGAATGATAGGAGAAAATGGCGGATGCAAATTCAATTAGCAGCGTGAGCAGCGCAGAGGAAAGCCATGGCCCCCATGCTTCTGGAGCAAGGAGGAGATATAAGGCCACCAATATGGCCTTTGAAGAGATGGTGGAGATGGTGGCTATATTAAGAAGGGAGGACTATGATGGGGAACATGGCCCGTACCCCAAACCCAATGTCCGGAAAAGCGGCATTTTGGAGGAGGTCGTCACAACTTTGTACAACAAATTTGGGGTACGAAGAGGCAAGGACCAGCTCCGGAAACGATGGTCCGACATCAAGTCCAGGGAGCCGGAGCAATATCATCGGATCATAAAGGCCCTGAAAAAAAGTGAGTAAACTCCGCGTTTATTGTGACTGTCGGACATAATCGTTCGTGTACATACCGTATGTGAATCCGGCGGATTTGATCCTAATCGTTCGTGTAGGTACCGTATGTGAATCCGGCGGATTTGATCCTAATCGTTCGTGTTCATACCGTATGTGAATCTGGCGGATTTGATCTTAATCGTTCGTGTAGGTACCGTTTGTGAAACTGGCGGATTTGATCCTAATCGTTCGTGTACATACCGTATGTGAATCTGGCAGATTTGATCCTAATCTTTCGTGTAGGTACCGTATGTGAATCCGGCGGATTTGATCGTTCGTGTAGTTAATAGTTCATGTAATGAGCGCATATGGTTGTTCGTATATGTGGGCGTAAATAGCATGAATTTGTATATGGTGTAAATTTATCTGGTGTTGGATTAGATTTTAATTAGTTATTAATTTTTTGGTATTGTTCATGATAAACTGAATTGTCACGCTCAGTTTATAGGATATGAATTTTTACTAAAGTTTCCTAAATTTATTCAGTGCAATGTAGACTCAATAAAAAAAAAAAAAAAAAATTAGATAGATAGATAGATAGATAGATAGATAGATAGATAGATAGATAGATAGAATGCTGGTTCAACATCTGGACTGGGAAACATTTAAGTGTAGTTTGGGACATCATAGAACATTTTTTGACATAATCACACACAGGTACTCCAGGGGATGATTCGAGTGTGTCCGTCTGTGAAACTTGGACAAAAGATATAAAGTATCACAGTTTGGTTAAAGGCTAGGTTCACATTGCTGCAATGTACGAGATCAAATGTGATTTGCACCGCACTGCAGTGCAAATCACATGTGATCTCTGTGTGATGCGATTTCAGCCATACATATAGCATGGCTGAATTTGCATCGCATCCGGCCCAAACTTGTACATGGCCCTTTTTTTAGTCCACAGCCGAATCGGATCACATGGGTATTCACACCATGTGGTCCGATTCCTGTCCGAGTTTAAAGATTGCACTGTGAAATGAGAACTAATTCGGAGGTGTCAATAAAACTTTACACTGATACTCCCAGCAGGTCACATAGGGCAGTGCGAACTGCACATGCGATGCGTGAAACCACAGTAGATTTGCTGCATTCGCACATCGCACCAGTCTGAACACAGCCTAACTAAAAAAAAAAGTAATTTTAAGGATGTATTAAACTAGGATCTTGTAATAACCAGCTAATAATTGTACACCACTTCAAACCAATGTTTCATATTCAAATTTCTGAACTCAAATATCACTATGCTTAAAAGTATCTTTTATTTTATTTTATTTTTTTCTTTTCATTCTCATAGGGGAACAAAGACTCAGACAAGAGGTGGAGCAGCCCATGACCCCCCGACCTCGCCAGCCTGATTGGGCACTTAGCCCCAGCCCTGCGTCGGTATTGGAGCTGCCCAGTCCTGTGTCTGCAAGGGAGCAGCCAAGCTCGGTATCCTCCGCTGGACCAAGCTCCGTAGCTCCACTGGATGAGCCGAGCCCAGGGCTAGATGTGGAGGAGGAAGAGCAGGTGGAGTTACACACCCCACAAAGTGAGTGTCTGACAACCCAGCTTAAGGTAAACAATTAATGGCTGTATATTTTAACCAATTTTTTATCTACACATGTTTTTAGGTGATCTGGTTGTGGTAGAACAAGTCGCGGACCCATTTACCAGTGATAGTGCCCAGAGGATGATTGGTGACATCATGGCCTGGAATGGCCAGATTGATCGGATGGAGAACCAGATTCTAAACATCCAAAGAGAACTGGTCACTATGAGGCAGGGAATGAAGAACATGATCGATGTTTTAGGGAGAATCTAAGCCCCCTTTCCCTAAAACCCAATTGATCATGTTCTTCATTCCCTTTGAAAAAAGTTTTTAATGTTTTTACATCCTTGTTTTTAGAGGCCAAATTTTGAAGATGCACACGGTGTGTCAACATGTGCTATGTGCTATGTGCAAACACCAAATGCGTACATTGCGATCCTCTGGGATCGCAATGTACGCATTTGGTGTTTGCAAACCCTTCCTCATTCTAGTATGTGAGAGGAAGGGATTGCACACACCAAACACGTCCATTGATCACTCATGATGGTGCATAGCACATGTTGACATTACCATTTTTTGGTGTGCATCTTCAAAATTTGGCTTTACCCCTTGTTTTATGTAAATAGTTAAAAATCTGATTTTATTTTTTTATTTTTGTGATAATTGTATTTTAGATATTTCTATATATTTCTACGTTTACAAAAAAAAAAAAAAAAAAAAAAAAAAAAAAATTCCAAAAAAACAAAAAAAAACAAAAACAAACGATTTCCAAAAAAATAAAATAAAAAAAAACACAAAAAAAAATTATCTAAAACAGAGGCACTAGTTGGCATGTGCACTATTAAAAAATCAAAAAAAAGATGTGTGTGTGTGTCTACTTCTTTCAATACTCAATACCAGTTTGGGAAGTCATTTTGTGTTTTCTGTCACAAAGGGCCTTATTTCCTATTGTCAAAAACCACTTTGCAATACAAATGCACTAGGACAGGAATATGCAATTAGTGGAAATCCAGCTGTTGCAGAACTACAAGTCCCATGAAGCATAGCAAGACTGAAGGCCACAAGCATGAGACCCAGAGGCATGATTGACTTGTAGTTTTGCACCAGCTGGAGGTTGGCCAATTGCATATCCCTGAATTAGGACAATGTAGGAGACAAGCAACGTGAAAAGCAAACAAGAACCAAACTTAGAAATTTGAACAGACAAGACATATTTCAAGAAAAATACATTTTTATTGCTCAGCTGGCATTGGAATAGCCCCCCTACCATTAAAATAGCTGACATAGCGGTCACGCACCTCACGTGCTGTTTGGGGGGCTAAGCCAGGAAGGGCATGATCCAGCCCTGTCAGTTCTGGAAATATGAGTCCGGCCTCAGGCCCAATAGGCTGCAGGTACTGGTTACCTGAACATTTACGTAGACAATTGTGCAGAATGCAGCAGCACAGAATCACATAGTTCAGTTTATATTCTGAAAGGTTGATGGCTGTCAGTAACAGACGGAACCGGCTGGCCATAATGCCAAAGGCACTCTCCACAACCCTTCTTGCTCTGGCCAGCCGGTAATTAAAAACCCTCCTCTCCGGGGTGAGGGTCCTTTGGGGGAAGGGTTTCATAAGATGTTCACACAGACCGAACGCTTCATCAGCCAGAAACACAAACGGTAGACCCTCCACATTCTCGGCATCTGGTGGCAAGTCCAGGCCACCAGTGATGAGACGGTGGCAGAACTCGGTCTGCCTAAAGACTCCTCCGTCAGACATCCGGCCGTTCTTCCCCACATCCACATAAAGAAAGTCACATTGTGCCGACACCACCGCCATTAGCACCACACTATGGAACCCCTTATAGTTCCAATAGTAGGACCCCGAATGGGGTGGGGGCACAATCCTCACATGTTTCCCGTCGATCGCCCCTCCGCAGTTGGGAAAGTCCCAACGGGCAGCGAATTGGGAAGCCACAGTCTGCCATTCCTGTGGCGTGGAAGGACACTGGGGAGTCAAACACAGGGGAAAAAATAAATAAAAAATAGTCATTAAATAAAAACAATTCATAACAACTAAAACACCAAGCCCCGATATAGCACGAACTCGTTCCCGAGTACGTCCACTCTCCATGGCTTTGAAACGGTCGGCTGGACAGACAAGCTCAACTGAACGCACTGAAGAACAGCCAGACCTATGAAGAACGACCTGAAACACAGAAACGAGCGGACCAGAAGCGCCTAATAACAGGTACAACTGATCCACGCGTACCGAAAGGCAGATATAAACCTCACAGGTAGACTGCGCCGCAGTGAACGGACAAATTAAGCTGAAGTCTAAAAAGCGCGAATCGTCTCTAACCAAACTTCTACTAACGCAAAGTCAGCAGAAGGAGCCCAAAGGGTGCTTTGCTGTGTCTTGTACTTCCTGTTTCTAGTTCCGTCGTACGTGACGTACGTCATCGCGCACGGTTTCAGCGGACTGTTCGTTCGTCGTGTGTGGCCATGTCCGTCCATGCTAATTTTGAGCGGACTGTCCGCTGAAACTGTTTGACGAACAAAGTTGAGCGAACAGTCCCCGCGTGTGTACGCGGCCTTAGTGACAGACTGTACTTTCTTATACAGTCTATAGTTCCACCTTAAGTGAATGTAAAGACGGGTTGTATTTTGTATAACATATTTAAGAATCTACTTTTCACATATCTTATATTTGGGATTCATAAACTTAATACTGAAAATATGAGATTTGTATATTTTTCCATGTTCTGTACTGAATAAAGTAGCCGATGAAATACAGTATGCCTGTAATGAGCTCATTTTCCTTACATTGATGTTAAGCAGGAGGTTTGGCTATAATCCACCCACTTTGTTTTCCCTGAAATCCAACACAAACTTCAGGCTTGGCTTTACACTGAAAGATTCCAGTGGCAGGATTACATTTTTTATAAATTGTTCCGTCTTCAGATAGTTTTTCACTAATTCTACCAATTGTATTACAGTTTCTGGTTGTTTTGTGGCCTGGAGATGTTATTGAATAATGGAAAATAGCTTAAAGGAAACACTGCACTTGTTATCACCTGATCAAGAAGCTTGGAGACTGTTTTTATAGACATCATTTAAAATGTAGAGTTTGGTTACTATTCTAGGAATAAGATTAAAAGAGAAGTTTGGACTTTTTTTTTGCAGAATCATACTTACCTAGGTGGAGGCTGCATCTGTTCTCCGATGGCTCTAACACTGAGAACCCGAGCGATCAAACACTGCAGATTGGTCAGTCACTGCTGTCTGCTCTACCCCCCCCCCCCCGCTCACTGAAGCCCTGGGCTATGGAGGGGACAGGAGCAGCCACCTCAGGCTCTCAGCTGCTCGCAGAAACGCTGAGCTGAGTGTCAGTCCAGGAATGTGGGTGGATCCTGACTTCATTGTCGCAATCTTGCCCGAGCCTGGACCAGCTCTCTGATGTCAGCTGTCAGCAGGCTTCAACCCGCTGTCTGCTGAAAAAGGGTCAGGTGAGTGCAGAACGAATTGCACTCTGGTGATCCACAGAAGTACAGCCAAACAAGCTTTGGCTGCACTTCTTCTTTAAAGTCTTATGCTCAATAATAAGGAGAGTTGAGTATCCTGTTCAGATGCTTACAATTAGGGATGAGCCGGACAACCCCCCCACCCCCGGTTTGGTTCGCAGCAGAACATGTGAACAGAGAACAAATTTGTTCGAACACCGTTAAAGTCTATGGGACACAAACGTGAAAAATCAAAAGTGCTAATTTTAAAGGCTTATATGCAAGTTATTGCCATAAAAAAGTGTTTGGGGGCCTGGATCCTGCCCCAGGGGACATGTATCAATGCAAATTTTTTTTTAAAAAATGTGTGTTTTTTCTTGGGAGCAGTGATTTTAATAATGCTTAAAGTGAAACAATAAAAATGAAATATTCCTTTAAATATCATGCCTGTAAAGTAGCGCATCTTTCCCATGTTTATAACAGTGCCACAGAAAAATAAAATTTTTAGGAAAAAATGTCATTTAAAACTGCTCACGGCTGTAATGTATTGTCAGATCCCAGCAACATAGATAAAAATACCAAAAGAAAATGACATGGATGTCCCCTCCAAAATCCACACCAGGCCCCTCAGGGCTGGTATGGATATTAAGGGGTACTCTGCATCCATTTTTTTTTAAAATGGCGTGGGGGTCCCCAGGCACTATATACTCTGAACAGCAGTATATATACTTAGGTGTCGGTGGTACCAGAACACTGTAAACCCTCACAGTTAGTATTGTTGGGTGCAGGAACAGGCCCTGCTGTGAAATATTATATCAAGAAGAATTGTAATTACATGCCCATGTTAAACAGGGGCAGAAAAATTGAGCCTTGGGTGGTGGTGGAGGTAGTGACACAACACTGTGACCCCTCACAGATACTCTGGTTGGGCACAGGAACAGGCCCTGCTGTGAAACATGACTGCCAGTTTCTTGTCCTTCTGTGGCACCCCCTCTCTCTAGGCTCACATTACTCCCTTCCTCAACCTGGGAACCAACATCGGAGTCTTCAAATCTCTGCTCATCCTTCAGCAGCAGTTAACTGACACTGTGGTTGAATAATTCTGGAGACTCCCTGTGCATGATGGTGGGGCTATGGAAGGAGTGACTGTGGGCATGGGGCCGGTAGAATAGGCCGCTTTGGCAGCTGTGTTGGAAGGCAAACTGGGTGACAAAGGATGAGGAGGATGAGGACGGCTTCATTATCCACTCCACCAACTCTTCTGCATGTTGTGGCTCAATAACACAGCCAGCAGCAGCAAAAAAGGACAAGCGTGCCCCACGGCCACCTGCAGAGGATGCACCATGTCCACGAGCACCACTGTTGACTGTGGACATAAAGGCTACTTGCCCTCTTTTAGTGGTCTGTGAGCGTCGGCCTCTCCTTGGTGGCCTTCTGGAAATTATGTATTTTCTGTTTTGCAACACCACACTACACTGTATTAGATACTGTGTACACCACCTGAAGTGTATAATAAAGTGCACAATGGCTGCACTGTATTGTATACTGTGTACACCACCAGAAGTGTAGTAGAAACTGTACACACTATATTAGATACTGTGTACACTGACTAAAGTGTATTAGAAACAGTACACCATGGAAAGCACTGTAGATATAGGCTACACTGAATGCAGAGGATATATATATATATATATATATATATATATATATATATATACAGTATATATATATATATATATATATATATATATATATATATATATACTAATACACTGCCTGATGTCTGTTAGAAGCTGTACACACTGTATTGTATACTGTGTATGCTACCAGAAGTGTAGTAGAAATTGTACACACTGTATTAGATACTGTGAACACCGCCTGCACTGTATTAGCAACTGTACACCATGGAATGCAATGTAGATATAGGCTACACTGGATACAGAGTATATATACACTGCACTGACTAAATAGCGAGTAAACACCAAATATATAGTCTATGCTATATATATATATATATATATATATATATATATATATATATATATATATATATATATATATATATAGCATATACTATATATTTGGTGTCTACTCGCTATTTAGTCAGTGCAGTGTATATATACTCTGTATCCAGTGTAGCCTATATCTACATTGCATTCCATGGTGTACAGTTGCTAATACAGTGCAGGCGGTGTTTACAGTAGCTAATACAGTATGTACAATTTCTACTACACTTCTGGTGGCATACACAGTATACAATACAGTGCAGCCATTGTACAGTTGCTAATACAGTGTGTACAGCTTCTAACAGACATCAGGCAGTGTATTAGTATATATATATATATATATATATATATATCATGGACTTAGTCCCCCTGAGCCATGATTGGCCAAAGGCACCCTGCCTTTGGCCAATTATAGCTCTGTTAGCAGAGCGCACTGTGATTGGCCAAAGCATGCAGGTCAGGTGTATGTTTTTGCCAATCATCATACAGCAATGCACTGCGATCCCGCAGTTCATTATGGGGCATTCCACGGCCCTCAAATTTCTGTGAACGCCCCATATGTTCAGTTTGTTTTAGAACAAAC
Source organism: Lithobates pipiens (assembly GCF_037356315.1). Lineage (NCBI taxonomy): Eukaryota > Metazoa > Chordata > Amphibia > Anura > Ranidae > Lithobates > Lithobates pipiens. The sequence goes on from NW_027507686.1 coordinate 203,409,224, forward strand.
GAACACCCAATGTTAGAGAGTATTTTATTAGTGCAAAACATTTTTTTTTTCTTTTGTCAACCCCAAAAATGGAAACAGAAGTAAGACAAGCAGTCTAGATTTACCAATGTACTTTCTGTTAACGTGGCCCTCCTGGTTTAAAGCCCAACTCCATAAATGCAGAAAAAAAGGACACTATTCTAAGATACTGCTAATGGATATACTAAATACTTTTCTAAAACCTAAATACTAATAATTTTAATTATGCTGAAATGATTACTGAGACACCCAGTTACCCATATCATTATTATTATATACGCAGTGCCGGGACAAGGCCATTCAGCGCCCAGTGCAAATTTGCCAAACTGTGCCCCCCACCCCATTCATTATGTGCAAGCTTAGGGGATCCTACCCCCAGCAGTCACTCACTTGTCAAAATCACTGCTGCTATCACTACTCCGGTCAGCCTTGTAACAGATGGAAGGTGCCCCCATTCCTACAGTAAACCATTGCGCCACCCCTCCTGCTCACCCCTTGTCCCGTCCCTGTATTATTATTATACAGGATTTATATAACGACAACAGTTTGCGCAGCGCTTAACAAAATGAAAGCAGACATTACAGTTACATTACAATTTGGTACAAGAAGAATCAGAGGGCCCTGCTCGCTAGTGTATAGGATTTCCATAAAATTCAAGACAGGAAGGTTAGCCTGCTTGTGAGAGTTAACAACCTAAAGGGGAGGGGTAAGTAATACAAAAGATAGTAATGATGAGCAATAGGCTAATGAAAAATTTAAAAGTACAGATAGAGAGGAAGCTGTGCCTGACCAGCATTGCAAGAATCCCACTGCTTCTACCTTATTCATACTATGCATCTGGGATTTGTCCTCCTGTATTCCTGCCGTTATCATTACCCCGCTAGAAATGAGATCACCAGTCATCACAGAGAGTGCTGCGACATGACAAAGTAAAGTTAAAGTGGTTGTAAACCCTCACATATATCTAGTGAAGTGAACAGCCTCAGATGATACACAGAGATGAAACAAATCCTCCTACATAAGTTTTACTTGTTTATCTGCTGTCTTTTCCTTTCTACACTCTTTGGAAAGTGCAGATCATGTCAAAAATCTTTTTTCCTCTTTCAACAGAACACAGGGGTGGGTGAGGAGACTGGACTTACACTGTGTGAGAGTTGATTGGAGGAAAGGGACACACTCAACCCCCCCCCCCCCCGACACACACACACACACACACACATACATAGGCAGAGGAACAAAGAAACATGCAGAGCTTTATTCATAATAGACAAACTCAGCAATTTTCTCTCTCTAAGCTCCCTTCCTGACACAAATTTTCAGCTACTGTTAACGCATGTGTCAGAGAACTTGTCAGAAGTGACTCTGCTGATAACAGAGGAACGGAGCACCAAAGAGAAACGACACTTAGAGCTTTGGAGAGAGATAAATAAACACTACATATATATGTGCTAAGTTCAACTTTCATGAATGGGGTTTACAACCACTTTAACTCTACACAGAGGAGCAGTGTAGAACAAGGCCTGGTAAGTCAGTAAAAGGGGAAAGATCAGGTACAGGGAGCTTATAGGAAATACTGGTGGCTAGTCCTTTATCCTCTGCTCACCTTTTTTCACGCACAGTTTCTACAGTTTAGAGAACACTGGCTTACTATAGGTCATTGTTTTATTGCACAGTATAAAACAATATATTTTGGCTCTACATAAATAAATAACAGCAAATCCAGTTTATTTCAAGGTATTTTCATTGTGATTTATTTATACAGTAAATAAATATAGGAGGGAGCAAGGCTTTAAGACAGGAAAAAATTTTTTCGCCTAGGAAGATGCAAGAAAAAAGTCAATTAAAATAAAGTAATGAAGTGCAAAGTAAACAGAGCTCAAAGGAGCAAATGTCATACCTATGTTTTATTGCTGAAATGTCTTGTCCTTGGTGCCTCCTCTGAACTTTTTTTTAGTACTACAAGAACTTCAGTGTTATAGTCTACAAAATACACATGTTCTGCAATATATAAGAATGATTCACCTTCTTGTTGGAAAACAACAGTGGACCAAAGATGTTAGTAGGGATTCAAACATCACTCAAGTGAATAACAAGTTGGAAAGATAATGTAGTTGGTTTATGCTGTAGTTTCTCCTGATTTATACTGTAGAATGATTTTTGAATGACCGAATCAGGCAATATCTACACAGGGCACTATGTTAATCCTTTCTATGTAGCAGATAAATAGTGAAACAGATCTTGTTTACTGTTTAAGGCCGGGTTCACACTGGTACGACAAATGCTCCGACATTGGGAGCTCATGTTGCATGATGTGTGAAAATCAATGTTTCCCTATGGGAGCCATCTTAACTGGTCCGACACAAGTCGTCCGACTTTGAAAATGTTCCCTGCACTACTTTTGTCTGACTTTGATCCTTCTTTAATCCATTGAATATCACTGAATTTGGATCAAAGTCTGATTGCCATCTTAACTGATCTGACTTTGGCATGCGACTTGTGCTCTAATGATCTTGAAGGGGAACTCCAAGCCATTTTTTTTTTAAATGGCATGGGTTCACCCTCCTAGAACATACCAGGCCCTTTGGTCTGGTATGGATTTTCAGGGGAAACCCAAGCAGAAAAAAAGGCGTGGGGGTCCCCCAAAATCCTTACCAGACCCTTATCCGAGCACACAGCTTGGCAGGTCAGGAAAGGGGTGGGGACAAGCAAGCACCCCCCTCCTGAACCGTACCAGGCCATGTGTCCTCAACATGGGGGTAGGTGCTTTGGAGTGGGGGGCCTTACATCCCCCCACCCCAGAGCACCTTGTCCCCATGTTGAAGAGGACAAGGGCCTCTTCCCAACAACCCTGGCCATTGGTTGTCAGGGTCTGCGGGCGAGGGGCTTATCAGAATCTGGAAGCCCCCTTTGACAAGGGGGCCCCCAGATCCCGTCCCTCCACCCTATGTGAACGAGTATGGGGTACATTGTACCCCTACCTATTCAACTGAAAAAAATGTCAAAAATAAAACACAGCACACAGGGTGCAAGAATAAGTTATTAAGGCAACTCCGGCATCTCTTCTGACTTCTTCTCCCATCTCTGGGTCTTCTCCCTTCTCTGGTTCTGGGTACACGGTGTGCCAATACTTATATTGGCATGGGGCGGGGTCACCATGCATTGTCATCTGGAGGCCTTGCCCCATATAAAGTCACCACCCGGAGCATAATGGGCGGTGACGTCATAAGGAGCAGGGCTCCGATGATCCCACCCACGCACCCGGCATTAGAGTGGGAGACAGTGTCGAGTCAACATCAGAAGAAGAACAGAGGGAGAAGGCAGCGGAGAAGACCAGGCAAAAGAGCATGAAGACAGCAGGAGGATACCAGGCAGAAGGCAGCAGACTGGAGAAGAACCAGAGAGAGAGCAGAGAAGAGCCGGAGAGGGGAGAAGAACCAGCAGAGGCAGAAGACATCAGCGGAGCAGGCAGAAGAGCCGGAAAGGAGAGAAGAGCCAGAGCTGCTTAATAAATTACTTTAAAAACCTGTGTACTGTGTTTTATTTTTGACACTAATTTTTAGGTGAATGGTTAAGGGTATAATGTACCCCATACTCATTCATATAGGGTGGGGGGCTGGGTTCTTGGCCCCCTTTTTTAAAGGGGACTCCCAGATTCCTATAAGCCCCCCACCCGCAGACCCCAACAACCAACGGCCAGGGTTGTTGGGAAGAGGCCCTTGTCCTCATCAATATGGGGACAAGGTGCTTTGGGGTAAGGGTCGCAAAGCCCCCCAAGCCCCAAAGCACCCACCTCCCATGTTGAGGGCATGCGGCCTGGTACGGCTCAGGATGGTGTCATACCATTTTGGATAATCCCCAGCAGTCCTGCACAATATGAAGGGCAATATATATGGATAGTCCATGTTTTTCTCCTGGTTTAAAGGAATGCCTCTATCAATGATCTATACATATAAATAATGTAAGTGTCTTTGCAATGTAACTTTTTAGATGCTGGATGTTTTACATATGGAATTCATGTATACATATATGGATTCTTTAACCACTTGCCGACCGCCGCACGACGATATACGTCGGCAGAATGGCACGGGCAGGCATATGGGCGTATATATAAGTCCCTGCCTTCCCGCGGGTGGGGGGCCCGATCGGGCCCCCCCCCGGTGCCTGCGGCGGTCGGCATTCGTTCGGGAGCGATCCGGGATGAGGGGGCGGCCATTCATTCATGGCCACCCCCTCGCGATCGCTCCCGACGAATAGAAATGCTCCGTGACATCACTTCCTCTCCTCACAGGAGAGGAAGTGATGTGATCTCTCCTCCGTGTCGGTATTTTTCGTTCCGGCACCGAGGAGAGAGGATCGGTGAGTTGCACCAACACACCACACGTACAGTAGAACATGCCAGGCACACTCACACCCCCCCTTTACCCCCCGATCACCCCCCCAATTACCCCTGCCCCCCCCCCAGTCACAGTGACACCAATTGCATTTTTTTTTGCATTGGTGTCATTTGTGACTGTAATAACTGTTAGGGCAGTTATGGTTAGCCCCCTTTAGTTCTAATGTGCCCCCCTAACCCCCCCAATAAAGGTTTAACCCCGTGATCACCCCCCGTCGCCAGTGTCACTAAGGCTGGGTTCACATTGCAGCGGTTTATGAGAACGAATGTGATTCGCACCGCACTGCAGTGCAAATCACATCCGATCTCTGTGCGATTCGAGTTCAGCCATACAGATAGTATGGCTGAATTCGCGCCGCACCCGCCGCAAATTCGCACGGGACCCTTTTTTTGGTCCGCAGCAGAATCGGATCGCATGGGTGTTCACACCATGCGATCCGAGTTTGCAGATCGCACTGCGATATGCGAACTGATCTGGGGGTGTCATTAACATTTCACTGACACTCCCAGCAGTTCGCATAGGGCAGTGTGAACTGCCGCCGGGAGGCATGCGATGCGGGAACCCGCCGCGGATTCGTGGTGTTCCCGCATCGCTCCAGTGTGAACCCAGCCTAATAAGCGATCATTTTTCTGATCGCTGTATTAGTGTCACAGGTGACGCTAGTTAGGCAGGTAGGTATTTAGGTTCGCCGCAACTTTTTATAGCGCCAGAGACCCCCATATACTACCGCATAAAGCCCCCTGATTGCCCCCTAGTTAACCCTTTCACCAGTGATCACCATATAACTGTTACAGGTGACGCTGGTTGGTTAGTTATTTTTTTATAGTTTCAGGGCACCCGCCATTTATTACCTAATAAAGGTTTAACCCCCTGATCACCCGGCGGGTGTCATTTGTGACTGTAATAACTGTTAGGGCAGTTAGGGTTAGCCCCCTTTAGTTCTAAGGTACCCCCCTAACCCCCCCAATAAAGGTTTAACCCCGTGATCACCCCCCCGTCGCCAGTGTCACTAAGGCTGGGTTCACATTGCAGCGGTTTGAGAACGGATGTGATTCGCACCGCACTGCAGTGCAAATCACATCTGATCTCTGTGCGATTCGAGTTCAGCCATACAGATAGTATGGCTGAATTCGTGTCGCACCCACCGCACCCGCCGCAAACTCGCACGGGACCCTTTTTTTGGTCCGCAGCAGAATCGGATCGCATGGGTGTTCACACCATGCGATCCGAGTTTGCAGATCGCACTGCGATATGCAAACTGATCTGGGGGTGTCATTAACATTTCACTGACACTCCCAGCAGTTCGCATAGGGCAGTGTGAACTGCCGCCGGGAGGCATGCGATGCGGGAACCCGCCGCGGATTTGTGGCGTTCCTGCATCGCTCCAGTGTGAACCCAGCCTAATAAGCGATCGTTTTTCTGATCGCTGTATTAGTGTCACAGGTGACGCTAGTTAGGCAGGTAGGTATTTAGGTTCGCCGCAGCTTTTTATAGCGCCAGGGACCCCCATATACTACCGCATAAAGCCCCCTGATTGCCCCCTAGTTAACCCTTTCACCAGTGATCACCATATAACGGTTACAGGTGACGCTGGTTGGTTAGTTATTTTTTTATAGTTTCAGGGCACCCGCCATTTATTACCTAGTCTCACTAGTGTACCCCTAAATTTAGGGGTGTCTACTTTCCAAAATGGGGTCATTTGGGGGGCGTTTGTGCCATCTTGGCATTTTATGGCCTTCAAAACTGTAACGCCCTTAGAAAGCCTGAAGGCGGTGCTTGGTTTTCGGGGCCCCGTACGCGGCTAGGCTCCCAAAAAGTCCCACATATGTGGTATCCCCGTACTCAGGAGAAGCAGCAGAATTTATTTTGGGGTGTCATTTCACATATGCCCATGGCATGCGTGAGCAATATATCATTTAGTGACAACTTTGTGAAAAAAATAAATAAAAAAAAAAGTTTGTAATTTTCCCGCAACTTGTGGCAAAATATAAAATATTCCATGGACTCAACATGCCTCTCAGCAAATAGCTTGGGGTGTCTACTTTCTAAAATGGGGTCATTTGTGGGGGTTTTGTGCCATCTTGGCATTTTATGGCCTTCAAAACTGTAATAGGTAGTGAGGAGTGAAGTCAAATATTTACACCCTTAGAAAACCTGAAGGCGGTTCTTGGCTTTCGGGGCCCCGTACGCGGCTAGGCTCCCAAAAAATCCCACACATGTGGTATCCCCGTACTCAGGAGAAGCAGCAGAATTTATTTTGGGGTGTCATTTCACATATGCCCATAGCATGTGTGAGCAATATATCAATTAGTGACAACTTTGTGTAAAAAAAAAAAAATAAATTTTTTTTTTGTCATTATTCAATCGCTTGAGGCAAAAAAATAAAATATTCAATGGGCTCAACATGCCACTTATCAATTTCCTTAGGGGGTCTACTTTCCAAAATGGGGTCATTTGGGGGGGTTTTGTACTGCCCTGCCATTTTAGCACCTCAAGAAATGAGATAGGCAGTCGTAAACTAAAAGCTGCGTAAATTCCAGAAAACGTACCTTAGTTTGTAGATGTGACAACTTTTGCGCAAACCAATAAATATACAGTTATTGACTTTTTTTTTACCAAAGACATGTGGCTGAATACATTTTGGCCTAAATGTATGACTAAAATTGAGTTTATTGGATTTTTCTAATAACAAAAAGTAGAAAATATCATTTTTTTTCAAAATTTGCGGTCTTTTTCCATTTATATTGCAAAAAATAAAAATCGCAGAGGCAATCAAATACCATAAAAAGAAAGCTCTATTTGTGGGAAGAAAAGGACGCAAATTTTGTTTGGGTACAACATTGCATGACCGCGCAATTACCAGTTAAAGCAGCGCAGTGCCAAATTGTAAAAAGACCTCTGGTCATTTACCAGCAAAATGGTCCGGTCTGAAAGTGGTTAATGAAAATGCTTTATATTTCATAAGTGGTATAAATCCCTGAAGAAGATTTTTGGCTTTTGCTTATTTCGAAACGCATTGGTTTTCCCAGCCACAAATTACTGATGGTAGAACAGCAAGTAGTTGGGAATACCACTTTAAGATATTTATATATGTATGTATCATGCAATGTCTTTATCATTGTAGCCCTGTGTATATATGTTTGAACACTTTTTTCTACAAATTTTAAATTATTGGTGTTTGTTTAAAATAAATAATTTTTTATGAAAAATCAATTTAAACTCAATACTGTATGAAAATTGCCCAAAAAATCCCAACTTTGAGACTTGTTACTTTCTTACGCTGCACACAAATAAAATGTATGTCCTTTTTTTCCCCACAAATAGAGCTTTCTATTGGTGGTATTTGATCACCACTGCATTTTTTATTTTTTGCGCTCTAAACAAAACAATATTTTTTACTTTCTGCTATAAAACATATTCAATAAAAAAAAAATTAAAACATCAAATTTCTTCATAAATTTAGGCCAATAGTATTCTGCCACACATTTTTGGTAAAGTAAAGTAAATAAGTGCATATTGATTGGTTTTGATTGATTGGAAAGTTATACCATCTGCAAACTATGGGATATTTATTTTTTATTTTCTTTACTTGTAATGGTAATGTCGGCGATCAGAGACTTATAGTGGGACTGCGATATTGCGGCAGAAATTGTGACACTAATTGACACTTTTGACAATTTTGGGGGCTAAAAAATATGCACTGTAACTGTACTAATGATACTGGCTGGGAAGGGGTCAGGGGCGATCAAAGGGTTACTTAACCTGTGTTTTACTAAACTATGTGTGCTGCTTTTACCACTTTTACCAGGGGAAGAGATGGAATTTATTCCCTGCTTTGCAGAGACACAAATGCCATTCTTTACCTCTTGTCAGAAAGGTGATCTACCTTGTTTACATTGCCATTCTGCCTCTCTGCCTAATGGCCGGCGCCGGCGGACATTGGGTACCGTGCACCCGCCAATCGGCTTCCACTGTGTGTAATCACAGTGGAAGTGAGCCACCATCGGCGCGCATGTGCGCCCCCTGCCCAGAAGTGTTGGATCATGTGTGTATATATATATATATATATATTATATATAGTGGGGCAAAAAAGTATTTAGTCAGCCACCAATTGTGCAAGTTCTCCCACTTAAAAAGATGAGAGAGGCCTGTAATTGTCATCATAGGTATACCTCAACTATGAGAGACAAAATGTGGAAACAAATCCAGACAATCACATTGTCTGATTTTTGAAAGAATTTATTTGCAAATTATGGTGGAAAATAAGTATTTGGTCAACTACAAATAAGCAAGATTTCTGGCTCTCACAGACCTGTATCTTCTTCTTTAAGAGGCTCCTCTGTCCTCCACTCATTACCTGTATTAATGGCACCTGTTTGAACTTGTTATCAGTATAAAAGACACCTGTCCACAACCTCAAACAGTCACACTCCAAACTCCACTATGGTGAAGACCAAAGAGCTGTCGAAGGACACCAGAAACAACATTGTAGAGACATGCACCAGGCTAGGAAGACTGAATCTGCAATAGGCAAGCAGCTTGGTGTGAATAAATCAACTGTGGGAGCAATAATTAGAAAATGGAAGACATTCAAGCCACTGATAATCTCCCTCGATCTGGGGCTCCACGCAAGATCTCACCTTGTGGGGTCAAAATGATCACAAGAACGGTGAGCAAAAATCCCAGAACCACAAGGGGGGACCTAGTGAATAACCTGCAGAGAGCTGGGACCAACGTAACAAAAGCTACCATCAGTAACACACGATGCTGCCAGGGACTCAGATCATGCAGTGCCAGACGTGTCCCCCTGCTTAAGCCAGTACATGTCCGGGCCCATCTGAGGTTTGCTAGAGAGCATTTGGATGATCCAGAAGAGGATTGGGAGAATGTTATATGGTCAGATGGAACCAAAGTAGAACTGTTTGGTAGAAACACAACTCGTTGTGTTTGAAGGAGAGAGAAGGCTGAGTTGCAACCAAAGAACACCATACCTACTGTGAAGCATGGGGGTGGCAACATCATGCTTTGGGGCTGTTTCTCTGCAAAGGATGACTGATCCGTGTACATGAAAGAATGAATGAGGCCATGTATCGTGAGATTTTGAGTGCAAACCTCCTTCCATCAGCAAGGGCATTGAAGATGAAACATGGCTGGGTCATTCAGCATGACAATGATCCCAAACACCCCGTCCGGGCAATGAAGGAGTGGCTTCGTAAGAAGCATTTCAAGGTCCTGGAGTGGCCTAGCCAGTCTCCAGATCACAACCCCATAGAAAACCTTTGGAGGGAGTTGAAAGTCCGTGTTGCCCAGCGACAGCCCCAAAACATCACTGCTCTAGAGAAAGGAGGTAGGGAGCCTGGTTCCCATATCAGACCACCCAAGAAGGGAATTGAGCTAACGGACTATTGCGGTACATATGAGGAATAATATAACACAAATAAAATACAAACAACGTTTATTTAAACAATAAAATCTATTTACAGCAATTAAGTTGATACACATGGTGACATAGTTCAACTAGTTTCGCTCCAAAATGAGCTTCTTCAAGAGCTGAGCTTCTTCACTGCTCTAGAGGAGATCTGCATGGAGGAATGGGCCAACATACCAGCGACAGTGTGTGACAACCTTGTGAAGACTTACAGAAAACATTTGACCTCTGTCATTGCCAACAAAGGATTTATAACAAAGTATTGAGATGAACTTTTGATATTGACAAAATACTTATTTTCCACCATAATTTTTAAATACATTCTTTCCAAATCAGACAATGTGATTGTCTGGATTTGTTTCCACATTTTGTCTCTCATAGTTGAGGTATACCTATGATGACAATTACAGGCCTCTCTCATCTTTTTAAGTGGGAGAACTTGCACAATTGGTGGCTAACTAAATACTTATTTGCCCCACTGTACATATATCATATACGTGATCCGGCGTGCAGGTGCCACATCATACTGTTCTGTATATTTTACCATGTACAACGTAATATTTTAGAGCTGCAAAGCTACTGTAGGACTATCCACAAAATAAGGACACTGACAAATCTAAGGATTAAGTTAAGACAGCAACCAGGTGCTAAAGATAAATGGCTCGATGAAAGTTTGGCCCCCAGCAGCTAGACTGTGTCTCGCCTATCTATTTAATTGTAAAATTCTGTGTTCGACTTAGGTGTACCTTTAAAATAAAACCCTGTTTTGCCTCCTTGTATGTAATCTCTATGCATCTGCAATCACCTGCAGCATTGTGCTACGTCCCATTATGCTCAATAATCTCAAAGAATGTATTTGACGAAGACTGTTCTCTGTGGCAGATCTCATGCGTCAGTGTGTGCTCTGTAGAAGTCTTTCACGTTGCACTCCATGTTCTCATAAAAAAAAGATATTTTCGCTTTATGAATCATATAGAGAATCTGCGATCTGACTCATAGATTATAAAAAAAAAAATAGCACCGCGCATAGAATACAATATTGACCTTGTAGGCATTATTATATTATATTGTCAGATGTCAGAATGGGTCAGAACTAGTTCTGAATGGCCCAGGATTTTAGTTTTTTTTTAACTATAACTATTTTTATTTCTTCTCTTATTACAGGGCATGCATTTGATGTTTGATAGTTATCTCATGCTATGTATCTTTACATTCTGCACTAAAAGGTCAGTGAAACTAAAAGTGATATTTTATATTTACCTGGATTAACTGCAGGTTTCAAGTGGTATTAAAACTTCCATTTAAAAAATAAAATAAAAAACATGTTATACTTACCTGCTCTGTGCAGTGGTTTTGCACAGAGCAGCTCCAATCCTCTTCTTTTTTGGGTCCCCCGCTGGCGCTCCGGGCTCCCCCCTTCGAGCAGTGCCCCCAAAGAAACCTGCTTGCCCTGGGGACACCAATGTGTGCTTGCTTCCGTGGTTCAGCCCCACCACCCTGCTCTCTCCTCATTGGTTCACTCGCTGTGATTGACAGCAGTGGGAGCCAATGGGCTCCCACTGCTGTCTCAGCCAATAAGGGTACAGTGCCGGGAGAGGTGAAGGCTATTGTGAACATCGCTGGATCGGAGGGGGCTCAGGTAAGTATTAGGAGGGGGCCGCTGCACACAGAAGGTTTTTTACCTTCATGCATAAAATGCATGAAAGTAAAAACCCTTCAGCCTTTAGAACCAGTTTAGAACCACTTTAAAGAATAACTCCACTTTTGTAGGAAAAAAAAGACAGCAAATAAAGAAAAGATAATATAACAGATACAATTGCGACACAAGTCATACTGTAATTGGATGTTATTAAAAATTACCTTTCCTTTTCAATCTGCAGCTCTGTAACTTTCTGAAAATGCAATGCAATATGGCTACCTGAAGGTGTTCTGTACACAGAATGTGTACAGAACGCCCCCAGAAACACCCTCCAGAAACATCATTTCCTGCTTGTGTGATTGGCTCACCAATTTTTCAAGTAGTCTACACTAATATAGAAATCCGATTTCTGGCATCCCCTGCAATAAATTTTTTTATGTGAGTTACTCCCAATAGGAAATCACGGGTAAAGGGATGCAGACTCTGCTACTTTACTCATTAGAGGCCTGCAGGTGCACAGCTGGTTGATAATAATGAAACCACTCCCATTAGACTCACTCGGCCCAGAGGCACAGAGGAACAAACAGGTATTTCATCAGAGTAACAAAAGGTAGGAATCTGCAACAAAGTTTGTTAAAATCCTTATAATGTACATAATTTTTTTTTTTTCTCAGTGAAGTTACACTTTAAGTTTGATCTTATATCTTTTGCTTAAACTTGATGGACATGTGTCTTCTTCTAAACTGACTATATATTTTTTTTATTCCGTATGATGCAAAAATAACTATTTCTAATGGCTTTAAACATATATTCATACTTTTCAACTTTAAAGCCTAACTGAACATTCAGTTTAAATAAGCTAAACTCATCCCAAGTGCATCAAAGCAAATAGTGTTCAAAGTCATACAAATCGCTTTCTTTAGATGGCAGCCACAGCCTAAGTAGAAATGCCTGTTCCCTGCCAGCATACTGTAGAGAAGGTCATCTAGCTTTGTGTGAAAGCAATGGTCTCTCTGTTTAATCAGTGCTAAATAGGGATGACCTTCGTGTTCGAGTCGAACGTACGTTCGACTCGAACATTGGCTGTTCGGCCATTCGGCAAATTCCGAACGTTTGGGCTGTTCGCGTCAAAATTCGAGTGGCGCGCGCGGACCACAATGCACTGCGGTGGCGCAGTGCATTGCTGGCTCATGATTGGCCAAGCATGCACTGTGACCCCGCATGCTTGGCCAATCATAGCGCCAGCAGCGAGGAGAGCCATGATTGGCTAAAGGCATCCTGCCTGTGGCCAATCATAGCTCAGGCTGTGTAGTGCACGCCCCACACTATACAAGGCCGCCTTTGAGGCGGCCTCGTGTAGTGTGTTAGCATCTGAAGCAGTGGGTGTTCTGTGTACCTTCAACACAGTACACACCGATCGTTTTTGGCTGATTTCCTATCTTGCTGCTGTGTAGTGGTTGTTGTCTGTGCCCTGACCGCAGTATACACCACTATATTCACCTCACCTATATAGCTAGTGATCTAGCTTTAACCACTTAACAACTGCCCATTGCCGATTAACGGCTTCAGGGCGGTTGTTTAACTCTGAGAGGCCGTTAATTAACGGCCTCCCAGAATTCTGCTCTCGCGCGCCCCCTGGGGCGCGCACTCGAGAGCATCCGTGACCGCCGGGTCCACGGATCACGGTAAACGGCCGCTCGTCGCGGCCGTTTACCACGTGATCGCTCCGTCAAATGTACCGATCGGTACAGCGGAGGGGAAAGAGATCAGTGTCAGCAGCGATGTGGGCTGCATCTGCAGTGCCCACATCGCTGCTCACCGAATTTAACCCCTCAATTCCCTGCCAATACTCTGCCAATACTCTGCAATACCAGTGCATACTCTGCAGTACCCTGCCATTACTCTGCAGTACCCCGCCATTACTCTGCAGTACCCCGCCATTACTCTGCAGTGCAGTACCCTGCCATTACTCTGGAGTACCCTGCCATTACTCTGCAGTACCCCCCATTACTCTGCAGTAACCCCCATTACTCTGCAGTACCCTGCCATTACTCTGGAGTACCCCCCAATACTCTGCAGTACCCTGCTATTACTCTGTAGTACCCCGCCAATACCCCGCCAATACTCTGCAATACCCTGCCATAAATTGCCATACCCAGCCATGCTCGGAGATACCCAGCCATACTCGGTGATACCCTGAAATACCCAGCCATAGACGCCCCCCACCCCTCACCGCCCTCCGGTGCTTCTACCAACTCGCCAGTACGATCAAAGCCAGAATCTTTTTTTTATTTTTTATTTCAGGCTTCCCAGCCTAGAGGTGAGATGTGGGGTCATATTGACCCCCAGATTTCACTGTAAAGAGGACCTGTCACCCCATATTCCTATTACAAGGGATGTTTACATTCCTTGTAATAGGAATAAAAGTGATCAAAAATATATTTTTGGGGAAAAAAGGTCAAACTAAAATAAATAAAGTAAAATGAACAATAAAAAAAAAAAAAAATTTTTAAAGCGCCCCTATACCCATGTGCTCGCATGCAGAAGCGAACGCATGCGTAAGCCCCGCCCACATATGAAAACCACACATGTGAGGTATCGCCGAGAACGTTAGAGCGAGAGCAATAATTCTAGTCCTAGACCTCCTCTGCAACTCAAAACATGTAACCAGTAAAAAAAATTTTAAGCGTCGCCTATGGGGATTTTTTAAGTAGCGACGTTTGGCGCCATTCCACGGGCATGTGCAATTTTGAAGAGTGACATGTTTGATATCTATTTACTCAGCATAACTTCATCTTTCACTTTATGCAAACATTGGGCTAACTTTACTGTTTTTTTTGTTTGTTTTTTAAGCACAAAACTGTTTTTTCCCCCCAAAAAACGCGTTTGAAAAATTGCTGTGCAAATACCGTGTGAGATAAAAATTTGCAACGACCACCATTGTATTCTCCAGGGTCTTTTGGTATGCATATGCTGTGTGTGTGAAATAACCTGATAATATGACAATTTTGTGAAAAAAAAAAAAAAAAGGAAATAGGCCGTCAGTACTTCAGGTGTGATCAATTTTCAGATATTGGCACCATAGCTTGTGGACTCTATAACTTTCACAAAGACCAAATAACATCCACCAATTTGTACTTATTTTTACCAAAGATATGTAGTAGTATGAATTTTGGCCAAAATTTATGAAGAAAAAATTACTAATCTGCTAAATTTTATAACAGAAACGAAGAAAAAATCATTTTTTCGCAGAATTTTCGGTCTTTTTTCTTTTATAGCACAAAAAATAAAAAACTGAGAGGTGATTAAATACCACCAAAAGAAAGCTCTATTTGTGTGAAAAAAAGGACAAACATTTCCTATAGGTCCAGTGTTGCATGACTGAGTAATTGTCATTCAAAATGTGAGGGCACCGAAAGCTGAAAATTGGTCTGGTTATTAAGGGTGTTTAAGTGCCCAGTGGTCAAGTGGTTAATAATAGAGCTTGCAGTCAGTAGTGTTAGGAGACTGTGCTGTCTGCGTGCTCTTTACCCAGTACATACCGCTATAATATAGGGCAGGCCCCTACTTTCAAACATCCAACTTACAAACATCTCCTACTTGCAAACGCAAGGAGACAGCAGCAAGTGAGATGAAAAAAGATGGACGACAAAACAAATTATACAGGGGTGATAACCCTTCCCTATGTTTTCCAAAAAGCTTAAAAATAGTTTGTTTGACTGGAGCTACACTTTAAAAATGTACCGGTTGAAAATTACAAACAGATTCAACTTAACACAACAAACCTACACAGTCCCTGTCTTGTTTGCACCGCCTGTATACTGCTGTTCTGAGTATATAGGGCCTGGGGGCCACACGCATTTCCTTTTTTTAATATGGGTACGGGGTTCCCCTTAATATGCGTACAAGACCCAAAGGGGCTGGTAATGGGCAGGGAGGGCTACCCATGCCATTTTTCTCAATGATTTTCAACCATATTGCAGGAACCAGATATAACATTAAAACCGCAAGCAGTTTTAAATGGTGTTATTTCCGTTTAATGTCATTTTGTGCAGGGACTGTTCCAAACACGGGAAACACGTGGCACTTCACAGGCATACTACAGACACCCCCCAGGCACCATATTTAAAGGAATATTTCTCCTTTTTTTTTTCACTTTAATCGTCATTAAAATCAGTGCTCCCGCCAAAACGGCCGCTTTTAAAACTTTTTATTGCATTGACCCATGTCCCCTGAGGCAGGAGTCAGGTCCCCAAACCCTTTTTAGGACAGTATCTTGCATATCAGCCGTTAAAATTAGCACTTTCCATTTCGAACGTTCGAGTCCCATAGACTTCAATGGGGTTCTAACGTTCGTTACGAACGTGGGGTCCGTTCGAAAGTTCTG
The DNA here is from genome assembly GCF_037356315.1 of Lithobates pipiens. NCBI lineage: Eukaryota > Metazoa > Chordata > Amphibia > Anura > Ranidae > Lithobates > Lithobates pipiens. Next base: position 203,425,090 of record NW_027507686.1, read on the forward strand.
GTGCGAACCGAACCGGGGGGTGTTCGGCTCATCCCTAGTGCTAAATAATACCTGGCCATCCTGCCAGAAGACTGTTATTATAGGGTGACAACATCCTGCCCATTTACTGGTTGTGCTTCATTGTCACCCTGTCATATGGACTTCCAATGGGGACATCAAAAATGAAACAAAAATGAAAAAAGTACACTTTTTACGCCTCATACACATGGGTATTCTGATCAGGTCCACCTGTCAGATCTGATCAAAAGGTCAGTAGAGCCCTATGGACAGGTGGATACAATTGGACTTGCATTTATTGATACCCACCTACCTCCGAGTCCAATCAGGTCCAGTTAAAAAAAACAGAAAAAGACTTTAACCTTTTCTGTTTTGGTGGACTGACTCAGGGGTAGCCTGTTGTAAACAGACAAGAAGCCTAGAAGAAGAGACCCAAGCCTCTGCTCTAGTGTACATCCCTGGATTAGGATCTGGCTCAAGAAAATATTTAGGGGGTGCTAAGGGGGGCGGGGGAGAGCTGCTTGTAGAAGTTTTTTTTTTTTTTTTACCTAAAGTGATACTAAACAGAGAAGCATTAATTGCCATAATTCATTCACATAAATCATATATATCATGCCACTGTAGTTTGATTTTTTTGTTAATGCTCTAAGTACCTTATTCCTGCAGCACTACCCTGTTTCCCCGAAAATAAGACCTAGCATGGTTGTCGGTGATGGCTGCAATATAAGCCATCACCGACAATCATGCTAGGTCTTATTTTCGGGGAAACAAGGTATATGTGGTCTCTTGATTTTTCCCTGTTCTTTGTCATCTGTAGGGACAGATCCCTGGTAGGGACTTCTATTACTTTGCTGATGTGCTGTGTGCTCTCTACAGTGTGAGTATGTGTCTGGCCCAGCCCCGATTGGTGCTGTGCCAGTAATATGACAAAAAAAGACAGTTTCAGAAAAGCAATTCAAATTAGATTATAAATATAAAATAACTGTTTTACAGCTCCATATAAATCTTTATTAAACATAAAATGGTTATATTTGTGTGCATTAGTATAGTATAAGCAGAGTAAAAGATCATTGAAACTATCTTTCCTTTTGTTTAGACTCCATTTGCATCCAAGGCCCTTTTTTAACTATTAGCAATTACATTCGATATATTTATTACTGGTTTATATTAAAAATTGAATTTTTTTGTAAGTTTCTTAGTGACTGTAATTAATCTGCATTCTATACCCCACCCCATAGTGTTTAGCAATAGGAGTGGATAAATAAATGGGAGAAAACTATCTGTGTGGACGAAACGTGTCTGGTGATGTTCGTGGCAATCACTTTTTACCTATCTAAGAACAAGCTTGTTTTTATCTACAAACCTGTAAGTGTGAACCCCTCTTTTTTCAAAATAAAATACCTTACGGTATTACACTATGTGGATCCATGTGTCTTTCATGTCTAATGCTACTGGAATGGTTTAACACTTACCATACGCTTTGAAGTTTGTTCGGGGATAATCCATCATCCATCTTCGAGGTCCATGTCCAATTTTATTGCATCTTACCTCATTGAGGCAGAGTCCTCATCATGTCTGTTTGACCCATGTGCTGTAGGGTACATGCGTCCACCTCATTCGGTAAGCCTGTCAACCTCACTTCACGATCTTTCATAGTCTGGGTTTGATGGCACTTTAACTCATAGAATGCATTATGCTAAAAAAAAAACTTCTGTCTTTGGAACCATTTAAAAAAAAAGTGATGAACTTGTTTTATATTAAATGCAAACACACTTTCTCTGTTTAACTTGCCTCAATAGCCCCCATAATGTGGCCCCATTCCACCATCAGGGCCTATATTATTTGCATGGGCTACTGTTACTAATATTACATCAGTGATAGCAGTAACCATACTTTTTTCATTGCTTTATACAATTTTGATGCTGCAAGGCTTCTCACACTTTTTTTCTACTTGAAATCCATAATTCTTGTTTTCCTTAAAAAAAATGAAATACAAAAAAAAATGAAACTACTTGTTAAATTTTGCTTCATTTGTCTAATAGTAAAGAAATAAATGAAATCATCTATAAGAAATTCCTTTAGTTAAAACCTTTTAGAAGGCTCTGCATCAGTGTTATTTAATTTCTGTCCAAGTAACCATTACTTAGGAATCCTTTTATCTTTTTTATTTTTTAATGCCTGACTTTGTTCTGGAAGGATTGAGACCTGGAAGCAGAGGCCACGTAATGAATAAAACACATAGACTATGACTCAATACACACAAAGGATATATTACCTTCCCTTGTTCATGATAAAAGATGTAAACCTGAGTCTTAACAAGTGGATTTCTGGAAAGAAAAAAGCTAGTTCTCCAAAAAAACTTTTATTCAATTATAGGTGAAATTTTGTAAACCAGAAGAATGCGCTTCTCATATATGCTCCCTTCTGGTACGTTAAATATACCATTAACCACTTCTGGCTATAGGGCAGGAAACCGTTGCAGAATCACATATATATATACGTGATTCTCCACTTCCTCCTAGGGAGCGTGCTCACTCCTGCGGGCCGCTTCTCCTGTGATTATTCACAGTAGAAGCCAATCTGTGGGTGCCGGGCACTGGATGTCTGCTGGCACCCACCGATCATCGTAAAAAACACACAGAATGGAGATCTACCTATGTACACAAGACAGATCTCCGTTCTGACAGAGAGAGAGAGAGATGGATTTTGTGTTCCTGCAAAGTGTCCTTATTTTGTAGACAGTCCTATCAGTTTTAAAATATTATGTTGTACGTGGTAAAATATACAGAAACAGTATATTATTTTTAATTTACCATTTATTATTGACCACTTACGGACCACCCTATAGCAGTTTTACTGCTACAGGGTGGCACCTGTGTGCCGGATCATGTATATACAGTATCTCACAAAAGTGAGTACACCCCTCACATTTTTGTAAAGATTTTATTATATCTTTTCATGTAATAACACTGAAGAAATTACACTTTGCTACAATGTAAAGTAGTGAGTGTACAGCTTGAATACCAGTGTACGTTTGCTGTCCCCTCAAAATAACTCAACACACGGCCATTAATGTCTAAACAGCTGGCAACAAAAGCGAGTTCATGTTGTCACATGAAAAGATAGAAATTGGGCCCAATTAGCCATTTTCCCTCCCCTGAAAATGAGCTGCAGCACGGTGGCCAAGACCATACAGCGGTTTTACAGTACAAGTTCCACTCAGTACAGGTCTCACCATGGTCGACCAAAGAAGTTGAGTACACGTGCTCAGCGTCATATCCAGAGGTTGTGTTTGGGAAATAGTGCTGCCAGCATTGCTGCGGAGGTTGAAGGGGTGGTGGGGGGTCAGCAGTGTTGCCCCCCCCCCCCCCGAAGTTAAATTTACTGGCAAAAAACTGGCCAAAATTTACAAATGGCACCAATTTTTTACTGGCAAAAAATCATGAAATTTACTGGCGGATCCACATTCTTTACTGGCACTGCAAAAAAGTACCTAAAATGTTTTTAGTGCTAAACAGTGCAAATATCAATATTTTAACTATAAACACATAGCTAGTGCTATTAGTAATGTATTTAAAGAGGAGTTTCCCTTAAGAAAAAAAATTTAAAGTCAGCAGCTACAAATACAGCAGCTGCTGACTTTTAATCATCGGACACTTACCTGTCCCAGGGTCCAGAGATGCGGGGGGAACGAAGCCCTGCTTGTCTCCTCTCGGCGGCGCAGGCAATGTAACTGTGGCCACTGCCGGGCACCCACTGAGCATGCGCGAGCGGCGTCGTGCGCCGTGATTGGCTGCGCAGTCATCTGGGACCTCTCACATGTCCCAGATGACTGACAGGAGGGAGGGGGCGGAGCTGAGCCCTTTATGCACTGAGAGGAAGTTATGACAGGTGCCCGAGCACTGAAAGAAGCAGACTATGAGGGGCCCCCTAGCGACAGGCATTTAAAGGTGAGTTAATTTTTTTTCCAAATGTTTTATTTTATTTATTTTTTAGGAATTTTAAGCATTTTTTTTTTTGGGTGTGTGGAACACCACTTTAGGTTAAACAAAAGTCAAAAAACATATTTCTCAATTTACATGAAGGTCAGGATACTATAACCCAGCCAGCACAGAGTACTCCCTTACATCAGAGTCTGCAAGATGGTGACCAGAAACCACCTTCTGCAGAGTGAATACACTAAGGTAAGGGGGGAAATACTAATATAGGGGGGAACCTTTATATCAGTGCCCCCTTACATTATTGTATTCACTCCCCCCCTTACATCAGTGACCCCCCTCAGACTGGCCTGGCGGCGCTGTCACTGACTACCTCTCAGGTGCAATGTGCAGGGCTCAGTCAGATGGCTCCGGTTTGGCTGCTCTGGTTTTATTCCATAGTCTCCTCTCCACAGTCCACACAGTATGCCTCTTCCCGTAACCCCCATCCCAGCGGCGCTCCCACTCTTGACTCCTTTTTAGGATCCCCTCAGAGACTGCAGACATGATAAAACACAAGAGATGGTCAGAGGCTGTGGACATTATACAGGAGGTGGACAGAGGCTGCGGACGTGATACAGGAGGTGGACAGAGGCTGTGGAAGTGATACAGGAGGTGGACAGAGGCTGCGGACGTACTACAGGAGGTGAAAAGAGGCTGCGGACATACTGCAGGAGGTGGACAGAGGCTGCGGACATACTACAGGAGGTGGACTGAGGCTGCAAACATACTGCAGGAGAGGGACAGAGGCTGCAGGAATACTACAGGAGGTGGACAGAGGTTGTGGGCATACTATAGAAGGTGAACAGAGGTTGTGGGCATACTACAGGAGGTGAGCAGATGCTGCGGGCATACTACAGGAGGTGGAGAGAGGTTGAGAGCATACTACAGGAGGTGAACAGAGGCTGCGGGCATACTACAGGAGGTGGACAGAGGTTGCGGGCATACTACAGGAGGTGGACAGAGGCTGTGGACATGATAGTGTCCTCACTCCCTCACAGTAGCTTCCTTCTCTGTCCACCATCATATTACTTCTCCACGTCATCAGTGTGCTGTGTCCTCCTCCTGTGCCCCTTTCACCTCTCCACAGGGCAGGGCAGCAGTGCATGTTCTGTAGTCGACTCCTAACATACTTCCTGTCCTTGGGTGACAACATTGCTCTTCTAAATGTACAGTACAAAGAATGAAAGAAACATTGTTATCCTAGGATAGCAGGTGTGTTACTGGCAGAATCACAAGGTGAAAAAAAAATAAAAGCTAAAAAAAAAATATTGGCCTCATATTTAAGGTAGAGCTAGATTTTTTTTTACATTCTCATAAAGTTTAAAAATGCAACAACAAAATTAACAAAAAAATAAATAAATGCTTTAAGAACAAACTAAAAAATAAGGTCAAGTTATAAGCCCTCAGAACTATAAAAAAGCAGAAGTATCACTCTTGCCATTTACAAGACTGTTCCCAGCCGGCAGAAATTCATTTTCAATGGAGAAAGCACTGTGTGAATTTGGGTGGAGCCATAGTTGGCTCTCACCGTCGTATTGTATTTCATCAGAACTTGTTCCTTGCCCAAGGTTTATGAAACACTACATTTTCATCCAATGAATGCATCCAAAAACCAAAACAAGACACAAAAATAACCATTCTTGTTTCATAATTACTGAAAAATAAAGTGTCCTGTCTGAAGTCTGATTGTAAAGCAACTCTTGTGGGATTAGGGGAAACATAAAAATGTAAAATTTGATTGGTGTCAGATTCAGCATGAACAGTTTAGAGTAATTTAAACTAAAGGGGAAAAAAAAAAAAAGCCATAGTAAAAACAAATAAAAGTAAGGTCAGAAGGTTTTTTATCTTAAAGAGGAACTGCAGTCTGCTCACATAATTTGTAATAAAAACTTCTTTGCCATCCTGAAGCTTCCCTCCAACCACTTTGCATATTATTTTATATATACTGTGATTCTGTACTTGCCAAATATGCTGCAGAAATCTCCCTCCACTGAGTCTGGCTGCAACCATTTTAACTGTGGGCAGTTGAAGTTGTTGCCTGTTCACTTCCTGGATTTACACAGACACACCTCCAGCTCTGCAGATCTCATTGGCCCTCTTGTGACTCACCCCCCCCTCCCTTCCTGGCAAATTCTCACAAGAGTTAGAGAGAGCTGTGCATGATGCCATACGCCTAGGCTAATGACAAGAAAGAGGAAGTGGGCTGTATAAGGTATTCACTGGCAGAGAAAAAATGTTTTACTATCCAAAGTTAAAACAACAAGGGCAGAAGATTTAGAACCCCTTTCACACTGAGGCAGTTTTCAGATGTTTTAGCGCTAGAAATAGCCCATGGAAAGGGCCTAAAAATTGCCTCCCATTCATTACAATGGGTGCTTCGACACCCGGGCGGTGCGCTTGCGGGATGTTCCGAAAAATCTTGCAAGCAGCATCTTTGGGGCGGTTTGGGAGTGCTGTATACAGAGCTCCCAAAACGCCCCTGCCCATTGCAATGAATGGATAGCACTACAACACGGGAGTTTTTAACCACTTCTTTGGGGTTGAAGGCAACCCCTCTAGCCGCTTAAATAGCGCTAAGGCACCACTAAAACAAGCAGCGCATTAGCGCTAATACGGCTGCGGCCCCAGTGTGAAAGGGGTCTAATCAATGTAAAGTTTAAAAAATTACTGCATTCTATGCATTAGGATAAAAAGCCTTCTGTGTCCAGCAGCCCCCCCCCCCCAGCAGCCCTGTCCAGGAATGTCCAAGAGTCTTTCGGCTAACAGATTTAGATACACTAACAAATTAAAACTAAACTTCAGCTCACACTGCAGTTACGCAAGCAGCTGCAGCAAACGTTTTTTCTTTAAGGATAAAGGTTTTACATAATAAAATAAAAGCTGATCATTGCATGCACCCTGTCAGTGGTAAATGATTTATCTCAACACTTTAACTAATATGTTGGCAGGAAAATCAGACGGTGGGGCCAGCTGGTCACAAATAGACGTCATCAACCTAGCATCCCCGGTCAGTGATGTCACAAGGGGGAAAGGTCACCCATTGATGGGTAACTCTGCCATTAGCTATTTAAGAAATGTCGGATGGAGGAGCAGGCAGTCAGCGGGGAACCTTCGAATAGACAGGAGGTTTTTTTAATTTTTTCAGGTCCAGCAGTGGTGGCGGGTGCATGATTGATGATACGATGATACACCCAGGGACATTGTTTTTGATTTTTTTTAATAAAGTAATTGTCTTTAAAATATACTTTTTTATACTTTTTGTTGAATGGGTAGGGGTACTATGTATCCCATATTCAATCACATGGGGGGGGGGGGGATCTGGGATTACCTTGTTAAAGGGGGCTTCCAGATTCCTATAAGCCTCCCCGCCTGTAGACCCAAGGTGCTTTGGGGTGGGGAGGACAAAGCCCCCCATCCCACAGCACCCCCCATGTTGAGGGGCATGTGGCCTGGTATGGTAGAGGAGGGGGCACGCCCGCTTATCCTCCCCCTTTCCTGGCCGGGTGGGCTGCATGCTTGGATAAGGGACTGTTATGGTTTTGGGGGGGGGCCCACGCCGTTTTTATTTTAGGTTTTGGCATGGGGTTTCCATTAAAATCCATACCAGACCTGAAGGGCCTGGTATTGATTGGGGGGACCCCCCACACTGTTTTTTTTCCTAAAGTTTCTATTACTGTCATTCTTTTTTTTACATTTCAGCTCTCAGCGGGGAAGCACACTGACAGCTGATGAGTCATTGGTTGTTAAGGTACAGCGGCCTGCTTCCCGACCTTCTTTAACAACCAGCTATTCTGCGCACAATTCGAAACGGTCAATCATTTTTTGACCGATCTGAAAATTGAATCCTTTTGAAAATTTGGAATTAGTTTGAAAATGAATAAACAAAAGAAATGTAACAAAACTAAACTAAACAAATTCCGAAATGAATCAACGAAACAAAATTAGTAACATAAGAAATCTATCCGAATTGAAGCTAATTTTTCCGTTCTGCACATGTCTAACTCTGACACACAGAATACTTAAAAGTTTCTTGTTCATGTTTCCTTTGTTAGAGCTGGTACATTTAAAGTCCATCTCCGGGCCATTATTACATTCAGATAAAAAAATTAAGTTTCAAAAGCAATTAATCGCACACCTGAATTTGCCATCACATGTTGCAGCACCTTTTCCATAAGTGTAGACTGGAGATCTTCTATTGCAGTCTGGGCCTGCACCCACCAGTCTGGTTTCTGTCCCTTATTGTAACATCATCATGTAGTCATCTGGAGCCTGAGAGGACATCCAGAGGAAAGTATCCACAGCATCCAGGCAGCGACATGGGCAGTCAAAAACAGAACACCCTCCCTCTGCAGTCCAGTAGACCTGGCACATGATGTGACCACATATTCAAGCATTTGGAATTTTTGTGTGTTTTTTTTAATTTTTTTATACAATTGGGGGATTATTTTGTCCCTTACCGGAGTAAAGGTTAGGACCTCAAACACTCCTTAAAATGTTCAACTAAATTCCAGTGTTCATGAAATGGGATGTTCATTCAAAAACCTAAACATACCTCTGACGCCAGTTAAATAAGCATTAGTTATACACACATGCAAAATCCAGGTCATTCGTGTACTCACTAAGACATAATCATTTTCATAAGCCTCTGATATTCTTAGCATTTTTTTTTTTTTGATGTTGGCTTTTTCTGTCAAGCTTTCCAGGAAAGGAATGTTTTATTTGCAATCAGCCTTATTTTTGCCCACAAATCCCATAAAACCACAGCATTCTAAATGCTTTCGCTAACACACTTTTCTCCAAAAGAAATAAACAGCTTAACTGAAAACTGCAACAATTTTCCATACAACATTATGAATGTCATATAAACTTAGTTCGTTCTTTAGTAAATCATCAGTCATAATAATCTTTTGTTGGGTTTGTCTAACCAAGTAGCATAAGCAGGGAAATCAGCAGTAGCTCCAGTTTCTTCTAAAAAAAAAATCATTTATTTTGAGTATCTTTTAGGGTTAAGTTAAAAGGATGCTTCCCCCGTATTTTACTTAAAGTGATACTAAAGGTTCGTTTTTTATTTTTTCAAATAACAAACATGTCATACTTACCTCCACTGTGCAGCTCGTTTTGCACAGAGTGGCCCCGGACATCCTTTTCTGGGGTCCCCCAGCGGCTCTCACAGCTCCTCCCCGCATTAGATAACCCCCTGGAAAAGCACTCTCCCGAGGGGGTTACCTTGCTGGTGCGCTCCCAAGTCCAGTAATTGCGTCCATAGACACAAATGCCGGACTCAGCCCCGCCCATGTCATCGGATTTGATTGAGAGCAGCGGGAGCCAATGGCTGCGCTGCTATCAATCCATCCAATCAGGACCCAGAGACACCTGCTTTTGCTGGTGTGCTCATCCCTGGGATGAGATAGAGGGGGTACAGGTAAGTAAAACAGGGGCTGGGGGGGGGGGCTGCAGCATTACAGGAGGTTTTTTACCTCAATGCATAGAATGTACTGAGGTAAAAAAAACTTGAGGGTTTACAACCCCTTTAACCCCTAAAGCCCTACTGTTGTTAGGTGTGTCTAGCTCTCATGATCCTCATTTAAGCATCCTGGTTTTAGCAGTGGCATTGTCCTTGTTTGTCCACCTGTAAGGGAATTAATGTGGCCAGTCTCTGGGTGGAGATCAAACCTGAGTTAAGCTAGCTAAGCCTGCAGTCTTAGCCCTTGTACACACGGTCGGACATTCCGATAACAAAATCCGTCGGATTTTGTCCGACAGATTTTGTCTGAAACTGTTGTTGCATACACACAGTCGGACAAAGTTGTCGGAAAATCCGATCATTCGTAATGTGATCACGTAATTTTGTTACGATGGGACTACGTTCAGGCTAGTAGCCAATAGCTTTGGTCTAGGAATTTGATCTGAGCATGCGTGGCACTTTGTCCGATCGGAATTCTCTACAAACGATCAGACTTTGTCCGATCGGATCATGTTGTCGGAAAATTTTTATATCCAGCTCTCAAACTTTGTTGGTCGGACATTCCGACGGAAAAAGTCAGATGAAGCCCACACACGATCGGATTATCCGACAACACGGTCTGATCGGACATTTTCCGTCGGAATTTCCGACCGTGTGTACAAGGGCTAATGCTTGTGATAACGTGTGTAATACCTGATCAAGCTACCTATTTGTCTGCCCTACTCTGCTAGATTGGATTACCTTATTAAAAACCTTGGCTCGGATATCAACCATTCTCTGAACTTTGCCTGCCTTTTGACTTCAGGCATTGACCCTGACTATTCTGAATGTTGCCTGTCTACCAACCGCAGGTACCTGTTTGCTTTGCTCCGTTTGTGCATGCCCTGGCATGGTAGCTAGGCACTATAGCATTGTGTCCTGGGAGCAACAGAGTATTGGTAAGCCTACTTGCCTTATAGGAAAGGGGGTTGCTATAAGTGAAGAACACAAAAGCTAGCTATAGTATCTGACCACCTGTGTTGGGGTAAGCGTGATAGGTGTCTCTTTAATACACCAAGGGGCGGCTGATCACATGATCACTGTGATTGGCTGTCACAGTGGCTCCCAGGCATTAATAGAGACCAAGAGCTGTCTGCACGGAACACCTGTTGTTTCTGTGTGGGTAACCACAGCCTTTACTTGGCCGTACACTTAAGCATGCCCATATGAACAAGGCCTAAAACAGGAAGTGTGTAAGGATTACTAAACACCTCATCTCCCTGCTCATCCCCATATGATAGGGGGAAGTGTTTTGTAGTCAAAATAAAGTAAAAAGTCCTGCATGTAACTCTAAACTCAAGACTATTGCTGGGTATTGCACGTTATTGAAGGCAGCAGAAAGAGTCTGTTACTTTAAGTATCACAGACCTTGGGTCTCAATAACACAAACTTTAAAGGCCAATTGAACTTTCAGTTTAAATTAGAAAATGGTAAATTTTGGCTGGAAGCCACATCCAAACCAGAGAATGCAAAAAGATGCGGGACCAGGTAACCAGAATCCACTTAAATAACCAGACTCTAAAAGCTGAACATGGGAGACAAAACTAAATTAATACAAAATAATATTTGTATTTGTACATGGGAAAAATAAGCTTATAAAAACAATATCATATCGGCCTACAAACAATGCACAGAGTAATGTTGCATATGAACTCTACGTAGGTAAAATAAGGCTATTAACAAGTAAATATGTATAAAGATTGCGTAGCAGCCATGTAGAGACTGTATACATGTTGTTTTGCCTCCCATGTTGAGCCTTTAAAATCTGGTTATTTAGGCAGGTTCTGGTTATCTGGTCCTGCATCTTTGTGCATTCAGTTTAAAGTAGCTAAATACATTCCATATGTATAAAAAGTTGTAAAAATTCTTACAATGTTTCTTGTGTGCTGCCAGCAAATTGCAAAGGGACCTTTTTTTGTGTGATCCTTTGCAGAGGTGTAACACACCTGATGAGTCAGAGTTAAGGCTCTACAATCATTGGGGAGAATGGATTTTGCAGATTGCAGATCTATTGGTTGAATTGAGTAGGGGGTGTGTCGGATCTCTGCAATGAGATCACTGCTTCCCCACAGAGAGCAAGGGTCCTACTTTGCAGCTGCTGGCTATGGAAATGTTTTTCTACTCAGGGTGTGCCTGCATTAGAAAGAAAATGAGCTCAAAGACTGTGGTGCACATGTGCTCTTTTATGACTCCACCCATTTAACTGCTTAAGGACCACCTCCTGCACATATACGTCGGCAGAATGGCACGGCTGGGCACAAGCACGTACGGTATGTTGCTCTTTAAGTGCCCAACCCGGTTCTGAGCTCCGTGGCTGTGGCCATCAGAACCGATTGTGTCCCGCGATCGGGTCATAGAGCTGAAGAACGAGGAGAGGTCTGTGTAAACAAACCTCTCCCCGTGCTTCCTACTGTGGCTGTCACCGATCGTCTGTTCCCTTTTATAGGGAAAGATGATCAGTGACATCAAATGCCAGGCCACGCCCCCTACAATAAACCCTACAATAAAAAAAAAACACATAACGTCACGCATAACCCCTCCTCGCCCCCTAGTGGTTAACTCCTTCACTGCCAGTGTCATTTACACAGCATTTAAATAGCACTGATTGCTGTATAAATGACAATGGTTCTAAAAATGTGTAAAAAATGTCCGATGTGTCCGCCATAATGTAGCAGTCACAATAAAAACCGCTGATCGGGCTAGCCGCGGACTGAGATGGCCGCTTGATTCCTCAGCTCCACTCAGCCTAAGGACAACCAGCAACCCTCAGCGTTCAATCACAGCTCCTACGCCCTCTCTCCTTCACCAGAGAGGAGCGGAACCATCGGGCACCCGATCGGTATGTCCAGCAGCGGACGTACCGGCCCCCTCCAACCCCGCCGCCTCACACATTATTTCCAGAGAGCTGACATGCTGAGGACACAAGATGGCGCCGGCGCGCTGCCAAACACCTCACTGACTGCAGCTGAGAGCTCTCTGCTGATCATCCCTGACGAGATGGATAGCTCCACCGCTGCAGATGAAACCTCTCACCCCTCGCCTGCTGATAGAGGTAAGAGGGCTGCGCAATCCCCAGTCCTTTCACCCAACAAGGCTCCTTTGATAAAAAAGCAGCACTGGGACACCTCAACCCCTGCAGGCCCTGAACCACCAACCCAAGACTCCTTAGCTGCACTGCCAGCTTCTGACCAGCCAGCGTCTGAGCACACACTCAAGCGCATGCTGCTATCCCTACAACATGACATCCGTAATGAACTACGATCGTCGATCTCCACGCTACACTCTAGAATCGATCAAATTGAAGATCGCACAGAGGATATTGAAAAATTACTCACTGAACATACTGCGGCCTACAACGAAATGGCGGACACGCATGATCATCACTCTGATGAAATTCACTATCTGCAAGCTAAAGTCGCAGATTTAGAAGATCGCTCGAGAAGGAATAACATTAAATTTAGAGGAATACCAGAGTCGGTTAAACCCCCGGATTTGACCCCCTACATACAACAATTATTCCTCTCACTTATACCGCAATTGCGACCAACCGACATGGTCATAGACCGAGCACATCGACTTGTTAAACCCAACCACCTCCCTGCATCCGTACCCAGAGATGTACTAGCACGTATCCACTTCTTCCAAGTGAAAGAAAAGATCATGGCGGCTGCCAGATCCACTTCTCCACTCCCTGATCCCTACTCCTCGGTGTCCCTATACGCTGATATCTCTGCTGCCACTGCTCAGAAAAGAAGAGAGTTTGCTCAGACTACAGCAACCCTCAGGAAGAACAATATCCCTTACAAGTGGGGCTTCCCTACCAAGCTGATAGTCACACACCAGAATCAGAGTACCACCATTTTCACCCCTAAAGATGGTATCAAACGCATGATCAACTGGGGCTTAATCACCGCCTCGCCACCGGAACGGCAACACCAACGGCCTCCGCCATCATCATCCGCCTTGGGTACAAGGCGCCATGCTCCTGCTTCCACCCACAGATGAAAGCTACCGTTTCCTATCCAATCACAACGAGTGCCCTTTGGAATCTTGGAAGCCACTGATCCAGCACCACTTCACCTCATCTATGTCCTTGATGAGCGCACCAGATTGAACACTCCGTTCTCTTTTCCCCCAGAGAAGGAAAAGTGCTAAGCACTTGAACACCTAACTGCTTCCTTGTTTTTTTTTTGGTTTTTTGGTGTTTTTTTTTTGTTTGTGTTCTACGCTAACTCCGTAACCTACCGTTGCGTTTCACAAGCTATGTATACTGTGGTATAAGTATATTTGGTTTTCTATACACTGTTAGTTGAGTTTACTACTGTACTTATCTTTTACAGGTTTACCCCCTCATACCCTCCCCCTGATACACTCGCTACCGGGGTACACCTCAAAGCTTCCCCTACCCCACTACCTATTTGCCTACCAACATGTCCATCACCTTTACATCCATTAACGCGAAAGGCCTAAACTCTCCTTACAAAAGGAGTTTGTTGTGGAAGGAAGCCTTAACACACTCCTCTGACATATTATGTGTACAAGAAACACATTTTGTGTCCAACAAACCTCCCTCATGTTCCCACAAACAATACCCTCACTCCTACTTTGCCAACGCCACCAAGAAAAAAGCAGGTGTAATGCTTGCCATACGATCCACGGTTTCGTTCCAACCAATCCACACAGAAATAGACCCAGAGGGCAGATTCATTATATTGAATGCCATTATCAATAACCAGAACATCACCATTGCTAACATTTACACACCGAATACAAATCAACGCCCTTTTTACAAATCACTGTTAAAGAAGCTGACACCTTTTAAACAGGGACCCCTAATCATTTGCGGCGACTTTAACCAAATTGTTGATGCCTCACTAGATACCTCCAACCCTGCCCGCAAAAATTCCACCTCTCTTGCCTCCCTACTCCACTCAGAAGACCTTTATGATCCCTGGAGGTGCCAACATGGTTCCGAAAGGGATTATACGTTTTTCTCCCACACACAGCAAGCCTATTCAAGGATAGATCTCTTCTTAACAGACAAGCATACCCTACAACTAGTCCAAGACACTAAGATCGGTCTCATTACATGGTCCGATCATGCGCCCATATCAATGAAATTGTTTCCAGCTCTCTCATACAAAAACAACACCATCTGGAGGCTCAACACCTCTATCATCACGCGCCCGACCTACCAAAACCAGATTCTATCCGAGCTGCAAAACTATTTCACCACAAATGAGGGTTCGGTGGCTGACCCCTCTGTATTGTGGAATGCCCACAAAGCCTACATCAGAGGCCTCCTCATTAAAATGGGTGCCCATGAGAAGAAGAAATATACCTCAACCACAAACAACCTCCTAGAGCGTATACGCACTCTCGAACGAGCTAATAAATCCCAACCCTCCCCTTGGCTCACCTCTGAACTACAAACAGCTAGGCAAGCCCTGAGTGATCACCTCCACTCCAACTTTGACTACCATCTTAAGCGTCTTCGCCTACAAACTTATTCACATCACAACAAACCTGGAGTGTACCTAGCCAAACAACTTAAACGCAAAGCGACTCAGTCTAAAATCTCGTTCCTTACGGACCACCAGGGCACTAAGTATACCAACCCCAAAGACATTGCAGATCAGTTTAGCTCCTACTATGCCAAATTGTATAATCTCACCAACACTGGCTCGGCCTTGCCACCCTCCCCCTCTGAAATTGATGACTTCCTAGCCAGCATTCACCTCCCCTCACTCTCGCCGGAACAAGTTCTTCAACTTTCCTCCCCATTCTCCCCAATGGAACTTGCAGCAGCCATAAATGCCCTACCACTACACAAAGCCCCGGGCCCTGACGGATTTAATAATGAATATTATAAGACGTTCTCTAAACTCCTTACTCCCTACCTATGCCACTCCTTCAATTTTATTGCAACTACAGGCTCCATTCCACCAGAATCCCTCCAAGCTACAATTGTCACTATCCCAAAACCAGGTAAACCGGCCGATCAGCCTGCCAGCTACAGACCCATCTCCCTACTAAACACTGATACTAAGCTATTTGCCAAACTCCTGGCTACGCGACTTTCTGATATCATCCCACAACTAATTCACATGGATCAGGTGGGGTTTGTGGCTGGCAGGCAGGCCTCGGACGGCACTCGCAGGTTCATTGATCTGATACAATGGGTGGAACACAGTCGAACGCCTTCCCTGCTCATTTCCCTTGATGCAGAGAAGGCGTTTGACAGAGTGGATTGGTCCTACCTAACTGCAGTCCTCCGAAAATTTGGCTTTAAAGGGATCATCTTGCAAGCCATAATTGCCCTCTACTCCTCACCCAGTGCCAGAGTACTGACTTCAGGGCTGCTTTCGGACCCTTTCCGCATTTCCAACGGGACATGTCAGGGGTGTCCAC
This sequence comes from Lithobates pipiens, assembly GCF_037356315.1. Taxonomy (NCBI): domain Eukaryota; kingdom Metazoa; phylum Chordata; class Amphibia; order Anura; family Ranidae; genus Lithobates; species Lithobates pipiens. The sequence continues at coordinate 203,440,981 of NW_027507686.1, forward strand.
TCTCACCCCTAATATTCGCCCTTGTCATGGAACCCCTAGCCCAGTCGATTAGAGATAACCCGCGTATTTCCGGAATAATCACAGATCGAACCACACACAAAATTGGATTATACGCAGATGATGTTATCATCTCCCTAACTGACCCTACCACCTCCCTTCCCGTACTCCACGACACCCTCGCACTATTCAGCAAAATCTCCCACTATAAAATCAATTTGACCAAATCCAGCATGCTGGGCATTGGCTTAACCCAACATGTCAAACATGCTATTACCCACTGCACCTCCTTCTCGTGGACATCTAGCTCCACTCTTACCTACCTAGGCATCCAACTCACCACGCCCTCATCACACTTACGTTCTCTCAACCTTAACAATCTCGTAACCAAACTGCATAAAACCATTCAAGACCTTCAACATACCACGGCCTCTTGGGCAGGCAGAATAGCTCTCGCTAAGATGTTCTTGCTACCCCACGTTCTCTATCTGTTCCGAACCCTCCCCATACCCTTCCTCAAACAACAAATAACCCACCTCCAAACCATCTTTAATACATTTATATGGAATGGCAAACGTTCCCGACTTAAAAACAACACTCTCTGCACGCCGGTTGCCGCTGGAGGAATGGGAGCACCTAACCTATTAGCCTACTACAAGGCAATTATACTAGCCCAAACCAAGGCCTGGTGGAACACTGCTCTACAAACCACATGGGTACAAATAGAACAAGCGGCACTCGCCTCCCAACCCAAATTGATCCTGTGCGCCCTCTTACTACAACACCACGAGCCCCATTCCTTCCTAGACACAATTAACGCTTCCATTCGAGTGTGGAAATCTACCCTACAAACTTCTGCGGGTATCCCGTTACGTCTACTCCAACATATACCACTGTCAGCTCTACAAATCCTCACTCCTGATATCGATCTCTCCGCATGGACATCCTTAGGGGTCCTCAACCTCGGACACCTGTACCAGAATTCCAACCTCAAACCATTCCACACTCTACACGCCAACTTTCACATAAGCCATAAGGACTTCTTCAAATACCTAAGAATACGATCGATTCTCTCTAAAATACAATGGTCAAACAACCTAACTACTTGGCACATACTGACCTTCTTCAACCTCACCTCACCCCACCAACAAGGGATCTCGATTTGCAACAAACTCCTCACTGAAATCTCTCCACCTCTCAAATCCCCCACAATGTTACATCGCACCTACACCCCCCAGCAATGGTTCCGCTCGCTTCGAGCACCCATGAAATTCTCCAAATGCCTACTGCATTGGGAAACAGTCCAAAAAATATACCATAATTGGTACCTCACACCAATCAAACTGGCCCATATATATCCAACTGCGAGCAATCTGTGTTGGAGAAACTGTGGATCCTTAGGTACTCCACTCCACATATGGTGGGACTGCCCAATCCTAACCCCACTATGGTCCATGCTATCCAAACTCCTTATGTCCATTTTAAAGATTCCTGTACCACTGACACCGCAACTAGTACTATTTGGTCTCGAATTGGAAGACTGGCCTCAACCCACTCGACACATTCTCACCCATGTTCTTATCGCTACGCGTCTAGCCATCGCCAAAAACTGGAAATCCCCTCTAGCCCCTTCCGGTGTGGAAATAATCACACTTTTAAACAACCACTGCCTGATGGAACTCATGCATGCCAAAGGCCACCTCCTTATTCCTGAATTCAGAAGCAACTGGGACCTTTGGCTTCAACACCCTAAATGCAAACCCCCTATGACAGACCTATTACTTACCTGACCTCCTTACCTGGTCAGTACCTGAAGCTCTTACCCTGTGTACCTGTGTTGCTCTCCCAATTAACACGTTGTTTCTTGTTAAAGTTATCTATTACAACTCTGAGTTAAGCTATATGTTTTGTGCTACACCTGTAACAGACGGTCTTCCCACCTTCATTCACTAGCCTCCGCTATTGGTCATATACATTTGCGAGATGGAGCTCTAGGGATCATCATCTGGGGCCAAAGTCGGACCCCTTCCTATGGCGCCCTTAAGAACCCGTCACAGTTAGTTCCCAGATGGGGTGACGAGTTCGACCTCCCACTGACAACGTCTCCTACTATGCCATATGAAGCCTGCATGTGTATGATACTGTGTATACCCTGAGCTCCTCTCTTTTTTTTTTTTTTTTTCTTTCCCCTTTCCCTCATCTTTCTTTCTGTTCTGCGGTTGTTCTCATTATGTATAACTGACATGTTGCACTACCTGTTGCATACCTTGTACCATATACTATGAAACTCAATAAAAATCTATGGTTAAAAAAAAAACGCTGATCGCCGCCATTACTAGTAAAAAAAAAAAAAAAAAAAATACTATAAAACTATCCCCTATTTTGTAAACGCTATAAATTTTGCGCAAACCAATTAATAATCGCTAATTGCGATTTTGTTTTTACCAAAAATATGTAGAAGAATACATATCGGCCTAAACTGAGGAAAAAAAAATCTTTATATATTTTTTAGGGATATTTATTATAGCAAAAAGTAAAAAATATTATTTTTTTTTCAAAATTGCCGCTCTATTTTTGTTTATAGCGCAAAAAATAAAAACTGCAGAGGTGATCAAATACCACCAAAATAAATTTCTATTTGTGGGAAAAAAAGGACGCCAATTTTGTTTGGGAACCATGTCACGTGACTGCACAATTGTCAGTTAAAGTGACGCAGTGCAGAATCGCAAAAAGGGGCCTGGTCTTTTGGCTGCAAATTGATCCGGAGCTTAAGTGGTTAAACGCTTTACAGCACAAGCAACTTTGACAGTTATCCTTCATGGCATGCCTTAAATGTACCTGGTTTGGGAAAAAAGTTTATTCAATGGGTTTAGTTCTGCTTTAATTCCCCCTTCCCCCTCTTCCTCCTTGACTTTTGATAATCTTGGAATGTACTCATATTTAGTTGATTTAAACTAAAGGTTCAATTGGATTTTAACAAAAGAGTACAGACCTTTATTTCAACAATGTGAATATATTTTCCCTCGGACTCAGCACATCACCAGTCAGGGTAAAGAGAGAATGTTGATGACATAGGCTCTATACCATGTGATCAGATGAGTCCAATCACAGCTGATCACATGTAAACAAATGCTGGTTATCAACATTTCCTTTACTCAGCGTTGTCAGTGTCTGGGGAAAGGAAAGCCGAAAACTGTCTTTCCAGTTACAGGAAACATTTAAACTGATAATCAGGGCACTGATCATCACTGCAGCCACATCCCTGCAACATATCAGTGTCCATCAGTGCAGCATATCAGTACCCATCAGTGAAGCCTGACAGTGTTGCCTATCAGTGCCCATGAATGCAGCCTTATCAGTGCCCATGAATGCAGCCTCATCAACGCACATCAGTGAAGCAGAAAAACAACTTATTTGCAAAATTGCATAACGGAAATGAAGAAAACATTTTTCCCCAAGTTTTTGGTCTTTTTTGTTTGTTTAGCAAAAAAAAAATTAAATCCCAGTGGTGATTAAATACCACCAAAGTTATGCTCTATCTGTCTCAAAAAATGATAAAAATGTCATATGGGTACAATGTTGCATGACCGCATAATTGTCATTTAAAGTGCAATAGCGCTGAAAGCTTAAAATTTACCTGGGAAGGAGGAGGTGCTCTGTATTGAAGTGGTTAAATAAGACTGCAGAGTATAGCAGTGTGCAGTGTGTTATAAATGAGTCCCGCAAACCATTTAAATCTGTCCCTGGACCTAACAAGCCAATGTCTCTAACAAAATCATACTTGCAAGCAAGAAAGTCCCAGATACTGTGTGGGTCAGAAGACAGTTACTCTACAAGTTTGTTTTTAAAATAAAAATGTAAGTCCCCAAGGGAACACATATAATCATGGGAACATAAAAATTCCTTTTTTGAGTGCCTCTGAATGTAAATGAACCTTGGATCTCAGCACTGAAAGACCACCGTGCAAACCACTGGGCCACTGTACAATGAAAGAAAAGTGTAACATTAAAACTTAATTAAATTATTTATAGAGCTTTCCAGTATATCCAATACCTGAGGAATTTTGCTGGACAAATATTTAGTGGCCCACCCCATCCTGCCTGCTGTATGTATTGTCTTGGATATGTAAGGAGGAGCACTTGGTACTGTCAGGAAATGTTAATGTTCACCATGCTTTAATACAGGTCTGGGGAAAGGAATTCTGCATTCTGTTGTGACTTTATTTACATTGACTGCTCAAACCCAAAGGGCTTGAGGCTTTTTCTCTTCAAATGAATGGGTTGTATTTGATGTTCTTCACCATTAAATGTTTAAAAAGCTCCTTCAAGTAAGACAAACTTTTGTACAAGGAGAGTGTCCATACATATCCAAGAATTTAATGCCTCAAGAATGGGAGCCCTCTCTTTGTTGATATCCGAGAGAGGAAGCAGCCCAGGATCAGACCAGGAACCACCCATACTTCATTTTGATTATGGATCTGCTTCTTTGAAGGAAAAAAGGAAAAACACTTTACAGTATATATTGGAAACAATTTTCACTTCTATCTGTCCGCCGCTATCATACACACATCATATGGTAGTGATCTTTGGACATGGAGGGTGGACACCCTAACCAATAGTTAGTTATGGAAAATAACAGGACAGTCCTAGGGTTTGCGGCCTATATTAAAAAAAAAATTTATTGAAAATTTTGCACAGTACAAGTGCAAAAACATAGGCAACCGCACAACACAGAGTGCTGTCATAAAATTAAGGCCACGCAGGGCCACAAACAGAGACCAACTATAACCAATTAACCACCCCCCCCCCCAATCCCTACCCATCTCACTTCTGGCCTAACAGTTCAAGTAGTACCAGGAGAAGTAGATTCACTATAGTAGAGTGTCGCATTCAAAGTATGGAATAACACAGAAGAAAGTAAAATAAAGGTAATCTGCCCAAACTCCAGTAACAGAATTAGTATCTCATTTGGACCACTACCACTTCTAATAATTAAAAAAGGCGGGCACATAAAATGTAATATCCTATCAAAAGAACAAGGTATTTCTTACAGAGCTAAAGGAAAAAAATGCATTGTAGTATACATTATTAAACTAATCACAGTGACATTACCCTGTGGTGGAGGAGGAAGATAACTAAGCCTGCCAAACGTTGTGAAATTTCTTTGAACACCCCCTGGAAAGATAGGTGGCCCTATAGAATGGGATCATGGCATAACTAGGTTTTTCCAGAAGGACACCCTTGGGACAGTGGGTTTCTTCCCAAGTAGAATAATAGTCTTGCATAAAACAATAAAATGTTAAGTAGGGATCTATGGGCATTGGTAGGAACCACTGCCTTCCAAAGGCCAAGAAGACATACAGAAACTGACATTGGGATAGGGGAGGCAAGTACCTCCGCAATGCAATTTGTAACGTCTATCCAAAGATTACAGATCAACTGGCAATTCCAGAAAATATATGGGTTTGCTGCCTAAAGTCAGTATTTGCATATCAGAGTGCCTCAGGTTTTGGGGGTGCTGTTCTAGATGACAATCATTTTATTACTTCAGTTTGTGAGTTCAAAGGAAACCTGTACTGAGGGAAATATGTGGGTTCCATGGTTTCCTGCTGTCTATGTCAAAACTTTGAGTGGCTAAGGTCAGACAAAGGTGCAGACATTCATATTCATATCTGTACTTTGTCAGTGACTCAGAAAGTTTTGAATACAGAGAGTCAGCATGACAGTAGGCAACTAGTAAACTTTAAAATGCAAGGTCATCAATGGTCACCTAGAGATGGTGGGCTAAGTAAAGCTTTTATTAATAGTTTATATTTTTTTCTTTCTTCTTTTTCACATTATGATTACCCTCAGTCTGTAGCACCACACTGAGCTGTTGAAATCCTCCATAGTTGCTCAAGGTTGCTTAGCAATGTGATGTCTCTACTACCTTTTGTTCATTGTTTCAAACCAGGATCTCCCAGGTGATTGCTGAATCATTACTACATGTTGTCATCATATATCCTTTCTTCCCTACTAACTATGTGTTATAACATTCTTTAAAGCTCTCTAATAAATTAGAAGGAAAAGGCTAAAGGATAATCCAGCTGTTAAATGTTGCTTCACCTTTGCTTTCATCCTACCTGCATGTATTTCCCGATAAATCACCTTCTGAATACCTGTTTTTGTTAAAGTTTTGCATGTAACCCCGATGCCAGTTGGCCTGTGTACCGTGGAGGGCTGACAATACTCCCAAAGCAAATAGAACCATGACAACCTACCGCCAGGACCTATGTACACAAAAGGCATTGCTTTAAGCTGAGGTGGAGGTAGAGACAGAGTGTGAGGGCAAGGAGTGGATCGCTTGCCGAGTAGCTGGCTGATGATGTCCACTCTATAGGTGGGTAGAGCTGGTAGTCACAGTCTTCGGAACAGAATGCAAGAGCAGCTTAGCACCAGAGCAGAAGACAGAAGCAGGACCAGGAGACAGGCAGCAGTCAGTAATGACCTGGCAGGGAGGGACCAAATGAGCAGGCAGAGCAAATCCAGAAGGCATGTCAAGGTCAGTAACAGCCGGGCAAAGTAGTACAGAAACAGCAGACAAAGACAAGTCCAGTAAACAGGCTGAGGTTAGAGTAATCAGGTGAACAGAGTTGAGGAAAAGCAGAAGCAAAGTACAAGGGTAAGCCGGGTCATACACAGGTAAGCAGAATCAGGTCTCAGGAACACGTTGAAGACCAGTCAGCAACTGCTTATAATGGCAAACCAGTTTAAATAGGCCATTGGGTGTTAAGTGTGCATGCTAATTGGTATTTATGCATGTTCATGTGCATGCGCGCAGGTGAGCATGATGAAGTGGAATGGCATGTCTAACATTGCCTCTTCTTTTAGAAGTATAAGAATGAGAGCAATGTATATGAATATGAGCATAAGCCCATACTGGTTTTCTAGTGCTAGGAATCTGGTTTACCTTACACATGGTTATCATCTGGGCTGGAAATAGTCTGTTTTTATTCATCTGGATGGGATTAGTGGTTTACAGAAGTTTAAAACACATAGGTTTTAATAATTCTCTACTGAAATCTAATGTATTAATTTGACTTTGGATATGTTTTTTTTTTTTTTTGCAGCTACCTACTTTCAGTGCATTCATCATTTTAGCACTTTAGAATGTTTGCTTGGCACATCCAGACAATAAATAATTTCATTTTGGCAAAAGTATCCTGATCCTATATATTGTTCTATGTGCAGATTACACTTCTCCACTCATGTCCTTTACAATCTCACGGCTATTTAAATACCCAGCACTTAAACCCTTACTATCAATTCTAGAATGTTACTCGCCCATATCAATCATACATAATAAGATCAATAAGGGGCAACTCCCCAGTTGCCCCTTATTGTTGGGGCAACTGGGGAGTGATTTGTTGATCTACCATTTGGAAAACGTACAAAATATATTGTTTGCAGTGAACTAGGGTCTAACATAACCCTCCTGCAGGTTGTGGCCACTACATAAATACTTCATCCCTCAACCATCTGGTGTGTCTTCTCCTCTTTGTTTGTACATTGAAATGAGTTTTACGTGGATCACTGGACCTCACCTCTGACATAAGCTTCTGTTTGGATGATTTATACACATCTATAGTGCAAAGGGGTAAGGAGCCCCCCACCAATCTTCAATATGAAGTGTTGCAATGTTTCAATGTATACTTAATGATTGGCATTTTTGGATTGTTTATATATCTCAATTTACATGTTTTGTCACACTGACTACAATTTATGTATGTACAATGATGACTTTATTTTGATTTATTTATGTAGGTGTGATAATAAATATCCCCTGAGGAAGCCGACTTTATGCGCAAAACATGTCGGGATTATCACCCTAGCAAACATCTTCTACTGTTGATCATGTTAGTCATCCTCCAAAATTTTGTGATGGAGTAATTTTAACATGTTTTGGTGTTTATATATGTTCATATATACCTTTTTGTGTCCATATATTTTTAACAAAATGAATAAAATTCACTAATTTGAATACTTGTTTGCTAACATTGAGATATTGGCACCTTAAAAATCCTAGCTCCTGTTGAGAGACATTTTTTTTCTGTGTTCCATGTCTAATTAACGGGATGCGGTGCCTGTGAGCTTTCCTCTGAAATCCCTTTTTAGTATCCAGATCCTATAGTTATTTGTTATGGCTAGTGTAAGGACTGGACATGCAGTGAGGGACACTTTGGAATGATAGTTATAATTAAAGCTGAACTTCAGGCAAAGTAAATTATTGCAGCTCTATAATCATAAATACATCATTATAGATTTCACACTTTTGTTATACATTTTACAGTCATCATCACCACAAAGTGGCAAATCTTATACTAAACTGAAAGACCAGCTGACTTTCCAGACTAGTCACATGACACTCTCAGACATGACCAATTACAACCACGCCCTCACCGTTTCCAATAAAAATATAAAAGTGCTGAGACTTTTTGAAGACCCCTCAGATTCTTTACCTGAAAGCAATGTAGGTGTCTGAATTTGAGCTGGAGGGTGAGAGAAAGTGCTAATACAAGGACACTGTTGTGCTGACAAGAAACATTCGAGAGGAGAAGAGCAGAGTGTGACAGAGAGATGAGCTTATCATTGTTTCTCCTTTCACTGTGCCATCATAGGCTGGGGGAGGATCCAGGATGAACTGGGGTCAGAGGAAATGGGTTGAACTAGATGTACTTGTGTCCAGCTCCCCCTCCAGGACCCCCCCCCCCCCCACTTAATACTAACCCAAGCTTGATTGTGATCCAGCGATGTGCACAAGAGCAGCTACTCTCCTGGATCTCAGTCTCCTCATCGGCTCCCGATGCTGTCAATCACAGCCAGTAAGGAGGGACTGGGAGCATAGCTGCACCCTCTTCTGTGTGTCTTATGAACACATAGAGCAAGGCTCGGGAGCAACATGCCTGAGTGCCCCCATAGCAAGCAGCGGGGGGGGAGAAGCCCAGAGCGCCGGCAAGGGGACCCAAGAAGAGGAGTATTGGGTCTGCTCTGTGAAAAAACATTGCCCAGAGCAGGCAAGTATAACATGTTTGTTATTTTAAAGAAAAAAATAACCGTATAAAAAAGATGGAATGTGTTAAAGCTGAACTCCAGCCTTATCTTCAGTCTTGCATAGTTGTACAAGTTCCTCTCCTGTACTTAAATTGCTAACCCCAATTTCACAGCAAATTGTGGGCTTCTCCCAGTGCACATTAGAAGTTGCAGCAAGTCAAATAGAGTCCTCCTTGTTTTCCGGGGAAGGGGAGGGAGCACATCCTGTGTCCTCTATCTTTTTCCTCTCCAGCCCTACTGCCTCTGGCCCTCACCTTTCATTCATTAGATTTTAGTTCTTTCAATTATAGAGGCTCATAATCACATGTGGGCATTATCTATACCATTATGCATGCAAATGGAGCCTGTCTAGGAACACCCACTTCTCAAGACTGACATCCACCCATCAAGGCATTTTTATATTTGCATAACGCATCCCGGGAGCCAACCTACTGCTTGCATCAGGGCTGAGAGCTCTTGAGAATAGTACTGAGGTAGGGTGTTGTGAAGTTTTCAGGAAACTATGTACAGCACCCTGCTAGCCCATCCCACCAGCCATGATTTGCTTGCATTGCATAGAGAAGCATCGAGCCCCAATGATTTAAAATAACATATGTAATGAAAACAGAAAGGGTATATTTAAAAAGAGAGGAACCAGGGAAGGCAAAGTATAAGCAGCTTAAAATTTAAAGTGGTTGCAAAGTCAGAAGGTTTTTTAACCTAATGCATTCTATGCATTAAGATAAAAAACCTTCTGTGTGCAGCACTCCCCCCCCCCCCTCAGCCCCCCTAGTACTTACCTGAGCCCATCTTGATCCAGCGATGCCGCACGAGAGACTCTGCTGGCCGGGACTTTTCCTCCTGATTGGCTGAGACAGCAGTGGAGCGCCATTGGCTCCCGCTGCTGTCAAAGTCAGTAAGACAATGAGGAGAGAGAAGGGGCGGAGCGGGGCCAGGTCAAGCCGTGGCTCTGTGTCTGAACAGAGATACAGGGCAGCGGCTTGGCACGGTTGCCCCCATGGGCCAAAAGAACCAAAGAGGGACCAGAGAAGAGAAGGTTCTGGGCTGCTCTGTGCAAAACCACCGCACAGAGGAGGTAAGTATAACATGTTTGTTTGTTATTTTAAATGAAAAAAAAAACTGAGACTTTAGTATCACTTTAAAGCTTCTATGAGTATTATATTTGAGTAATTGGGTTTTATAACTTAGCATTGTGCTGGTCAGCTGAGAATTGACCCTATTTATTATTTATCTTAACTTGGCTTTATTTAGTATGTATCTTAACTTGATGGATTGATTTAGTCAACTCAGAATAAGAATACTTTCTATCTGTTTTTCTACATAACTTTGGCAATAATTTAATGCCACCATAAATCTGGCACAATAGATTTTTTTCCTATGGAGGGAATATGAGGAGTAAACTGTGTTGAAGGTGTTGTGATTTCCTTTGTTTTCTTAGTATTTTGCCCTTTGCTGCCCTTTTACATTTTTCATTCTGCACTTTGACTCTGCAACTGTCCATGTCAAAAATCAATACAAAAAAAGAGCAAACGGTTCAAAATTATCTAACAAATGCGATGAAGGGTGTAGCAAAGCAAAACACAGTTATTTTTCCAAGCTTTGACTACAAAAACCTTTTGATTTTTAGGTATCCAGTTTTTAAGGAAGGTTCTGCACTTGTTGTGAGTAAAATTCTAGGAATATTCAGAATACCAGAATACATCAGGCAGATGTATAATTCATCATCTTGGTTTACTATTGCAAGAAAAAGTAGCAAACAAGAAAACAGAGAGGAGAGAATGCACAGCTAGTGGTATTAGCATGCTTCAGGGTAATCTGGGGAAGGAGTTTAGAATCACAGGGATTCATTAAAGAACTGCCTATATCTTGTATGGTAGGCTCTGGTTTGCTGTTTTAGGTTACTGATCCATTGTTAGCTTCAGGGCGACATGGGTTAAGAGGAGAATAAATTCCAGGCTCCATCAATCCTGTGAATACTTGGTGTGTCTGACTGTAGTAATAAGACTGAGCTCTCCAATAAACACAATTCAGCATAAAGTCAGGCAGCAGGCAGTTTATAAGGAGCTCTGTTCATGTGATTTGTATTTTCTAGCTATATTCTAGTAAATAGTGATTTAAAGACATAGAACTTCCTACCTGTTATTTGTACCTGCACAATATGTGCATTGATCATGCAGTTTTATTGTGCCATGTGTTGCCTTTTGCATGCAACTACAGTAGAGTAAATCTTCACATTGCTAGGTCAGAAATTTCTGTTTCTGCTTAAACATGAGGCGTGCTGCATTGCACTGCACAGGTTAATGTATGACCTCTATCTGTTGTTTGAGAACTGACACTTCCTGTGAAGAAACTACACATCTCACAATCCCTTGGTCTCTTAGTTTAGCGTTGGTGCAGGTGAGAGCGGAGCCGTAATTAGATATGACACAGACACAAACAAGCAGAGCAATAAACAAACAGCTCACTCATTCAGTGTGTCATTGCATTAGCACTCCCACATTTGTAATGCAACACAGAGGGAAATGGGAAGGCATGCACTGGATGCTCTGTGACCCAGAACAAACAGTTGTCTGTCTCTCTCGTGAATGAGGAAAGGCAAGCTGAATTAATACGCAACAGAAAAAAACACACTACCAAAAAGGTCGGAGAGTGCTGCTCACCCCAAGAGACAAGAAAATAGGACAGATTCCCCCACAGTAGGGTTTTTAGGCAGCAAGAAATACATTTAAAAAGGTGTTTGAATAAAAGGATTTCAATATTTATTAATACATAAGAACAAATGGCACATTAGTTAAAACATGAGCTCCACTGGACAAATAAAAAACAGTAATAATAATAAAGAAAAAATGTTCATATGCAGACAGCAATTTCATACAGGCACTGTACAAAATTACGAACAGGGGAGATATGACGCTGACGCGTTTCAACCCACTATAGGGGTCTTCTTCAGAGGGGCAATCTGCTATGAGAGAAAAACATCATAAATACATATATCAAAAGTTATTTCTTTATAATGTAGGTACCTGATACCATAGTATAGTTACCCGGTATTGTACATCCAAAAAAGATGAAGAGAACATTCACAGTGGAGATTCCTCTTAAAAATAAACCGCTTGTCTCTCCCCCCACGTGGGACCCGAAGTCCCCAGTTGCCACCGCACACCAGGGAAAATACAAAGGCAGAATCCAATGGTGTGGCTTACGAGAGGTCACACTTTTCACTCCCCTCCAATAAACATCAGGGAAGGGGGTGCGAGCATCAGCAGCCGAAAAGCGGACAGATCCCACCTGCAGCAAAATTCCACGCAAATATGTAATTAGCGCTGCAAGCTCAAAATTAAAAGAGCAGGCAACCAAAGTACAGGGCTCACAGGTACTTATTATTGTGTATAAGTACATGCCTTTAAATATAAAGCATGAAGAAGATATCTATTAATCCCAAATACCCAAGGGTGGTCTTATTTACCCATAGTGCTTATATGTGAAACAGAAAGTGAAAGGAAAAGCTGAAAGCCAGTGAAACAAACGGGCAACCATCTGGCGCCTAACCGGTAAAAATAAGTCACAATTAGAGCCCAGGAAAACACAGCAATTGGTGAACAAGGGTGACCTGAAACCGTAAAACCAAAGATAGTGAGACAGGTGAAGTAATATTAGTAATATTAGTGCCCGTGTGTACTAAAGTGTAGTACAGGGAATGTGAAAAGTGTATAGTAAAACACAGAACAAGAAGACATTGTTCAGAAGTAAATTAATACCTGAACATATTATATAAGTAAAGGACCCAAATGGAAGGAGACTGTAAGAGAGGACCCAGCCCGGGATGGGTCACAGGCACAGTCGCCCTCTGGTGTTCAAAGTCCAAAAGAAAAGGGAACAGATAACCCAATCTATAAGTGAATCAAAATTCAGTGACATTTTGTTACAAAATATATATTAAACCTTAAAAGAAATGTTGTCTTTAAATATAGCTAAGGTGCTGCTCGATCAAAATAGTCAAAGGTACATACATAGCTGAATTAATACATGGACACTACAAACTGCAGCCACAACATGTGAATCCATCACTAGAAAATGCATTTCCTGGAGAAAATGCATGGGAATGCTGAATAGCATCAAAACTGCCCCATCATATTACCCATATCAAAACTGCCCATCATATTCCTCTATTATAAATCAGTACATGGTGTGTCTGTGCTCTCCTCCACCGCACATCACTGTGTATAAGAAGCTTTGGTAACCATGGAAACAAAACAGACAACAAAAGCCTGGATGCCCTAAATGTAATGAAATTTTCTGAAATGATCACTAAACTTAAACAGCTTTTTCACAAAAACTGTAAAAGATATCAAACTGAAAATATATAGCCAGATAGCTGAATATTTTGTGAACATTTTAAAGCTTGTTTGGCGTCTGTAGGTGAATGTATGAAGGAGTTGAAACTTTTGGTAGCAGAAGAAGATTTTAAGGATTTTAAGCATGCTCTTATTGACTTCAATGTTAAAAAAAGTGTTAAAAAGATTAATATTTTAAAAAGTATAAATAGTAGAAAAAAAGTTGAAGAAGTCTCATCATCAGCTGAAAGAGCTGAACATTTTAAAAGTTGAATGCAGATCTGGATGGGTGGATAACTGGATGCAAGGTCAGACAGGCCAGGTCAGCAACAGACAGTCAGATACAGACATAAATGGCAGGCAGATAATGGTCAGGATACACGCAGAAGTCAGCGACATAGAATCAGGCAGATGAGCAGAAGGCAGAGCAAATCCAGAGACAGGCCGAGGTTACGGCAGGTAGCGCTCAAGCAAGGTCAAAGCAAACCAGGTTAATAACAGAAGTCAGCACAGGAACATATAGAGAAGCATGGGTAATAGATGTAGATCAGACAGCACTGGCTAATGAAACGTCTCCAGGTTAAATAGTCCCATTAGGGAGTGTGCAGGTGCATTTGCGCATATAAATTTGCACACAGTTATTCACAGGCAAACGAGCAACTGCACGTCGCGGGGCTTCACCTGTATTATGACTAGTGCCTTCCTGACAGAAGCAAAAAAAACAGGGAATAAAACTACACTAAAACCTAATTAAACAAAGAAAAGAGAAAAAATGTGAAGTTTTGTTTGTTTTGTTAATAGCACAAAAAATAAAAACCACAGTGGTGATCAAATCAACCAAAAGGAAGCTCTATTTGCGGGGAAAAAATTACATCAATTTTATTTGGGTACAGTGCTGCATGATCGCGGAATTGTTAAAGTAACGCAGTGCCGTATAGCATAACATGGCCTGGTCACGATGGGGGGTAAATATTCCAGAGGTCAAATGGATAAGGTCTGAATACAAATACTCCAGAGTACATAGTGGGTGAGTGCACATTCACCTTTAGCAAACTCACTTCCCTTAACAAAATCAGGCCTGCCTGTATTAGGTTGTCCTCAGGACTTAAAACATGACATCTATATACTCTGACTAAGGTTGGGAAGAACATACATACTATAGAAGACAAGATGGAAGACTCTCTAAGGCAGTAGGGCAGCAGGAATAATCCATGAATGTAGCAATGTTCAGGGCAGGCAGCAGACAGTAGAGGTACAGTGGATACAAAAAGTCTACACACCCCTGTTAAAATGTCAGGTTTCTGTGATATAAAAAAATGAGACAAAGATAAATCATTTCAGAACGTTTTCCACTTTTAATGTGACCTATAAACTGTACAACACAGTTGAACAACAAACTGAAATCTTTTAGGTGGAAGTAAGTAAAAATAAAAAATAAAATATGGTTACCGTATATACTCGAGTATAGGCCGACCCGAATATAAGCCGAGGCCCCCAATTTACCCCCAAAAAAACTGGCAAACTTATTGACTCATGTATAAGCCGAGGGTAAGACATGCCTGTCCATCCCTGTGTGTGTGTCCGTCCATCCCTGTGTGTCCGTCCATCCCTGTGTGTCCGTCCATCCCTGTGTGTCCGTCCATCCATCCCTGTGTGTGTGTGTGTCCATCCATCCATCCATCCATCCCTGTGTGTGTGTGTCTCCATCCATCCATCCATCCATCCCTGTGTGTGTGTGTCTCCATCCATCCACCCATCCCTGAGTGTGTCTCCATCCATCCACCCATCCCTGTGTGTGTGTGTGTGTGTGTGTGTATGTGTATGTGTATGTGTGTGTGTGTGTGTGTGTGTGTGTGTGTGTGTGTGTGTGTGTGTGTCCAGCCTACCTTTGTCCCGAGCCTCCGTCCCGTGCCTTGCCTCCTTGCCTCCGTTCCGTCCCGTGCCGTGCCGTGCCTTGCCGTCGTGTCGTGCCTTGCCTTGCCTCCGTCCCGTCCCGTCCCGTCCCGTCCCGTGCCGTGCCGTGCCTTGCCTTGCCTTGCCTTGCCTCCGTCCCGTGCCCTCTTCGGCGGCCATTGTAAAATTCAAAAGCCGCGCCTCCTCCTTCGCCTGTGATAGGCGGAACACTGAATTTCCCAGCAGCCTGTGTTCCGCCTATCACTGCCTTCGTATCATCCTCGTCCGTAGTACGAGGATGATACGATGTCCGTGATAGGCGGAACACAGGCTGCTGGGAAATTCAGTGTTCCGCCTATCACAGGCGAAGGCGGAGCCGGAGGCGCGGCTTTTGAATAGAATGGCTGCTGTCTGTCTGCTCGACACGCTGATCGAGCGGGCAGACAGCAATGACTCGAGTATAAGCCGAGGGGGGCACTTTCAGCCTCAAAAAAGAGGCTGAAAATCTCGGCTTATACTCGAGTATATACGGTACATAAGTCTGCACACCCTTAAATGAATACTTTGTTGAAGCACCTTTTAATTTTATTACAGCACTCAGTCTTTTTGGGTATGAGTCTAATAGCATGGCACATCTTGACTTGACAATATTTG
The DNA here is from genome assembly GCF_037356315.1 of Lithobates pipiens. NCBI lineage: Eukaryota > Metazoa > Chordata > Amphibia > Anura > Ranidae > Lithobates > Lithobates pipiens. Next base: position 203,456,948 of record NW_027507686.1, read on the forward strand.
CCTGCTCTTCTTTTCAAAAACACTACAAATCTGTCAGATTGCAAGGGCATCTCCTGTGCACAGCCCTCTTCAGATCACCCCACAGATTTTCAATTGGATTCAGGTCTGGGCTATAACTGGGCCATTCCAAAACTTACATTTTCTTCTAGTGAAGCCATTCCTTTGTTGATTTGGATGTATGCTTTGGGTCTTTGTTGAAAGATGAAGTTCCTCTTAATGTTCAGCTTTATAGCACAAGCCTGAAGATTTTGTGCCAATGTTGACTGGTATTTGGAACTGTTCATAATTGAAGAAAAACAGCCACAAAGCATGATGCTACCACCACCATGCTTCACTGTGGGTATTGTGTTATTTTGGTGATGTACGGTGTTGTTTTTGCACCAAACATATCTTTTAGAATTATGGCCAAAAAGTTCAACCTTGGTTTCATCAGACCATAGCACATTTTCCTGCATGCTTTTGGGAGACTTCAGATGTGTTTTTGCAAAATTTACCCGGACTTGGATGTTTTTCTTCATAAGAAAAGCTTCAATCTTGCCATTCTACGCCATATAGCCCAGACATATGAAGGCTATGGGAGATTGTTGTCACATGTACCACACAGCCAGTACTTGCCAGATATTCCTGTAGCTCCTTTAATGCTTTAATGTTGCTGTAGGCCTCTTGACAGTCTCCTTGACCAGTTTTCTTCTCGTCTTTTCATCCATTTATGAGGTACGTCCAGTTCTTGGTAATTTCACTGTTGTGCCAGGTTTTCTCCACTTGATGATGACTGTCTTCACTGTGTTGCATGTTATATCTAATGAATGGAAATTCTTTTGTACCCTTCTCCTGACTGATACCCTTTTTAACAATGAGATCCCTCTGATGCTTTGGAAACTCTCTGCTGACCATGGCTTTTGCTGTAGAATGTGGCTAATAAAATGTCAGGAAAGACCTACTAGAACAGCTGAACTTTATTTGGGGTTAAGATGCAATTTAAATGATGGGAGGTGTGTACTGACTCCTATATAACATGAGTTTGAATGTGATTGCTTAATTCTGTTATAAGAGGGTGTGCACACTTATGCAACCACGTGATTTTATTTTTTTATTTCTAAAAGATTTCAATTTGTTTTTCAATTGTGTTGTACAGTTTATAGGTCAAATTAAAGGTGGAAAAAGTTCTGCAATTATTTATCTTTGTCTCATTTTTTACATCATGGAAACCTGACATTTCAACAGGGGTGCATAGACCTTTTATATCCACTGTATCTGAAAACTTATAAAAGGTCAGGGCAGGCAGCAGACAGTAAAGGTATCTGAAAAGGTAGCAAAGGGCAAAGGTCAGGGCAGGTGGCAGACAGTACAGGTTCCTGAGAACTTAGCCAAAGTCAGAGCAGGCAGCAGACAGTAGACAGGGCTGGATTAACGTAGGGGCTATTGGAGCTGCAGCTCCAGGCCCCTACCTAATATAGGCCCAGCCACCCAAAAAGGACATGGAAAGCAATGGGTCAATTGGAAGAGATCTCCCCTGACCTGCATTCCACATGCACCGCCTGGGCAGGATAGTGGGATTGATAATGGGCACTGCATGAGCAGTCCTAACAGAAGCCTGGGGCACGCCAATTATCTTACAGAAGTCTGAGGCTTCCATAGTATTAGACCTGCACAGCTGCACTCTTTTAGCTCAGAGTGCACGCCAATGCACGGCCCTTACAGAAACTTGGCAAATCAAATGCCAGACTTCCCTAGTGTTATGCCTGTGCAGCTGTGCTACTTTTGAGTTTGGGCGCACGCCAGCAGAGGCTCTTGGAAAGCAGAAGGGTGCCCAGTAAAAGGCCCACCAAAATCCTCAGCACCAAGCACATGATGCTCTTAATCCTGCCCTGACAGTAGAGGTATCCAAGCACATAGAAAAAGGTCAGTACCAGAAACTAATGAACAATCAGGCACACTTGATCAGCAGGAAACACTATTGCAAGCACAGAGGCACAGACTGATGAGTGATAACACCCCAGAGAAACCCTTGAAAGATTTATTAATTCTCTAACAACCTCTTCCAAAAATGTTTACATTTGCAACCCATGGTACATTGATGTGACACATACAATATCATTTTCAACAGCGCCATTTCTATATGATAAAATGATGCTCAATAATAAGCATGACATGGAAAAATAACAATGATCAGGAAAGAAATGGAAGAAGCAAAAACTGTAGTGTCTTTTTACATTGGTTATCAGTAGAGAAATGCATTGTTACATTGTTAGTTAGTGTAATTCCTGTTCACATTTGTCTTTATTAGCAAAGTGCCCCTTTATTCTGTGGATGAATGAACAATGTCCATATTGGGGATCTATAGAGAAATGCTTGTTTACATTGGTGGTTTGTGCTGTGCCCTTTTACATTGTACTTCATTCTTCAATGGAAAGGTGTCCCTTTACATTGGGAGGGAGTGGCAAAATCATCCCCCCTTCCCCCTCATTGAATAATACCTTCTTGCAATGGCGGTCAGTAAAAAAAAGTGCTCAAAAGGTGGTCATCGAAGAAATTGCCTTTTTTTTACAGTGGGGTCAGTGAAAAAAGAACCCCCTTACACCGGAGATCAGTGAAAAGAATGTTTTGTTACATTTGTGGTCAATGGGAAAAAATATATTGGGGGTCAGTATGCATTGCATTCATGGTCCCTGTCAGAACTATGTAGGCACTGTTAGGTGGAAGATCAATGCACTGCTCAATGAACTCAGTACTACTTTGACAGAGAACAGAAAGTTTTTAGTTTTAGAAAAAAATATATAAATCAGAGGTCAGCGAATGCTTACTATGGATTTCATGAAAAATATGTATACACTACTTGATTTAAATGTACCGATGTCCAATAATGGCTTTTTATAAAGGGCTACTTATTTTATTCACTTATATTAATAATGAAATACAAACTTTGGGGGAAAAACATTCTATACCTTTACTAGACATGTGCCAAATATAGAAATAATCATTGCCTCAGTAGTACCATTTGGATCAGATCATTTTAAGGATGGCCAGATCTTATGGTTATCTAAGAGACCTTCTACCTCTAGCAGCTATCTGTGGAGCTTGTGTTCAGGTAATTTGAACAGTGAAGTAACTAGGCTCATTAAAAGCAAATCCATTAAAAGGGAGTCAATATTCTTTTCAACTTTTTACAAGATGTGATCAGACTAATATAAAAATTCTCATTAATTTGTTTTAGAAACATTTTTTTTTCTGTGTATAGTTTCTAATTAAGTATATATACTTGTTAACCATAGTTAATGTGTAACAGAGCACACCACTTGTCTTTGAGCGTAATATTCTTCCTTAGTGTTCAACTTAGAGCAGAACTATCTTTTGCAGCCAAGAAAGTTGCTGTCTTGGCCTCTGTTTGATCTGTAGTTGCCATGGAGCTACAGTGGGGCAAAAACGTATTTAGTCAGCCACCAATTGTGCAAGTTCTCCCACTTAAAAAAATGAGAGAGGCCTGTAATTGTCATCATAGGTATACCTCAACTATGAGAGACAAAATGTGGAAAGAAAATCCAGACAATCACATTGTCTGATTTTTGAAAGAATTAATTTGCAAATTATGGTGGAAAATAAGTATTTGGTCAATATCAAAAGTTCATCTCAATACTGTTATATTGTTATATATCCTTTGTTGGCAATGACAGAGGTCAAACATTTTCTGTAAGTCTTCACAAGGTTGTCATACATTGTCGCTGGTATGTTGGCATTTCCTCCATGCAGATCTCCTCTAGAGCAGTTATGTTTTGGGGCTGTCGCTGGGCAATATGGACTTTCGACTCTCTCCAAAGGTTTTCTATGGGGTTGAGATCTGGAGACTGGCTAGGCCACTCCAAGACCTTAAAATGCTTCTTACAAAGCCACTCATTTGTTGCCCGGGCAGTGTGTTTGGGATCATTGTCATGCTGAAAGACCCAGCCACATTTTATCTTTAATGCCCTTGCTGATGGGAGGAGGTTTGCACTCAAAATCTCACGATACATGGCCCCATTCATTCTTTCATGTACACGGACCTCTCACCATTCTTCTGATGATTTTGACCCCACGGGTGAGATCTTGCATGGAGCCCTAGATCGAGGGAGATTATCAGTGGTCTTGTATGTCTTCCATTTTCTAATTATTGCTCCCATAGTTGATTTATTCACACCAAGCTGCTTGCCTATTGCAGATCCAGACTTCCCAGCCTGGTGTAGGTCTACAATTTTGTTTCTGGTGTCCTTCAACAGCTCTTTGGTCTTCACTATAGTGGAGTTTGGAGTGTGACTGTTTGAGGTTGTGGACAGGTATCTTTTATACTGATAACAAGTTCAAACAGGTGCCATTAATACATGTAATGAGTGGAGGACAGAGGAGCCTCTTAAAGAAGAAGAAGATATAGATCTGTGAGAACTAGAAATCTTGCTTGTTTGTAGGTGACCAAATACTTATTTTTATTTTCCACCATAATTTGCAAATAAATTCTTTGAAAATCAGACAATGTGACTGTCTGGATTTGTTTTCACATTTTGGCTCTCATAGTTGAGGTATGCCTATGATGAAAATTACAGGCCTCTCTCATCTTTTTAAGTGGAGAACTTGCACAATTGGTGGCTGACTAAATACTTTTTTGACCCCAGTACATGTGATCAGTGATAACACCAGCCATTAGATGACTCGAAAGTTCAGTCAAGAGCACAAGCAACTGTGGCATTTATCATTCATGGCATGCCTTAAATCAAACTGTTTTTGAAAACAGTTAAATCAATGAGTTTTTCCCACTTTAAAATACTATCTTTTCAGTTGTCAATTCAGACACTGCAATCCAAGAACAACAGTTGATAACTTGAAGACCCATCCATCTGAATAACTGGTAGACACTTTGAAGATGAAATTATCAGATATCCATATGTAAACCCTAATTTAAAATGTTATATATGTTTAAAAAAGGTCTACTGACTTTTTAAAAGTTGTTATTAATCTTTTAAAATATGCAGGTTTCATTAAAATATTCCCTGGTGCTACTGCCATGAAGGTCTTGGTCAAGACACTTCCTATTACAGGGTGACAAATCTCTGTCCCTGTCTCCCTGTCTTGGTTCCATGTTGTCAGCCTGTCACACAGGCTTCCATTGTAGACTATAAGTGGCTATTTCAACACATTATGCAGGCATAGCCCACTTCTGCCACCATTAGGAAATCCACCATGAGAAATAACATGCAGTCACTGCTGGAATGCATGTAGACAGAAATTGGTTGATGTAGAGTGCTTTAGAAAAGTAAATGCCATTTAGTTAGGGTTTACATCTACTTTAACTTGTATGATGAAATTATGAACCAAAAATTGTAATATTGTTAAAAAACATTTTGTAATGGTTACAACTAAACACAAAGTGGCACATAATTGTGAAGTGGAAGGAAATGATAAATGGTTTTCAATTTTTTTTACAAATAAATAAACTGTAAATTTCATCAATGTACCTATGCCATTAAATACAGTGGCACAGGTACATTGAGAGTTCATCGCTGGAAAAAATGTGGTGCTCCCACCTCCCCAGGGACATGTTGGCATATGAGGGCGCACAACACGTGTCCTTGGCCACTCCATGTACCTGGAGGTAGTGGAAGACCGCAAAGCAAAAGACATTGTTGAAAAAATAAAATAAAACAAAGCCACAACAAAATCATTAAGAACCCCTTCCTGCTGGCCTTGCTGAGATAAGAAAGAGTGCACTATTCCAATACCTTGATCGCTGAATCCACCAGTAGGTAGAACTCTTGAGTGATTTTGGATATTCGATCTGCTCCAACCCATTCTTATTGGACAAAACCTTGCAACAAATTGTTTCATATTTTTCCACATCCATAACTACAATGTTCCCTCCCTTGTCAGAAGGTTTAATGACTATAGCCTTCCTGTCCATGAGTTGTGAAAGCTCTACTTCCCATAGTCCTTGGCTCTGATCTTTTCTGTTCCTAAGGTGATTTGTTTCAAGAAGATAGCTAGATTATGGTTATTTTGTGTGTAAGGAAATTTGTTTGATTTCCTACTGAGTTAAATCTCAGGGCTAGAGTCTTCACTAGCCCTGAGTTCACTATCAATTAAGTCAGGTGGTCCACTTTCAGCCAGTAATTTGTTTAACATTTTCAACATTTGAAAGTCAGTTTTACTATAATTCTCCACAAGTGACACTTTATCATCTTTCAATTCTTCCTTGTAATATATAAATTTTAGCAATAAATTGTGTACAAAAATGTTAACGTGTTTAATTACTTCAAAGTGGTCAATGTTAATATGAGGGCAAAAACTCAAACCTTTAGGGATAATAATATAGTATAATAGGGACTGGGATACATTTATGCCTTACACACACAAGACATTATTTATGATTAGGAAGCCTGGCCTCTCCTGGAATGTAGTGCTTCCTTATTAGGGCAGTGAAATCACACACATGACATCACTGCCGAAAATGGAATTCCCGTTCTGTCCTATTAGGTTTCTGACATCACAGGGGAACAGAATTCTTGCTCAATAAGCCCCAGCAGCCTTGAGGTGGGGAGCCTGAGCTGCTTGCCAGTGACTGCATTAGTGAAGTAGAAAGGATCTGTTCACACCAGCCTGGTCTTTTCTGGTGTGTTTAACTCACATGTGTTGGTTCGCACTCCAACATTCATGTGTTTAGGCCAATTCGTTTATTTGAATAGGCTTCCCAATGACCACAACAAAAAATCGTGTATGCAGCACTTTTCGATAGTGCAGCAACACAAATGCGCTGAGAAGGTGTATTTGGGTGTCATTTATGACACTGTATTGCACTAATGTGTATTACAGTCTATAACCACACTGCAATGGTGCCAGTGGGCCCTAAGCGTTCCTTTGGAACAGACCTGGCAGTATTTGCCCGTTGGAGCGGACACTGTTTATCAAATGTTTTCACTGTCGAAAGCAGATTTTTTTAGAAGTAATCTTTTTTTTCCACCAAACACTTTCAATAATTTGGAGCTGGTTTTTTCAATGAAGTATAACTTTTTTCCTGGGTGAGTAAAATTTTTATTTTATTTCTTTTATATGTTGTAAAGTTACTCTTAAAAGCCTTGTGATTTTTATAAACATGTAGTAATCCACAATACGTTCCCACATTATTGACCTCCTCCTTCTGTTTCTAAGAAACTAAGTTCCTACCTATTAGTGTATTTGTTAAACATCTGCATTGAATGTGCTTGTTTCTACAACAGAAAAAAACATACGCAGCTTTGCTTTTGATATTAAAGGAAAATTGGACTCCTCATATTGATATGTTCTTCATTTACTCATCCTTTTTCTTCACAAATTTATTTTTGATAACTTAGACCTGATAAGATTTTTTTAGTTTTTTTTATTTCAATTGTTCTTTAAGGGAAGAGGAAAGAAAAAAAAATGTAAGCCTTAACCATGAGAGTAACATATTTAGAAAAGTAAAACAAAAGACAAGAATGGAGTACCAACATTTAGGAAGTTCAATGCTCCTTCATCAGGACTTGGGTTAATACTGGAGATGAAGAATGGATATAAAGAAATAAGTAAGAAAAATATTAAATCTGGAAACAAATTTGCCAGTTATTGGCATGCTCCTAGAGGAAGTAGAATTTAATTGGTTCCTATTAACGGCACCTCCACGTTTTTTCCTCCAGTATTACATATTATTTTCATTAGACCTTGGTTTTTAACCACAGGTACTTTTATAAAAAGCATTGTAGACAAGTGATTAAACCAAGCTTGCAGTTGCTGCTGCAGTTGTGAGCTTGGTACTGGCTCTGGCAAAGGGTTTTCTGATAAAAGTAATCTGGGTGGCTCTCACTTTTATAGGGTTCTCAAAGAGATGCCCTCCAACTGGCTGTACCCAAGGTGGTTTCTGGGCTTTCGTGTTCCTCCAGGGAGCCCAGGACTGTGGGAAACAGCTTCCCTGGTGCAAGCAGGAAGAACTTGGACAACATCCATTACTTGATCCCTCCTGCAACGAATGACCCAAAAGCCACATGCATTACATCACTTCCAGGGTCACTGCTTTTTCTTGGTTAGTGTAGCCAAAGGTGCAGTTATTCAAATATGATCTGTCGGCATCTGAGGGCAGGAGAGACATTGGGGGTCTAATAGATCCCAATGTGTACATAAAGTGGGACTGTCACCTGCCCATGCTATCACACATAGAGCTTATTATAGCAAAAAAGTAAAAAAAAAGAATTACATGAAATTAATTTTGAAGCATCCCCATCACAGCCCCCACACACACACCCCATATACAAATCAGAGCGTAGGGTGAACTTGTGTATTTAAACATTAATCGCACCATACATGTGAAGTATTGTCACAAACATTGGAGTGAGAGCAATAATTCTAGGGTCATAGCTCATGGTTGACTCTAATCCAATGACCTGTAAAGGCTTCTCAAGTATCACCTATGAAGAATTGTGGGTACCCTATTTTTTTCTGATTTCACGGATGTGAGCAGTTTGAAGACTTGACATATTTGGTATCTATTTACTTAACTCAACCTGATATTTTATATTTTATATTTTTTTTGTTGGGTATAATATTGTGTTTGCTTGCACTAAAATTCCTTTTACTCTACTTTTTTTCTGAAAATATGTTTTTGATAACTGCAAATATCTTGTGACATAAAACATTCCCGCCTTATGGGGTAGTTAAAGTAATTTCAAGCAAACAGTTATATATAGTTAAATATTTCAGGTAAAACTGTTGAAATTAAACTTTTCCCCTTGTATAGAGGGAAGGGCTTAGAACTTCTTTTAGGTTTTCGGCTGATGTTACGGTTTTCATTTTGTAGATTTCCCCTTATTTGGTGTTGTGTTGCCAGATCAGGAAACACCATCCAAAACTTTAAAGTAGTTGTAAAGGGTGAAGATTTTTTACCTTCTATGAATGAAGGTAAAAGCCCTTCAGTGTGCAGCTTCCCCCTCAGCTCCCCTAATATTTACCTGAGCCTGATCTAGCAAAGTGCACAAGAGCATAGGCTCTCCCTGTACTCTCTCTCCTCTCTCTCCGCACTGCCTAAGACACAATCACAAGAGTCATTGGCTCCTGCCGCTGTCAGCAGGGAGTGGGACTGAGCCATGCTCTGTGTGCAGCTTGCCAGGGGGAGGGGCCATAAAAGCCTGCAGGAGACCCGAGAAGAGGAGGATTGGGGCTGTTATGTGCAAAACCATTGCACGGAGCAGGCAAGTATGATGTGTTTATTATTTTAAGGAAAATAATTGAACTTTTAGAACTATTTTTAATAATAAGTTTTGGCTGCAGTTCCACTTTCAGCTGCCCATCATCTTTGGTGGATGGGCTATTGGCAGCAGGGCAGTGTACTTACTTATACTGTTGGCTTGAAAGAACTTACAGGTAATTTTAATAGCGAACGAAGACAATTAGGGGAATGCTAGACAGACAACTTATCAATTGGGAGTTGCAGGGTTTGAGACATTTTGGAAAAACTATTTTGTTGCTAAATTCACTCAATAAAAAACAAAAGATGAAAGCAGTGATACAAATTTTTTTTAAAGTGAACCTGTGGCCAGGCTATGCACATTCACATGTGTATAGTACGTATTTTTTATGATGGTAAACAAGCTTTTTAAACAAGTCCTCACTGACCCCTTTAGCTGTGGGTACTGTAGCACATTTCATCCTCAAAGTTCAAAGCAGAAACAGTGGAAGTAAAGGCTACATATAAATAGGCTAAAAACACTGCTTCCCCCTCCTCCTACCTATGCTGAAATTCAGCCTTGTTGAATTCTCCATGACACAGAGGAGCCAAAGCTTCTGCATCACATGAGTGCACCAAAGAGGATTAAAATAAGGTATTTACACAGATCCGGTTTTACCAGCACCATACAGCATAGGAAGCAGTGGTTTTAAGCATACTTATATGGGGCTTTTACTTATGCTTTATATCATTCTCTCAGTACTTTTGTTCCCCCTGCTCCCACCTCCCAGTAGTGACCCAGCAGTCTGCCAGCCTTCTAATCTCTAATGCAAACACAAAGCAGGTACTCTGGGATGGTAGCTATACAAGATATACTTAAAATCTATTTATAAAAGATTTTATTGGTTAAGGTTTACATCTACTTTATATTACACAATGGCTTATATAGCAATTATTTATGCTATATCAAGTGACTCTGTCATTTTTGAAGACAAAGCAAATCAAGCACTTCATATCACCTGTTCCACTGTCCATGCTGCGAAACTCCTCTACATTGGAGCAATAATCTTGCTGCAAATCTTCTAAATGTAACGCTTTCATAAGTGTCAGGTATTGATATCCCCTGCTGAGTCCCGTAGTTCCATCTGCAGACACTTATGTTACTGAAAAACAGAGGGGCCGGCAGGAGGAACCAGAGATTGCAGCCAGGACCCAGATAAGAGACACACCTGAAAGTCAGACGGAGGCAGAATCAAGGCTGTCTTTAATATTGATTGGACCCTGGGCAAACATTTTCTTGCACCCCCCCATGCAATCATTACCACTCACTGACTGGCTGCTAGAAATTACAGCACACATTATGGCTCACTGATTATTTTCTAGAGGTTACAGCACATGACTGCTTGTTGATTGGTTGCTAGATATTACTGTACATCAATTCTGCTCACTGATTGGTTGCTAGAGGTCACTGGGCATCCTTACCACTCACCAAGTAGTTGCACATTTTTACTGCTTACTAATTGGTTGCTAGAGGTTACTGAAAACTATTTACTGCTCAATGATTGGTTGCAAGAGGTTAGTGCACATCATTACTGCTCATTGATTGGTTGCTAAAGGTTACAGCACATCTTCTCCTCACTGCCTGCACACAATGGACTGGGGAGGTGAGGGGACCCATCAATAAACAGAAAACTCCAATGTAACTGGGATTCACATTCACCACTAATGTAACGGGGATTTACACTGACCACTAATGTAATAGGAGCATTTACAGGAACCACTAATGTAAAGAGGGATTTACACTGACCACCAATGTAAGGGGGGCATTCACACTGGCCACTAGTGTGAATGAAAAGAGTGTACACCAAGTACCAATGTAATGATTAGATTTACACTGACCACCAATGTAAGGGGGACATTCACACTGGCCACTAGTGTGAATGAAAAGAGTGTACACCAAGTACCAATGTAATGATTAGATTTGCACTGACCACTAATATAACTGAGACAAAATCGCTTTTCTGACATCAAAGAAACGTGCTGCCCTTTAGCAGATACACAGCAGTGCCATTAATCGTTAATGACACCCTCACGCATCTGCTGAGATGTGCGTGTTCAGTTGCACTAAAATTCAGGGTGCATGTTATTTTGAAAAAGGGTTCCACCTCCGATTTGCTTACCTTTGTACAACAGGCTGATGTTAGGCTTAATGATCACAATTGTAGGCAGGACTTTCAAGCATGCCCCTTTACCTCCCCGGTGGGCAGCATTCAGCCTTCAACAGATACTATAGTGAAATGCCCACACTAACCAAAGAAATTGTTTAATTATAAATGTTTCCTTATTCATGGACGCTGTGTATGTGTTTTGATATGTGACACTGCTCTGGGCTTCCTCTTCTTTACGGTAAGCCTTATTATCGAGGTGCTGTCCCTGGTTGCTTTCATCGATTAATCTTGGCATGCGTGGTGACTCTGTTTTGGGGGGGGGGGTGACGCTGATGTGACGCACCATGCTATTGGGTGGTATGTTTTTATCCGTGCTGCCTTATTGACTATGAATGTCCTGGTGGGCAGGCATCTGGGCATGTGCGGCAATCGTGTGATGCGCCACCTGATGTGATTACATCATCAGCGGGAGTTCACTCCACCCACTGTTTGTAAAAATTGGCGCCAAACGCTCACATATAAGGAAAGAGTGTCAGTCCCCTTGACTGTGAGCTGGTGGGGACACCTGCTTTCTGATTCATTTCGAGGTAAGCCTGACTAGCTATGGATAATATGGTTTAGATCTTGGACACTCCATATAACTCAATATGATGGGAGTGTTATTTTGATATTATGAATTTTGAGTATATTTGAACACTCCTAATATCCCTTACCCCTTCTTAAATATATTTTAGGTACCTGTTACCCTACCAGGGTTTGGCTTGGCTCCATTACTATGTCCCCAGAAAAGGGTTATCCCACATAACACTAAAGGGTGACCTTGATTATTTTGTTCCTTCCTTTCCTTCACTTCTACTTGACTCGTCTACCCTTGATATCTTGCTTATGGTGATCTACTCTATTTCACTTTTATTGGGTAAAACTTGTTGCACTATATATTATAGCGGACGTTTACAATTTAGCACTTGTGATATTTCATTGATCATGCCTACTTAATATTCCTTTACCAGTCCAATTGGTCACTCTAGAGGTTGGATTCCTCTTTCCTTTCCCCTGTTCAGGATGCTTTGTAGGAGAATTGTATGCCTTTAATATTCTGAATTGTGGGTGGACCAAATCAGCTCCCAGTCTGTTGTGTGTTGTCATCCCATACCTGATTCTCAAGGTTAAGCAGGCAAGCATACTATATATGTAGTGGTGGTCTATGCATGTATATCCTCTTGTGTCAATTGTGATTTTTTGCTTTTCTCCCCTTTCGTCTTTTTCTTTCCAAGATGTACAATTTAATACATTATTATTAAAATAAATGATGTGCATACATAATGTTAATACTTATTTATACAAAATTTTCTTTTTGTATATTTTAACTATATCAGCACCTACCCAGTATGTCCTGAGGAAGCAATTTATGTCGCGGAACGCGTTGACAAGCTAGCATGGAGGAGATCATGGACCCAATTTGCTGATACATACACATTAATTCCATGTGAATTACGGCTCTACTATAACTTTACAAGGATCCATGCCTCCACGTTTTTGTGCTATTGGATATCTGTTGACCTTGTCAAGTAAAGGGTGTTGTTTGTTTGTTATTGTATGTGCTTTTATATTATTGTAATAAAGATATACATTTTTTATAATTGACTGCCTCATGTTATGCCCGCGAAGTCTGCAATTTTTTTACTCTATTCAATCCTTCATATATCTATTGGATGTTGGTATGGTGGGGGTCCTCCCTTTCTATGCAGGTTTTCAAAGAAACAAACAATCATACTAACCTAAGTGGATGCTGCATTGCACTGATGCTGCATCCACCTAGGTTAGTATGATTGATTTTTTTTTTAAACTTGCACTTCTCTTTTAAAGCTAAAGTTTAGTTACAATGTTTTTTGTTTTGTTTTTCTCCACAGCTCTAGTTACAATACTTACCTGTAATGAAGTATATTCCTTACAGGCCCCATCAGCTCTAAGACTGAGAACTGGGCAATAAAAGACCACTGATCTTTAGTGAGCTGCCAGTCAGCAGCTCCATCTCTGTCCCTGCAGAGCTCACTGGAGTATCGGGCTGTGGAGGGGTCAGGAGGAGCAGGCTCAGGCTCTCAGCGGCTCACCAAGAGGCTGAGCCAGGTACCAGTAGCGAACCAGGACCGGCTGAGCCATGTGCCTTTCCATAGCCTGGACCAGCTAGTCGATGTCAGCTAACAATGGACTTTAGCCCGCTGTCGGCTGAAACCGGGTCAAAAGAGTGCAGAACTAACTGCACTCCTGTGACCCAGAGGAGAAGTAGTTTTGGCCATACTTATCCCTTAGGCTGGGTTCACACTATGTGTGGCCACGGGGCACAGCAGGGGGTCCGGTGGGTCCCTGTTCACCGTTTCAGGTCTGAATTAGGTCCGAATTTTTGCCTGATTTCAGATCTTAAACAGGTCCAAAGATGCACAGGACCTTTCTGCTGTGCATTTCGCGGCCGCCCTGGAGATGTGTGAACCAGGTCCATTGAAAGCCGGTCACACTCTCCTGTCATGTGAATTGGATGCAAAAGTATGAACCCAGCCTCATACAAATGTTGCTGTTTATGTTTTTTTCAGATGTATTTGTCATAAATTACATACATATAAACAGTGCATACCGCAATCCCAACATTATTATTTTTTTTACCGCATTTTAATCATTTGTGTACTAGCTTGCATATACCCTTTCATTGCCAGGTGATTTGTCAGTGCTGGAATAGTTTGACCTTCAATTACGTTGCCATGCAACACGGTACCGAAATTAATTTTTTATATTTTTGTGAGACAGGCAGAGCTTTCTTTTGGTGGTATTTAAAAGCCACAGTTTTTTTTATTTTTATGTTTTACTATATGAAAAAAAAAGACCAAAATAATAAAAAAAAACACTTTCCCTCGCTGTTATAAAACACATAAAATAAAAATGCCAGGACAGTACTACCCCCCCTCAAAATGATCCTTTTTGAAAAGTAGACACCCCAAGGTGATCATTTTTTTTGCCACAATTTTTTAGAAAGGAAAAAAAAACATGCCGATATCGAGGTTGCAACATATGAAGCTCCACTTAAATATTAACAACAGTGTCAGCATTGCAATACTTGTTTACTAAACATAGCCTATTTTCTTACTTAAAATATTTAGCCCTCCTGGGATTGCAGAAATAGAAATGTCTACATTCACGAAACTTTTGTCATAATGTTTTTTTTCCATTGAAGTGAAAGTATTTCAGACTAGCAGAGATAAAAAAAAAAAAAATCTCTTGCAATTCCCATTCAGCTGTCTATACAGCTGTGAGTGGGTGAATCTTAAAGTCAATACTGCAAAGATAGAAAGTCTTAATTTACACAGAAACTGAAAAAAGAAAAAAAAAAGGCAATTTCTTATTATTATTTCAGGGAGGCTATTGATAAAAAGCTCAAAGGCTGCTTGTCAGGGACCTCAGTCCTTTTTAAAGACCAGAAGGATGCAGATGGAGAGGAGCTAAGGTTTGCCTTGAGTTAGTGATCTGCCGGTTGCCCTAAGTCCCTCAATGACGTTAGCTGAGCCCCCAAGGGGAGCTGGTGAGTCAGAGAAAAGGAGGCATTGAGATTGCTTGAACAGCCATTAGCACGTCATTGGTAATCCCAGCGACACCTTTTGCAGCGTGGCATTTGTCTCAATGTACTCGACTGGAGTCTGATAGTATGTATTATTTAAAGGTTTTTCACTGCTTTTCTTTAGATGGGTGTTGTAGAAGTCTGACTGATTGCTTCCTTGTAATGCTTACTAACACTTCATAAACTTGCCAGTAGAACGCATATGGAGCCGTTGAAAGAGACAGATTTAGCAGCAGTAAAAAGGGGAGGAAATTTAACTGTTGCATTTAACTGTTTCTTGCAGGATGGCTGTTTATAAACAGGTTTCATCAAAGCACAAACTCACACCTAGACATTACACACACACACATATATATATATATATATATATATATATATATATATATTTATTTATTTTTCCCCCTTTTTTTTAGAGTATGAAATGTTTTTTCTAATTATGCATCCCACATACTATGAATTACTGGAAATATTTATAGCAATGATGCATTCTTGCTGCAGTCTGCATATATATATATATATATATATATATATATATATATATATATATATATATATTTACAGTATGGTAGGTCTTTTCTAATTATGCATCCCACATATTATCAAATATTCGCAATATTTATCCCCATGATGCATTCTTGCTGCAGTCTGCTGGAACCATTGTTGTCAGAGAGGGAAAAGTTTGCCAGTGACCTGCAGGCAGTTTTGCCAGAGGCAGTTTAGTTCAGTTAAACCTGAAAAAGACTAAAATAAAGCTTAAACTTCAGGCAAACAGCTAATATACACAGTTTAAATATATGTATAGGAAACCTGTAAAAAGTGTGTAACTCTTTTAATCTAAATTTGTTACTCAAGCACTCCTACTCGGCAGCGTAGTGAGGTACTACAGCGCATTTAAAGTGATATTGAATTTAAAGTGGAAGTAAACTCATCAAATTAACAGTTTAAAAAAACAGTTACATTCCTGGCATTCCGAGAATTCTAACTGCACATTGGTTGTGCTCTCAATCAAACTGTCAAACCATTCAGTGGCTGGTGTCATAACTGATCACATGTGCAGCACCATAGCAGTTGAAGATTAAGCAGGGTCAAAAATGGCAGCCTCCTTCCATGGCTGAAAACGATAGGAGAGTTCACTTCCACTTTAATGTGGTTGTTAAGTTAAAGTGTTACTAAATACAGTAATATGAAAATCGTTCATCTGCCCCCCCCCCCCCCCCCCCACAGTGCTCACAGCTTATAAATCTTCTTTTTACATAAAAATATTGCCATTATATACCTTTTTGGCTGATCTATATACCACGGTCAGTGATTAACTGTACAATTTCTCCAGTGCTGAGAGTTCAGGAAGGATGAGTTTTCCACTGCAGCCTGAATACACACCCACATGTATGATGTCAATATCATGTGACCTGGCTAATTCAGCTCAACAAGGAAATACTACAGCATAAAAGACACAACTGAACATGTGCAAGTCGGCTGCCTTGCCTGTGTTAGCTGGCCTTCCCAACATAGACAGTGCAGAAGCGAAGAATCTGTGCATACAGGATAAAACCACTTTTTTACACAATGCAGATGATTAATCCCTTAAATTCCACAGTGAGTATAACAAGCATGCTATTCTGCATATACAGACTGATTTTACTGTTGCGGGTTCAGCAACACTTTAATGAGTAAATACCTTCTTTCACATCGTCACTGTGCGGTCACCTGAAGTTATGTGACTGCATGATTTTAAATAGTCACTGCACAGTACATCTTGTAGAGCTGACAGGCAGGGAGGGAGAGACTCTGAACACAGCAGGCTGACGGAGGCATGTTAACTGACCATAGTATAATGGATCAGAAGCCATGATAACCGTGGTCAGCACACCGTGGTTAGCACACAGGGGGACACAGGAACAGTCAGGATCAACCAGGTATTTTACAGCATAGAAAGGTCCAAACAACACCGCACATGCACTATGCTGTTTACCATGCTTTAAAAATCAATTTTTTTTTTGGAGCTTTAATTTATTCTCACACTGACTTTGCAGCTTTTTTATTTTTTTTTAACCAATAGTTTTTATAGATTTTTTTTAAATGTGTTACAATAATAAAATAGAGGTTACATTCCAATTGTCATAGTTTCAAAACATGTAGTTCAGCTCAGTAATACAGGTAGAATCTTCAATGTTTATGTGGGTTATGATTTCTATAACATCAAAACATTTAGTTCAGCTCAATAAACATGTCTAATCTCAAGAATATAGTACAGGGTTTACCATCAGAGGTACAGTTCTTTAGTAATCAGGCCTTTGCTAGAGGCTAACATAAGTTCATAGTTGTAGTGCAGGTTAACTAGGCCAAGAGTGTTTTCTATAGTTGGTGTCTGGCTAGTTTTCCAGAGTCTGGTTAAGCTCAGTCTGGCTGCTATGAGAATATGAGTTACCACCTATCTGAGAGGGGTGGGGATCAATTCTATATACAGATTTAGTAGTGCTAATACCTGTGAAGGAATTACCTAGCTTTGTGTAATATCTGACAAGATGTGAAAGATAGATTCCCATTAGCTACGTAGGGATGTGCACGACCACAGGATGTGTAGTAGGTCTCCTATCGCTGCATTACATCTCCAACAGATGTCTGAAGTAGTTACTAAATGATGCTAATTTTGTGGGTGTTAGGTACCAATGTAGGGATATTTTTGGGGTTTGAGTTCCCAAAGCACAGAGCATTGAGTGAATTTGTAGATAGAACGCAATGCTATCTGCCATTGTGTTTCAGTGAAGTTATGGCCCAATTCTCCCAGTGGAGGTGTGATTTAGATTTATTGAATATACGATTATGGTTAAAGGAGTCATAAAAAAAGAGAAACGCCTTTCATTTTTGAATTGGAGTTGGTCAGATATGTCCATACACTAGGAGGTAGAGTGTATAGTGGGGTTGTTGTGTGGGAAATGCAGTGTTTTACTCAAAATTAGGTGAAGAATTCTGTGGAGGGAAGACTTTTTTGTAGTTGAGGAAATGTCATTAGGTTTGTCCCCTGCAATGAGTCTTGTACTGTATGTGTTTAATGCCCGTTGATGCCCAAGGAGCTATAGAAAGGTCTGTAGAGAACTGGTGTAGTATTTCTATTGGGAGAGATGGGGAGAAGGCGCAATGTTGCGTTGTTCCTAAGTTAGCTAACTTCTTCCAAGCTAAAGAAGAGACTCTCATTGTGGGGGTAGTGCCGTTGGGATGGGATAACCGAGGGCAGTTCCCAGTAACCATCCTTGTAGATTAGTGTGTATAAACGTTGCTGCCTCTAGTTGACCCTGTAAAGTGCAGGGATATGGTTGGAACCAATCTTGTAGTTGGGTCAGGACTGATGCCAAGTAATAATCTTCGAAATCTAGGGATCCTGCCCCTCCTGCAAGTTTGTTTAGTAAGTTTAGCGTGAGCGCATCTAGGTTTCTTCCCTTGTCATAAAAGTTTGTTAAGTATGGTGTGGAGAGATTTAAAATAGGATACCGGTATATGGATAGTGATGGTTCTAAATAGGTAGAGTAGTTGAGGTAAGTGTATAATTTTGAATGATGCCAGTCTGCCTGACCAAGGCAACTTGTGTTTTGCAAGGTGTTAGATATCTTTCTCTAGTTTGGTAAGAAATGGTTTAAAGTTATTTGTAAAAAGATTTTTTGTTTATTTTGTTAATTGTACTTCTAGATAGGTTATGTCTATTTCTGCCCAAGTATAAGAGTATTGGGCAATTTTTGGTTGTGACATCTAGGCCTAAGTCTAGGATATACAATTTTGTTGCATTCACCTTATAATAGGATACTCTACTAAACCAATGAAGGATTCTTTGTACCTCTTCCAGGGAAGAAGTCAGGTTAGTGAGCATGAGAATAACATTGTCTGCAAACTGTCTAATTTTGTGGGGCTTTTGGCCTATCTCAAATCTTGAAATCTTGGGGTTTTGTCTGATATGTTCCCCTAGGGGTTCCATAAGCAAATTAAGAATTAGTGGGGATAATGGGCAGCCTTGCTTAGTGCTGTTGGTTATATGAAATATTTGGGATACCATGTCAGCTGAGAATACTTGGGCTGAGGGAGTGCAGTATAGTGCTAGTAAAGCTTTCAAGATTTGTCCCCTGAATCCATATTTTTGGAGGACCTTCTGAAGGTATGACCAGTGTATCCTGACGATCACCTTCTCTGTGTCCAATGAAAGGACCAGAGAAGGCGTTCCACTGGACTCAGCATAGTGTATGACATCTAACAGTCTCCTGATCACCAGACTGATCTCTATGGATTAGTGTAGGCATAATGTTGAGTAGTCGTGTGGCCATTGTTTTTGCTTAAATTTTCAGGTCTAAGTTTAGGAGAGAGATTGGTTGAAATTTTTGGGGGGCTACCAGCTCCTCCTCTGGTTTTGGTAGAGTTATAATCAATGCTTGCAGGGATTCATGAGGGAACAATGAAGAGGAGGCAGCGACGTTAAATAGAAAAGTTAGGTGTAGCGCTAGTTGGTGGGCAAATTGTTTAAAATACTCTGCTGTCCATCAGCACCTGGTGCTTTACCTGGAGGGAGGGTTTTGATGGTCGCTATGATTTCTTGTTCTGTGAAAGGGTTATTTAGACAGGTCAGTTGTTCTGCTGTCAGTGTTGGGAGTTTCATTTGGTTTAGGAACTTATTAATATCCTCAGATGTGGGTTGAAATGTGCCAGGATCTTGTTTTAGATTGTACAAATCACTTTAGTATGTTCTGAAAGCATCGGCTATTGCTTGGGGGTTTCTTAGTTTTCCCTTTGTGTGGGGATGGTGTATATATTCTATTTTGTTTTTAGTTCTCCTACCTTTGATGCGCTGAGCTAGGGCTTTGCCTGCTTTATTGGAGGTGGAGAATGACGTAGCTTTTAGTTTTCTCTGTGTATTTTCAAAGGATTGGAGAAGGTGTAGCCGGAGTTTTTGTCTGAGGCATAATAATTGTGCTGAGTTTGACGATTGGGGATTAGATTTGTTTTGCCTTTCTAGGTTGGTTATTTGGGACGTAAGGGTGTCTATATGCTGCATCCTCTTCTTGTTATAATGGGAGTTCAGTTTAATCAGTATACCTCTTTTAAACGCTTTGTGTGCGTTCCACACCATGCCTGGGTCAAACACAGAGCCAGTGTTGTATTCAAAATAATCGGATAGTGGGTCCGTTATCTCTGGAGAATGGGATGAGTGTTGTAGAATGTAGTTATTTGCTCTCCATGAAAGGGTATTCTTTTGTTGTGGGGAGCCTGATATAGAAATGTTGATAGTGGCATGATCCGACCAAGTCTTGGTGTGGATTACAGATGTGCAATTTTTTGAAGTAGCCATTTATCTGCAAGAAACAGATCAATTCTTGAGTGTGTTTTATGAAGAGTGGAGAAGTACGTGCAGTCTCTCTCTGATCCATGGTGGCAGCACCAGATATCGAATAGATCTTGTGTGCAGAGGAAATTTTTCAGGGGGGAATCCCTTCGCTTTGCTGCAGAGGTGGAGTCTAGTTGAACTTCTGGAACTAGGTTAAAGTCTCCACATAGTAAGTGTCCTTGTTGCATAGGTTTGACAATTTGCATAAGCTTGCAGAGAAACTGCATTTGGTGGACGTTTGGGGAGTAGATATTTGCGAGTGTGTAATACATTTTGTTGATGGTCCAGACAAAGATAATGTATCGACCATTTGGAACTAAAGCGAGTTGTTTAACTTGGAAAGTGACAGCAATTAGCTATTTTTCACAGCTATTAGTACTCCTCTTTTTTGGAAATGAAAGAGGCTGTGTAAATAGGAGGGAAGTGTTTGTTCACACATGCAGGGGCAGCCGTAGATGTAAAATGTATCTCTTACACACAAATGATGTTGCATCTCAGGTCTTGGGCTGTTTTCCAAAGTGAGTGTCTTTTTGCTGGGTGGTTAAGCCCGTTTGCATTAAGAGAGGGTACTGTAAGGGGCATTATTGGTGGTGTAGGGATGACCCTTGAAGTCAAAAACACTTACAGTTAGTTGTACAGTGCCTTGCAAAAGTATTCGGCCCCCTTGAACTTTTCAACCTTTTGCCACATTTCAGGCTTCAAACATAAAGATATAAAATTTTTATTTTTTGTGAAGAATCACCAACAAGTGGGACACAATTGTGAAGTGGAACGAAATCTATTGGATTTTTGAAACTTTTTTAACTAATAAACAAATGAAAAGTGGGGCGTGCAAAATTATTTGGCCCCCTTGCGTTAATACTTTGTAGAGCCACCTTTTGCTGCGATTACAGCTGCAAGTCGCTTGGGGTATGTCTCTATCAGTTTTGCACATCGAGAGACTGAAATTCTTGCCCATTCTTCCTTGCAAAACAGCTCGAGCTCAGTGAGGTTGGATGGAGAGCGTTTGTGAACAGCAGTTTTCAGCTCTTTCCACAGATTCTCGATTGGATTCAGGTCTGGACTTTGACTTGGCCATTCTAACACCTGGATACGTTTATTTGTGAACCATTCCTTTGTAGATTTTGCTGTATGTTTGGGATCATTGTCTTGTTGGAAGATAAATCTCCATCCCAGTTTCAGGTCTTTTGCAGACTCCAACAGGTTTTCATCCAGAATGGTCCTGTATTTGGCTGCATCCATCTTCCCCTCAATTTTAACCATCTTCCCTGTCCCTGCTGAAGAAAAGCAGGCCCAAACCATGATGCGGCCACCACCATGTTTGACAGTGGGGATGGTGTGTTGAGGGTGATGAGCTGTGTTGCTTTTACGCCAAACATATCGTTTTGCATTTTGGACAAAAAGTTTGATTTTGGTTTCATCTGACCAGAGCACCTTCTTCCACATGTTTGGTGTGTCTCCCAGGTGGCTTGTGGCAAACTTTAGACGAGACTTTTTATGGATATCTTTGAGAAATGGCTTTCTTCTTGCCACTCTTCCATAAAGGCCAGATTTGTGCAGTGTACGACTGATTGTTGTCCTATGGACAGACTCTCCCACCTCAGCTGTAGTTCTCTGCAGTTCATCCAGAGTGATCATGGGCCTCTTGGCTGCATCTCTGATCAGTCTTCTCCTTGTCTGAGCTGAAAGTTTAGAGGGACGGCCAGGTCTTGGTAGATTTGCAGTGGTCTGATACTCCTTACATTTCAAAATGATCGTTTGCACAGTGCTCCTTGGGATGTTTAAAGCTTGGGAAATCTTTTTGTATCCAAATCCGGCTTTAAACTTCTCCACAACAGTATTACGGACCTGCCTGGTGTGTTCCTTGGTCTTCATGATGCTCTCTGCGCTTTCAACAGAACCCTGAGACTATCACAGAGCAGGTGAATTTATACAGAGACTTGAGTACACACAGGTGGATTCTATTTATCACCATCAGTCATTTAGGACAACATTGGATCATTCAGAGATCCTCGCTGAACTTCTGGAGTGAGTTTGCTGCACTGAAAGTAAAGTGGCCGAATAATTTTGCACGCACCACTTTTCAGTTTTTTATTTGCTAAAAAAGTTTAAAATATCCAATAGATTTCGTTCCACTTCATAATTGTGTCCCACTTGTTGGTGATTCTTCACAAAAAACTAAAATTTTATATCTTTATGTTTAAAGCCTAAAATGTAGCAAAAGGTTGAAAAGTTCAAGGGGGCCGAATACTTTCGCAAGGCACTGTAAGAGGATGAGGTCTGTGGTCTAGAAGACAGGTGTTGTTAGTCGTAGTCTCTGACGTTCCTGGTTGACACGTGAGGACCTACAAGGAGTTTAGAGTTGTAAAATAACAAGGTTAATAACAGAAAGAGAGATCTGAACAAGAAAAAATTGGAACTTGTAGAACACTAGATTTGGGTGGGTATACCACCGTTTAGAATGATAGGTGGAGTAGAGAAACGTGGATTTCAACTACCGTATATACTCGAGTATAAGCCGAGATTTTCAGCCTCTTTTTTGAGGCTGAAAGTGCCCCCCTCGGCTTATACTCGAGTCATCGCTGTCTGCCCGCTCGATCAGCGTGTCGAGCAGACAGACAGCGGCCATTCTATAGTTCAAAAGCCGCGCCTCCGGCTCCGCCTTCGCCTGTGATAGGCGGAACACTGAATTTCCCAGCAGCCTGTGTTCCGCCTATCACGGACATCGTATCATCCTCGTACTACGGACGAGGATGATACGATGTACGTGATAGGCGGAACACAGGCTGCTGGGAAATTCAGTGTTCCGCCTATCACAGGCGAAGGCGGCGGCGCAGCTTTTGAATTTTACAATGGCCGCCGAGGCGCCGACGAACGAAGAGGGCACGGGACGGAGGCAAGGCAAGGCACGGCACGGGACGGGACGGGACGGGACGGAGGCAAGGCACGGCGGCGAGGCACGGAGGCAAGGAGGCTCGGCACGGGACGGAGGCTCGGGACAAAGGCTCGGGACACAGGTAGGCTGGACACACACACACACACACACACACACACACACACACGGATGGATACACACACACACAGGGATGGATGGATGGATGGAGACACACACACACAGGGATGGATGGATGGATGGATGGAGACACACACACACAGGGATGGATGGATGGATGGACACACACACACACAGGGATGGATGGACGGACACACAGGGATGGACGGACACACAGGGATGGACGGACACACAGGGATGGACGGACACACACACAGGGATGGACAGGCATGTCTTACCCTCGGCTTATACACGAGTCAATAAGTTTGCCAGTTTTTTTGGGGGTAAATTGGGGGCCTCGGCTTATATTCGGGTCGGCCTATACTCGAGTATATACGGTAAATCACTACGGGGGGGTTCATCTGTGTAGAGATATAGGACCCTTAGATCTCAGAATTTCGATTCTGGTCAGGTGCTTGATGGATGAGGTCCACGTTGTTCCAGCGGTAGATTGGATTCCTGAGGGAGGCTTAGGAATTAATCCTAAGTATGAAATAGTTGCATGCCACTTTTGAGGTTATTGATCACATGTGACGTACCATTTCTTGTTATGAGCAGTGTTGCTGGGTAGTGCCATTTACCGTATATGCCGGTGTATAAGACGACTGGGCATATAAGACGAGCCCCTAATCTTACTGTTGTTTAAGCATTTTTTTCTTGTACTTACCGTATAAGACGACCCCCTTCCAAGGCTTCCGACGCTTGATATTCCGTCCTTCTTGCTGGAGCAGGAGCTGGCGCCATATCCTTCTTCCTGCTTTTGCTGGAACCAATCACGGCGAGCGATGTATTCTATTAATGAATACAAAGCCTGCTTGGATTGGCAGAGGCTGTATCATCATCAGCCCGCGCCTCTCTGACTCTCAAAGCCAATCCGAGCAGGCTACATAATAGCCTGCTCGGATTGGCAGAGATTGTTACTCCAATCCGAGCAGGCTCTGTATTCATTTGAATACATCGCTCGCTGGGATTGGCTCAGCGGTATATACTGTATGTAGCCGAAGCTACATACAGTATTACCGAACCCTCAGCAGGCATCGGAGGGGCTGATCCGGCGTATAAGACGACCCCCGGTTTTCGGCCAGTTTTTTTAAGTGTAAAAGGTGGTCTTATACGCCGGCAAATACGGTAAATAGAATTTTTTGGTTGTGGAGGCCTTTAGTGATAGGGTTGAGTTGTCTCCTCAATTGTAGAGTATATTTTGAAACATCTGGGAAAAGTAGAATTTCATCATATGGTGTAGGGAGCGGTGAGCTGGTTCTGGATGTCGCAAGGAGTTTTTCTTTTATGTAGAAGAAGTGCACGCTCATTAACACATCTCTAGGGATGGAGGCTGCTAGGTGAGATGGTTTAGCAATCCTGTGGATTTGATTGACGATCAGATCTCTAGGTGAGGCATCAGGAAGAATCATATGTATGAGCTATTAAGCATATTTGGGAAGGTCCGGTGGTAAGATAGATTCAGGAACACCTCCCTTACCCAGGATTGTTCTTCTCTCACTTCATGATATGTGTCAATTAGATTATTGACAGTTGTGGTACATTCCTACATGCTGTTTTTTATGTGTGACACTCTTTCATCCAGGACATGCATGTCAGTGAATATCTTGGTGAATAAAGATGATAGATCAGTCATTAATGAGGACTGGAGTGACAACAGCATGTCTTTTAGGGTGGTATCATTCACTGGTTGCCCTGTATTGGGGAATGATGCCACGGATGTGCGTAAGGCCTGGTTGGATTGGAAGGGGTTGAAAGCCTGGGCACCAATTTTTGCACAGGCAGCGGCAGCCGATTCATCCTCATGCAGGCTTTCCCTGGGGTGCATGTGTGGGGGTTTCCCTCCGATCTGTGTGTTGGGGATGAGGGTCAATTTTGGGGGTCTTGGGTCTCCAGGATCTCATCAGGGAGATCCGTGTAGGCCTCCTGTGGCACGGCTGCGCTGGCACCATTTTGACTGTGACTGAACTTAGGTGCTTGCTTGAGGAAGAAGGTTGTCAGTTTTTTTGGGTGGTAATTGTTCATCCTCTTGTGGGACATGGCCGGCTGGGATGTCCGGGTGATTAGGAGTCAGGATGGCCATGGATTGTCCATGGGATGGGGCCTGTGTCGCTCCGTTTCTCTCCCCAGGCTGACAAGCTCTGTGTCTAGGTGGCCATCTCTGGTGCTGGCAGACCACGCCCCCTCAGTTTGCAGCTTCTTCATCAGCACTTAGCCATAAGCATTGAAAGTTGTAACCTGCAAGTGGTGGAGTAGGAATGTTTATGGTATTGTGCTCAAAAACGCTGATGGTGTAATACTACTCCAAGCAGTTGAGCTTGGCCAAAGGACACACCTGCAGCTTACTGAATGGTTATTAAACAAGAATAAGGCCGCGTACACACGCGCGGACTGTTCGCCCAACTTTGTCCGTCCAACAGTTTCAGCAAACAGTCCGCTCAAAATTAGCATGGACGGACATGCCCACACACGACGAACGAACAGTTTGCTGAAACCGTGCGCGATGACGTGAACAGCACGTACGACGGGACGAAAAATACGACGTCCTATACACTGCATTATAGCTTTCGGCGTGAAAATCCTTTCTGAGCATGCGCGCAACTTTGTTTGACGAACAAGCCTACACACGAGCGGGCTGTTCGCTGAAACAAGGTTTCAGCGGACAGTTTTTCGGAATTTCCGAAAAACCTTGTCCGTCCAACTGTCCGCTGAAACTGTCCGCTGAAAGCCCACACACGAGCGGACTGTCCGCCCAAACACTGTTCAGCGGACAAAGTTGGGCGAACAGTCCGCGCGTGTGTACGCGGCCTAAGTCACAACATAATTCTTATACTCTCCCCAACGATAAGCATGCTCACAGTGTTGGAGTGAAAGATATACAAAGCAGTGGATCCCTGATTTGCTCAGACCCAGACTGCTGTCATTCCCTCCAAAAATATCTACAGAAGACTATGATAAAAAAACAACGAATATTCAGACTAATTTACAAATTTACCAATACATCTAGGCCCCTTTCACACTTGTACAACCTGACAGTCATGCGACTTTGACACAACTTCAACCAGACTTGAAGCAATGCCTGTGTAATCTTGAGGTCTATGGATCTCAAGTTGCATCAAAGTTGGACCAAAGTAGTGCAGGGACTACTTAGAAGTCACACAGTACTCATTGGAAATCATGGGGGTACGACTTGTCATGCGACTTTGCAGTCACAAGTCACAAGAGTGGGGCCTTTTTTTCAATGATTGCAGAATTGGATGGGCTTTAGTAATATCTGCCTAGGATTCACCTGAAGGAAAACTGAGTGGACTCTTAGCTCACCCCTGTAAAGTACCTGAATCCTGATACCATGCTGTGGTCATTTCCTGCACAGCAGCAATCAGAATGGAACAGACAGAGGCAGCACATGAGGAGCCAGTTGGACTTTGTTGCATACACAAGGTGACACTCAGGTAACAGTTACACTTACGGGGGGGAGGGGGGTAGTGGCTGACCACCCACCTTAACCTAACATGGCGACTGCTAGAGAGGGTAGTACAAATGCCATGGCCGCAGCAAAAATTATACCATGGGTTGTGTTCAGCAGGCAGTAATGCTGCCAAACACAACCCATTCAAGTGAATAGGGGTGCACCCCAACCACCCTGCAACAGTATGGTGCTGCAGCCTTTAAAGGGTTAAAACAGGTGTCCCTGAGGCCAAGCCGCCTGCCAAATTCTCCAGTGACAGCCACAATTGTAAATGAGCCCAGAGACCGCAGAGTGAGCAAAAGTGCAGGGGTAGCTTCAGAAAGCAGGTGAGCATTGGAGCCAAATCTGCTATTTGATTTAGGCTCCATGGACACTGAAGCTCAAAAAAGCTTTTTCTGGACGCCAGATTGCTGGCAGAAAACGCTGGTTGAAAAACTTGCTTTTAACAGTGTTTTGTACTAGCGTTTATGAGCGTTTATGAGCGTTTATTAGCGTTAGCGTTTATGGGCGTTTTCAATAAAAATACACAGAGGACACTCCAAAAATCCCACAGTACATTCCAAACTCACACAATGCATTGAAAAAATAGAATGCCGAACACTAATTAACGCGCGTTTATGAGCGTTTATAAGCGTTTATGAGCGTTTATCAGCGTTTGTCGTTTTTTGGTGGTGAAAAACGGCACTTTGAACGCGAATTTCTGGCGTTCAGAAAAAAGCCCATAAACTCCACTGCTCATTAAAGCTGAAAAACGTCCATGTGTGCATGGACACATAGGCCAACATAGAGTGGAGTTTATAGGCTTTTAAAAAAAACGCCCAAACTCCAATAAACTGCAGTTTATGAGCTCCAGTGAAGAGTATGTAAACCCAACATTTCTTATTCCTGATATGTGTCTGCTGTACCATGTTCTTGAATGAAAAACTATTCTGTTCTCTTTGTATTGCTTCCTTCGTGTGAAATCCCTTGTGATCCTGTCAATCCCTTTGGCTTTCAATTAAAAACTGACCACACTAAGCAGAAGTATTCAGCTCTCTAGCTGTGCTGGGAAATCAGCCTGCTCTCCTGCATTGACCAGACTTGTCCTGACAACCCTCCCTGCACAGTGTTTCACTGGGAAGATGAGTGTGCTACTGTTTCTCCTCCCCAAGCTCCTATACAGCTGAGAACAGAGGGAATGTGATCACTTATCAAAAAAGGAAAAAAGGTACTTATAATGTTTTTAACCACTTGTCGCCGTACCTGTATGTTGGCCCCTTTAAGAGCCATAGCAGGCGCATCTGGCCACCCACTATCGCGGGCATGAGAGACAGAACGGGGATGTTTGTATGTTAACACACAAATCCCTGTTCTGACAGGAGAGGAGTGACAGATCTGCTGTTCCTAGTAATTAGGAACAGCGATCTGTCTCCTTCTCCAGTTAGTCCCACCCCCCCACAGTTAGAAACACTCATGAGGGAACACAGTTAACTCCTTGATCGCCCCCTAGTGTTAACCCCTTCCCTACCAGTGACATTTACACAGTAGTCTGTGCATTTTCATAGCACTGATCACTGTATAAATGTCAATGGTCCCAAAAAAGTGTAAAAAATGTCCGATCTGTCCGCCACAATGTAGCAGTTCTGCTAAAAATTGCAGATCGCCGCCATTACTAGTGAAAAAAAGGCTATAAATTTATCCACTATTTTGTAGACACTATAACTTTTGTGTAAACCAATCGCTTTTTGCGATTTTTTTTTACCAAAAATATGTAGAAGAATACATATTGGCCTACACTGATGAAAAAAATTGTTTTAAAAAAAATGTTAGGAATATTTATCATATCAAAAAAGTCAAAAATATATATATATTTTTAAATTGTCTATAAATTTGTTTATAGCGCAAAAAATAAAACCAGCAGAGGTGATCAAATACCACTATTTGTGGGTAAAAAAGGACGTCAATTTTGTTTGAGTACAGCATCGCATGACCGCACAATTGTCAGTTAAAGCGACGCAGTACCGTATCACAAAAATCGGCCTGGTCATTAAGGGGACAAATCCTTCTGGTCCTTAAAGTGGTTGTAAACCCTCCCCCACAACTTTGTCCCATGTAAATCAGCAAAAAAAAACGAATGATCACTGCTTGTAGATATCTCCTTACTTGCTTAGTATTGTTGTAATCCTTTTTGTTCTTTAGAATGAAGTCACTGAGCATGCCCAGATCTCCCCTGATTTATGGCACACTCTCTATGGGCTTGTCTGTCTGCTATCAGGACTTCCTACGGCAGAACACTGAACTCCCAGGAGGCTGCAGAATCATTCAGCGCTTCCTCCTACACACCATGTGACCATGACATGCAGTGTAAACTTGGCCATTACTGCAGTCTTATCAGCTGAAGTTGATAAGTCTGACAAAGGCAAACATTTGACATCGGCACAAATAAATACTATGAAATAAAACAAGTCAGCTATGAACAGGGAAGCAGGGTTGCCATAGAAACGTTGGATTGAGAAGGAGGCTTGGTTAACAGTACAGGAAGTGCTCAATGTAAGGGCAGAAATACACTCCACTGTGGACTCAGAAAACAATACTTAAGATGGCGCTGCCTAACCCCTGGAAACAAGTTTTTTAAAGTTTCTTTAAACAGTAAGTAATATGCGATTTGGGCTGGATTACAGTGGCTATAGTCTGATAATTACTTATTATAATGGACTAAATTAAGAGAAGCATCAGAGTGGGAGAGTTTACTTCCTCTTTAAGTGGTTAATATTTGTACACAAATGGTTTGCCTTTCATTTTATTTAAAACTGAATGGGTTGTTCTAGAAGGTGATTGTTTACAATCACTTTAAATACTGGCTTGAGGTTCTTTTGAAAAAAAAAAAAAGTAGAGCATTAGGCTTTACCTTTTAACCATTTGCCAACTGGGCACTTAAACCCCCTTCCTGCCCAGACCAATTTTCAGCTTTCAGTGCTCTCACACTTTCAATGACAAAGCTTGTTTTTAAGCGTCTTTTTGTAAGTGACCCCTGGACTGCAAAGCTGGGGGTTGTCCCATTCTGGTGAGTGGGGATACAAAAGGGGGTGTCACTGTACTCCTGCAAGTTTATTAAGCATTTTTTTTTGCACTTAATTCACTGTGGATCAACACTTCAGTTGCATTTATTTGGACTTTTTTGTTTATTTCACTTATATTGTGTGTTGTGAATGCTGTATTTTCTTATCCGCATTTATTCAAGTGATTGGCACCTTGTTTACAGCACCTGCATTTTATTATTACTTAGTTGTTTCCATCAGTGCGAGTTTTATATTTAGAAATATATTGTTACTGTAAAGTACAAATACCCCTCAATGACCCATTTTTTGAAAGTAGACATTCCAAGGTATTTAGTAAGATGCATAGGGAGGTTTTTGATGTTGTCAAAATTAAGATTTTTTTCCCCCCACAAAATTGTCATTGTAATAGGCTATTTCTGTCACATGGCATGTGCATACCACAAATGACACCCCAAAATACATTCTGCTACTCCTTCTAAGTATGGCGATACCACATGTGTGGGACTTTCTCACAGCCTAGCCACATAGAGAGGCCCAACATGCAGGGAGCACCATCAGGTGTTCTAGGAGCATAAATGACACACTTGTTGACTACCTATTACACTTTTGAAGGTCCTGGAGCCTCAAGACAATGACATGTGACACTGATGTGGCATTGATGACAGATGGCACTTATACATGGCACTGATCACAGATGGCACTAATATGGGGCACTGATAACACGGGGCACTGATGACATGTGAAACTGATGTGGCACTGATGAAAGATGGCGCTAATATGTGGCACTGATGACAGATGGCACTAATACGTGGCACTGATGACACAACACTGATGTGGCACTGATGACAGATGGCACTGTGACATGGCACTGATGACACGTGACACTGATGACAGATGGCACATGACACTGACATATGGCACTGGGGACAGATGGCACTGACAGGTGGCACTGAGGACAGACGGCACTGATAGGTACTGTGGGCACTGTGTTTTAGTTTGTGTTCACTCACGCTGAAGCACAGGTCGCTCTCCCTCCTCATGCGTGAGGAGGGAGAGCCAGCAATGAGAGATGATCTCAAATGTTTACACTTGAGATCATCTCTCATTCGACACGCCGATCGAGTGCTAATTGGCCGTTGTGATTGACCATTTAGCATGATCTGTGATTGGCTGTGTCCGAGGGACATGGCCAACACAGATTTTCCCTGATGCGTGCCCTTGGAGGCGCGCAGGGAACGAGTAAACAGGAGGACATCCAGGGACGCCCTCCCGGCAATTGAGCACCGCGCTGTAGCCGTCTCTCGGCTATAGCGTGGGCGCCTAGTGGTTAAATTCACCACACCTCTGGAGCCATAGAAAAAGAGAAGTGCATGACTCCGCATGACTGCATGACTCTACACAATCAGTCACAGCAGAAGCCGATCAGCATTCATTGGCTAGCAGTGGCACCTGCCGATTATTGGTAAGAGAAGTTGGACGGAGCTCTGCCTATGTAAACAAAACAGAGCTCCATTCTGACAGCACGAAAACAATGGATTTTCTTTCCCTGACTACTGCAGTAGTGTCACTGGTTTCCACAAAGTGTGAGTTAGTGTTTCCGCTTGTCCTTCGCAATATAGCAGTCCCATTTAAGTCGCTGATCAGCACCATTGCTAGTATAAAAAAGTAAATAAATAAAAATTTCAGTATATATATCCCATAGTTTGTAGATGCTATAACTTCACAAAAACAACGCAAACCAATCAATATACACTTATAGAGATTTATGTTTACCCAAAAATATGTAGCAGAGTATAAGTTTGACTTTTTTTAATTAAAATTATTCGTGGATATGTTTTATAGCAGAAAGTAAAAAATATTGTTTTTTTTTTTTTCAAAGATGTAAGTCTTTTTTTGTTTATGGCACAAAAAATTAAAAACACAGTGATGATCAAATACCACCAAAAGAAAGCTCTATTTGTAGAAAAAAAAGACATAAATGTTATTTGGGTACAGCCTTGCATGACCACGCACTTGTCAGTTAAAGTAATGCAGTGCTGTATCACAACAAATGGCCTGGTCACAAAGTGTGGGGGGGGGTAAATCTTCCAGGGGTCAAGTGGTTAACCCCTTGGCACTGGCCTTACACAAATATGCAGCCTCTTGGCACCTGATCCTTAGCGCTGAAGGGCCGCATATTTGGATGAATTGCTGCCAATACACCTGTGCTGAGAGTGCGTGCGCTACCCGCTCCTGGCACTGTTACCGTTGCCTAACCGAAAGCTTCTGATTGCTCCTTGTGATCCAGAGTTTTCGATTTACATGACCGCCATGATTGGCGGTCATGGCGGTCACGTGATCTGAAAACTCCCGATCACAAGGAGCAATCGGAGCTTTCGGTTAGGTGATGGTAACTGTGCCAGGAGCGTGATCTTAAGCCTCGCCTCCCGGCATCATAAACCTCTTAAAGGCGCTAAGAGGTTAAGATTGGCAGTTTTATTTAAAAAAAGACTTGCTGTTTGGACTGCCTTTTTTCCAGGGAACGTGATGCTCACTTGTGCTAGCCCCCACACTATATAAAAATGCATGCACGCCGAGGAGGCAGGCTAGTGATGTCTGCCGGGAGCGCCTTAGAGAGGAAGCTTTGCTACACCAGTCGCACCATTAAAGGAACCCGGTTAGAGCGAGGAATAGGCTACATATTATTCTTTATTAATCTACTCCTAGGCAAAAATGAGCATTTAACCCTTGCAGTGTGGGGCCCTACTGCAGGAGTATTTTTTCTGTAGCTCCTGGAGTTGGGCTTTAAAGTGTTACTAAACCCATTTCCCTGCATTCACCATATCTGGTCTCCCACAGTACACTGGTACAGTACAGTGTGACTGGCCGGAGCCACAATGACATCACTCCCGTGCATGCGCATGGGAGTCGCCATACACGGCACAGGGCTCGGAAGGAATGGCACGGGTGGCCGCTCCTTCAGAGTGCATGCGCCAGTGATGTCACTGGCTGCATGTAATGTAACTATCTCCTAAACTGTGTACAAAATAATCTAGAGTGGGTGACTGGGGACAAAGAGAAGGAAAATGTATTAAATACTTTCTTCAGCTCTGTGTATACAAAGGAGCATGGGGGAGCTCGTAATGTTCATAATGGGGGTGGTAGTGACACAGCCCCAAATGATCCACAATGGCTAAAAAGCAATATGATCCAGAAATATTTCGACAGATTTAAGGTGGATAAAGCACCTGGACCAGATGGCATCCCCCCACGGATCCTAAAAGAATTGAGCTCTGTAATTTCAAAGCCATTGTCTCTAATTTTTAGGGACTCATTACGACTGGAATGGTATCACTGGATTGCCGCAGGGCCAATGTGGTGCATACATTTAAAAAAGGAACACCGTCTTTACCAAGTAACTATAGACCTGTTAGTTTAACTTCTATAGTCTGGAAGATACTGGAGAGATATAATGAATAAAAAAAACACATAGACGAGTTCTTGCTGGAAAAAAATATGTTAAGCAACAGACAGCATGGATTCATGAAAGACAGAAGTTGTCAGACAAACCTGATTTCTTTTTATGAGGAGGCAAGTAAAACCTTAGACAGGCATAGGTGTGTGCAGCCTATTGCATTAGAGTGTGCACCCCAAAAGCTCAAACATACACACAGGCATGTGTGTCTACATATATATGGCCCTTGCACGTTGATCTCCCTGCTGGCACAGTGAAAAAGAAGTGTATAAGCATTTCTTATATAGCAGAGCCAGTAAGAAGGACATCTTTCCCACCTCTCTGCTGCTACACAGAGTGGTAATGCTAATGTGCACTAGGTGATTAGCCTGTGCTCACACCTATGGACAGAGGGGTGACTCTGGACGTGGTTTACTTGGATTTTTCAAAAGCGTTCGATACAGTTCTCCACACATGGCTAATGTGTAAGGTAAAGTCTTCTACAGACTTGGAAAGATTGGTTTGTAAATGGATAGAAAATTGGCTAAAAGACCGAATTCAGAGAGTAGTGGTTAATGATTCTGACTCTGAATGGTCTAAGGTTACTGCAGGGGCATATCATGAAATGCATGAGCATGTGTGCAAGATAAAAAGTGGGCCCCAGGCATTGATCAAACTAAATGTGGTGCACGCAGCGGCAAAATGTGGGCGTGGATTAAATTGCGTGTAATATTGAGTATGGAGTAAGGAGTATGGATTGTATGGAGGTTGGTATTATGTGCAAGAGAGGAGTGCAGAGAGTATGGAGGTGGGTAGTATGTGCAGAGGCATGCTGAGTGCATTGAGGTTGGTGGAATGTGCAGGAAAGGGGTATGCAGTGTATGGCGGTGGGTAGTATGTGCAGGAGAGGGGTATGCAATGCATGGCGGTGGGTAGCATGTGCAGGAGAGGGGTATGCAATGTATGGTGATGGGTAGTATGTGCAGGAGAGGAGTATGCAATGTATTGTCGGTGGGTAGCATGTGCAGGAGAGGAGTGTGGAGTGTACGGCGATGGGTAGTATGTGCAGGATGGTGTCAGTCGACAGTGTCAGTAGTTTTTTTTTTACAATTTACATTTTTTTTAATGTTTTTTGGGAGCCATTGGATGGTGTCAATAGAGCAATGGACAGTGTCCAATTTTTTTTTTCATAATTTTTTTTATTTTTTTATACAATTTATTTTTGTATTATTCTTTTTCACAATGATTTGGAGGGGGCAGTGAACACCCTGCACACATGGATGATACGCCACTGGGTTATCAGTGGTGTACCCCAAGGTTCAGCATTGGGACCCTTACTTTGGTCTGGGATTAAAAGTACCAATTTAGTCTTCGCAGATGACACCAAACTATGCAGTGGAATAACGTCCTTACAGGATGTCTCCAATTTATAAGCTGTCCTCAATGCTCTGTTTAATTGGGCGACTATGTGGCAGATGAGGTTTAATGTGGATAAATGTAAAGTTATGCACTTGGGGACTAAGAATATGCATGCATCACACATACTAGAGGGAGTACAACTGGGAGGATCAATAGTGGAGAAGGATCTGGGGGTTTTGGTAAAGTTTATTAAGAGCATGCAATGCCAAGCTGCGGTTTCCAAAGCGAACAAAGTCCCTTCTTGTATTAAGAGAGGTATGGACTCCAGAGAGAGAGATATCATTTTGCCCTGCACAAATCATTAGTAAGACCTCATCTGGAATATGCAGTTCAGTTTTGGGCACCAGTTCTCAAAAAGGATATCGGGGAACTGGAGAAAGTGCAGAGAAGGGCAACCAAACTGATAAGAGGAATAGAGGAGCTCAGCTATGAGGAAAGATTAGAGGAACTGAATTTATTCTCTCTTGAGAACAGGAGATTAAGAGGGGATATGATCACCATATATAAATATATAAGGGGTCCAGTTAGTGAACTTGGTGTTGAGTTATTCACTTTACGGTCAACACAGAGGACAAGGGGGCAAAGAGGCAAATCTCCAAATACGGAATGGTTTCTTCACAGTAAGAGCTGTGAAAATGTGGAATAGACTTTCTTCAGAGGTGGTTCTGGCCAGCTCAGTACATAGCTTTAAGAAAGGCCTGGATTCTTTCCTAAATGTACATAATATAATCGGGTACTAACATTTATAGGTAAAGTTGATCCAGGGAAAGTGAATTGTCTCTTGGGGGATGGGGAAGGATTTTGCTTTGGATCATGCTTTGCTGGGGTTTTTCACCTTCCACTGGATCAACTGTGGGTTTAAGGATTGGGTATATGGGATTGTATGATATTATTTTTTATTTATTTATTTATTTTTATGGTAGAACTAGAACGAACTGTGTCTTTTTTTCAAGCTGACTAACTGTAACTATGTATATTTACACTACCTATAAGTAAGCCTTATTATAGGCTTACCTATAGGTAATAAGCAGCAAAGGAAGTTTACTTCTTCTTTAAGTTATACCCAGATGTAAAGATTAATACCAGGACAAGCAATGTAGTAAACACACTAATGCCAAGTGAGTAAAGGATATAGCTACAACAATTTGTGATACACCAATAAAGAAACTGACTCCATGTCTACAAATAATTTTCAGACTTTTGTCTTGGATAAAAGTGCTATATTTTAATTGTGAACATTCTTTAACATTGATATAATAATCTTTTCAGTAATTAAATGCAGAAAACAAAAAACAAAAAAAAAAACAAGCACATAACAACGGTAACATTTCCACAGAAAGCTATTTACGCCTAACGCAGTTTTACATTGACTGACTTTCCACTTTATATCATTTTTACTGCATTGCAGGGTACAAAGCAACTAAGCCGTTCTTTAAAGTTATAACCTGGTGAGTTTTTTTTTTTTTCTCTGAGTCACAAATGAATATTAATGATCTCTGAATGTGACAAACAAATACGCCACATTTTTCCGAGGGAAATGAATAGACGAGAACGGTAGACAGATTGTCTGACATCCAAGAAAGGGTTAAGGATCAATGGTTTGATGTTCTTTACATTGAGTCACACTGCAAAATCAGTCAAGTGCTTTTTTTTTTTTTACTTGCGTGTTAATTAGTAAGAGTTTCTGCCACCGTCCTACCTGGGTATCTTCTGGGAAGGGTTGATGTATGACTGCTTAATGATCAAATCAAATTAATTCTGAGAGGTAGCTAAAAAGACATGATCTGAGATGAAAAAAAAAAAAAAAATCGGAATTAATCAGAGTTGTAAATACGTTAGGAAAACAAAAGTCTGGTGGCAATTAAAGGTACAATCCAGTCAAACATGAACATTTTCCACTGAAAGGACAGAGCTGACCTGATGTCTACATTTTTCATCCTGGCATTTATCTTCTGCAGCCTGCTTATTCTCTGCTGTTGCCAGTACCCTCAACCTTGACTCTTCTTATATGCAGCTAAGGTTTTAACTTTCCAATCACTAGTTCTTCCCTGTAACTACAGCTGTGAGATTATTGTCCAAATCTAATCTAAAACTGCAATCTGTCTAGTAGTAAACTAAGAGGTGTATCTATATATGAAAAAAAAAATCACATTACTGTTTGCCCATTGAAGCTGAAAATAAATTGATTCTGTGTGAATGGGGTAACATTGAATATTTACAGGCTACATCCTCTGCAGATCGAATATGTGTGAATAAGGAAAATATTGCATGATGGCCACTAGATGGTGGTATCACAGAAAAATAACAATCTTTTCAGCTCCATCTAGTGGCCATAATGCAGTATTTTCTCCATTTACACATATGATCTGCAGTGAATATAGCTTGAAAACTTTTGATTTTGCCCCTGCAGGACTAAAACACCTGTTTTTTTTTTTCAAAATTTTAGCAAAAAATAAAAAACCCCAGTGGTGATTAAATGCCACTGAAAGAAAAAGGAAAATAATGATTCCCAGGTCTTTCCAAGGGGGAGGGGAAATGAGGGGGGAGGAAAGAACACTGGGGAATGGGGATTTTTATTGTGCCTGAAAGTAAATTGCTATATACCATGAATAAAATAAAAATATTTTATTTCATACAAAAAAATGTGTAATTTTCATAAAAGATATGAGATGTTGCACATATTGCCATACACTACAATTATCTGCATCTGGATTTATCTCACAAGCTTTGGCTTGACGCGTTTTGCCCAGGGTATAGGTTTAGTTAAGGATCCAATTTCCAATATCTTTAAACCTTATAGCAGATAAAAAGTATACACAATATTACAATTCCAAACACACACATACACACACACACATATATATATATATATATATATATATATATACATATATATATATATATATATATATATATATATATATATATATATATATATATAGATATATATATAGATATATAGATATATATAGAGCGCTAAAAAAAATTAACCCCCCCCCCCCAAAAAAAAAAAAAAAAAAATATATATATATATATATATATAGTCCCTTGCAAAAGTAGTTGCCCCCCCTTAGCTTTTTTTGTGTTTTGTTGCCTCACAACCTGGAATTAACATGGATTGTTCAAGGATTTGCATCATTTAATTTACACAACATGCCCGCAACTTTGAAGATGTTTTTTTCTATTGTGAAGCAAACAACAAATAGAACAAAATAACAGAAAAAGTCAATGTTAAAAAAGTCAACTATTCACCCCCCTAAAGTCAATACTTTGTAGAGCCACCTTTTGCAGATATTACAGCTCCAAGCCGCTTTGGATAAGTCTCTATGAGCTTGCCACATCTTACCATTGGTATTCTTTCCCATTCCTCCTTGCAAAACTGCTCCAGCTCCTTCAAGTTGGATGGTTTGTGCTTGTGAACAGCGATCTTTAAATCTGACCACAGATTTTCTATTGGATTGAGGTCTGGGCTTTGACTAGGTCATTCCAATACATTTACATGTTTTCCCTTAAACTACTCAAGTGTTGCTTTAGCAGTGTGTTTGGGGTCATTGTCCTGCTGGAAGGTGAACCTCCGTCCTAGCCTCAAATCACACACAGAGTGGTACAGGTTTTGCTCAAGAATATCCCTGTATTTAGCACCATCCATCTTTCCCTCAACTCTGACCAGTTTTCCAGTCCCAACTGCTGGTGTTCTTTGGGTGATGTGATGTGTTGGGTTTGCGCTAGACATAGTGTTTTCTTTGATGGCCAAAAAGTTCAATTTTAGTCTCATACGACCAGCGCACCTTCCTCCATACATTTTGGGATTCTACCACATGCCTTTTCGCAAACTCAAAACTTGCCATTTTGTTTTTTGCTGAAAGTAATGGCTTTCTTCTGGCCACTCTGCCATAAAGCCCAACTCTATGGCGCGTACAGCTTATTGTCGTCCTATGTACAGATACTCCAGTCTCTGCTGTGGAACTCTGAAGCTCCTCTGGGGTTACCTTAGGTCTCTGTACTGCCTCTCCGATTAATGCCCTCCTTGCCAGTCTGTGAGTTTTGGGGTGTTGACGTCTCTTGGCATTTTTGCTGTTGTGCCATGTTCTTTACATTTGATTATGATAGATTTGAAGGTGCTCCTAGGGATTATCAAAGATTTGGATTTTTTTTTTTTAACCTAACCCTGGCTTGTACTTCTCAACAACATTGTCCTTTACTTGTTTAGAGAGTTCCTTGGTCTTCATGGCAATGTTTGGTTAGTGGTGCCTCTTGCTTAGGTGTTGCAGCCTCTGGGGCCTTTCAAAAAGGTGTGTATATGTAATGACAGATCATGTGACACATAGATTGCACACAGGTGGACATAATTTCACCAATTAAGTGACTTCTGAAGGTAATTGGTTGCACAAGAGCTTTTTATATGCTTCATAACAATGAATACATAAGCACATGCCAATTATCAGCTTTTTATTTCTGAAAAATAGTTTTATGTATATATTTTTCTAATTTTACTTCACCAACTTAGACTATTGTGCTCTGATCCATCACATACAATTCAGATTAAAAAAAACATTGAACTAAAGGCTGTAATGTAACAATATATATATATATATATATATATATATATATATATGTATATATGTATATATATATATATATATGTATATATATATATATATATATATATATATATATATATATATATATATATATATATGTATATATATATGTATATATATATGTATATATATATATATATATATATGTATATATATATATATATATATATATATATATATATATATACAGTATCTCACAAACAAAAGTGAGTACACCCCTCAAATTTTTGTAAAAAGTTTATTCTATCTTTTCATGTGACAACACTGAAGAAATGACACTTTGCTACAATGTAAAGTAGTGAGTGTACAGCTTGTATAACAGTGTAAATTTCTTGTCCCCTCAAAATAACAATGTCTAAACCGCTGGCAACAAAAGTGAGTTCATGTTGTCACATGAAAAGATATAAAAAATATTTACAAAATGTGAGGCGTGTACTCACTTTTGTGAGAAACTATATATATATATATATATATATATATATATATATATATATATATATATATATATATATATACATACACACAACAATTGCCCTAAAACCAATGGTGCTTTTCGGTTTGCTTTTACCCCCCGCTAGTGGCCGAAGAAAGGTGAAAATCACCCATGTTTCACCACTGCCGAAACGCTTTGCAGGCGCATTTCAATGGGCAGAGCATTTTGGGAGCGCTGCCCAGTGTGAAAAGTCACACTGAAATGAATGGGGAGACGGTTTTCAGGCATTAATTAGAGGCTATTTCTAGAGCTAAAACACCTGAGAACTGCCTTAGTGTGAAATCAGCCAATCTGGTGCAGCTGTGCATGGTAGCCAATCAGCTTCTTACTTCAGCTTGTTCAATAAACCCCTCCTGGACCGCCCCAAGCAGATATACTGTGGCAGGGCGGCTCTCCTTGCGTGAAATCGCGTACCTGTACATAATTTTGTGTACTTGGTCTGAAGCGCATGTGCATGCCGCCGCTGATCTGCTCCTGATGTGATTGGACACAGCAGGTTCGGCGGATCCGATGTTCACTAGCACCCCGTGATCATTCTCACGAGAGGCAGAACGGAGGTCTGCCTATATAAACAAGGCATACCCCGTTCTGTCATAGGGGAAGATGGAGATCATGTGTTTCTGCTAAG
The DNA here is from genome assembly GCF_037356315.1 of Lithobates pipiens. NCBI lineage: Eukaryota > Metazoa > Chordata > Amphibia > Anura > Ranidae > Lithobates > Lithobates pipiens. The sequence goes on from NW_027507686.1 coordinate 203,497,408, forward strand.
CAGGAACATGGATCTCTGTCTTCCCCCAGTCAAAGCACCCCCCTACACACAGTTATAAAGCACTCCCTAAGAGCACATTTAACCATTTGATCGCCCCTGATGTTAACTGTTTCCCTGCCAGTGTCATTAGTACAGTGACAGTGCATTGTTTTAGCACTGATCACTGTATTGGTGTAACTGGTCCCCAAAAAGTCTCATTTGGTGTCAAATTTGTCCACCGCAATGTCACAGTCCCACTAAAAATCGCTGATCACCAACATTACTAGTAAAAACAATAATAAAAAAAAATCCATAAAACATAAAACATGTAGCAGAGTACATATTGGTCTAAATGGATGAATAAATTCAATTTTTTACATCTTTTATTTGGGAATGTTTTATAGCATAAAGTAAAAAATACTTTTTGGTATTTTCAAAATTGTCAGCCTTTTTTTGTTTATAGCAAAAACAATAAAAACTGCAGAGGTGATCAAATACAACCAAAAGAAAGCTATTTGTGGGAAAAAAAAGGTCATCCATTTTATTTGGGTACAGCGGCACACGACCACGCAATTGTCAGTTAAAATAGTGCAGTTTCATATTGCAAGAAATGGTGTGGCCATGGAAGGGGGTAAAACCTGAAGAGGTTAAGCTTTAGGCTGGGTTCACACTGCTGTGGCTAGGAGACCCGGATGTGCAGTGCAAATCACATCCGATCTCTGTGCGATGCGAGTTCAGCCATACAGATAGTATGGCTGAATTTGCATCGCACCCGCCCCAAACTCGCACAGGACCCTTTTTTTGGTCCGCAGCAGAATCGGATCGCATGGGTGTTCACACCATGCGATCCGATTCCTGTCCGAGTTTGCAGATCGCACTGCGATATGCGAACTGATCTGGGGGTGTCATTAATGTTTCACTGACACTCCCAGCAGTTCGCATAGGGCAGTGTGAACTGCCGCCGGGAGGCATGCAATGCGGGAACCCGCCGTAGATTTGCGGCGTTCCCGCATCGCTGTAGTGTGAACCCAGCCTTAATTAGAAAACATGCAAGCTGATTGGTTTCTATGCAGAGCTGCACCAGATTATGCACTCGCCAGTTTTTTAGTAAATCTCCTGCATTAGTTCCAGTTTACGACCTCATTCCTTTTACTACTAGCTATACTATGGGTTTTATTTACTAAAGGCAAAGAGACTGTTGCAAAGTGCAGTGGCTCCACAGCTTGGTAAATGAGGCAAAGCTTCACTTTGCAAAGAATATCCAATCACATGCAAGGGAAATAAATAAAGACAGCATTTTTGCTTGCACGTGATTGGATGATGGAAGTCAGCAGTGCTTCTGCTCATTTACTAAGCTCTGGAGCAAATGCTCTAGCAAAGTGCACAGTCTATTTGACTTTAGTAAATCAACCCCCTATGACCTGGCTAAATGAGAACCTTCACAAACATATCCTTGACCTATAAGTAATCTAACACCTTCTTTGCTGTTACAGTGACACGTTTATATACTTAATAAACCTTTTACAACAAATATCTATAGGAAGGTCTTTTACAAGAAAAATCTTTTGTTGGTTGGATCATGACTAAGGCCGCGTACACACGGGCGGACTGTTCGTCCAACTTTGTCCGCTGAACAGTGTTTCAGCGGACAGTCCGCTCGTGTGTGGGCTTCAGCGGACAGTTTCAGCGGACAGTCTGACGAACAAAGTTTTTCGGAATTTCCGTAAGACTGTCCGCTGAAACTTGGTTTGAGCGAACAGTCCGCTCGTGTGTAGGCTTGTTCGGCAAACTAAGTCTCGCGCATGCTCAGAAAGAATTTACACGCCGAAGGTTGCATTGCAGTGTATCGGACGCCGAATTTCTCGTCCCGTCGTACGTGCCGTTCACGTCATCGCGCAAGTTTTCAGCGGACTGTTCGTTCGTCGTGTGTGGTCAAGTCCGCTCATGCAAATTTTGAACGGACTGTTTGTCAAACTGTTTGACGAACCTAGTTGGGCGGACAGTCCGCCCGTGTGTACGCGGCCTTACAGTTGACCATTTATCATTATCCTCAGCCTCCACATATAGAAATAGAGGAAGGCAGATCTTGTTATTTTAAAATGTGATGTATGTAAGCACTGCAGATTATTCCAGCACCATGGACAGCATGGACAGTTGAAGTTGTTGAAACTGCAGGTTTGTGCTGTTTGTAAAATAGAATCACTTTCAACACTAAACTACATGATTGTTTCTTTTCTATGTTTCTAGATCTGGATAAAATGATTGAATATTAGTAAAATATAAGAGTCCTGTGTATCCTTACTTGAATATTGGTGTGCTTTGTGTGTTGTGTGTTTCTTCTAGATCTGTACAGTAATCCAATGTAGAAAAAACATTGGAGTTGATTTATTAAAGCATGTGCACTTGCTCCAGAGCTTAGTAAATAAGGTAAGGCTTCACTTTGCAAAGAATACCCAATCACGTGTAAGGAATAAAAAAAAATAATAATAATTTTTGCTTGCAAATGATTGGATATGGAAGTCAGTACAGCTTCTGCTCATTTACTAAACTCTGCTGCAACTGCACCTGCAGAGTGCAATTGCATTTTGCAAAGTACACAGTCTATTTGCCTTAAGTAAATCAACCAGCGGCACCCGGTCCATAAGGGTCACCAGTGCGCCGCCCCCCTAATCTCCATGCACTGGCCCCCCCATCTCCATGCAGGGTGCTGGACACATAGATTTCTATGAGTTTTTTTTTCCTTTGAAGCATATGGTTAGAGCCCAAGGCTCTAATTGGCTTAAAAAGGCTGCACCCCGAGCCCACCCACTCGTGATATTAGTGAATTAACATTCGTTATGGCCTTCCTGCTTCTCCTCCTGACCAGCACAAGAAGGAGGTCCTAAAATCGTATTAGCTGGGAGGAGAAGTGACTGGATTGGCAGGGATAGAAGCCAGGGAACCAGCCTGCGACCTGGATTGGGTAAGTACGGGACTGGCAGGCTGACGGGCAGGTGATTGAGCGGGCGATTGATCAAGGAGCGGGGGGGGACAGGGGGCATTGTTTGTTTACTTCCCCCAAAAAATGAAGCACCAGCCGCCACTGAAATCAACCCCAAATGTGAAGGAGCTTCATGTATTAGGATCGATCACTGCTGCTCTCCCTCCTTGACCAGAATGGTCTTGTCTCCACCCCCTGCAGTTTTTAGTGAGTGGGCTGTTGGGTCCTTGCCACAACTCTGCTCTCTTCGCAGACATGTTTCTGTGCAGTACAGTGAACATATCACTATTATGTTCATAAGTTATTATGTTTAGAAAGGCATCTGATGCACACAATGTGGATTTACATCTTTTGTGGCTATTAAGGAATATATTTAAATGAAAGTTTTTTTGTGCTCAGATACCAGAGATCAGCTTTAACACATCTGTTTTTGCTTTTCTCCTGAAACATATTTGCTGTCATACAATTCTCTTTTACAAAGGGAAATAAACCCAAAAACAAAAATACTGTTTCCATTTTCCAGTCATTAAATGTAATCATTGCATTCGTTTTTTTCTTTTTCAGTTTTTATTGAGTGATTTATCCATTATTCTTGTTTTTTGGCAATCTTTGAGCATCACTGGACTTGAATCAGTGGCTATATTAGGGGCCTGAGATGTTTTTTCAATGATGGGATTGTCCTGTACAGGACAACACCTACTCAGTGATTTGGCGTAATTGGACTAATTTACCCTTTTTCTCTATTTAATGTGTGACTTCCTTTATTTTCACTTGCTGATCCAGCCAGTAGCACACTTCCAAATGTAACCTGTCTCCGCTCTGAATGGCTGAGCAATGGGGACATCTTTGGACAGCAGCATTGTCAGTCTGGAGTGAGGGTAGTATCAGACTAGCATAATTAGTTGGACTTGATTAACAAATTAAAGCTGACCATTGCAAGCACCCCTGTCAGTGGTAAATGTTTTTTTTATGGAGAGATGGAGAAGGGGCCCCTTTCTTGTCTTAATGAACAGAGTCAGTGATCCATACTGATTGCTGACCCTGCTCATTCATAACCAAGGCATAGTAAACTGTGTTTACTATGCTTAAGTTTTTGTATGAACGGGAAGCTCTGTGCAGAACTATTCCTGTCCATTCATTCTGAATGGAGCTTCTGAGGATGCAGAGGTAGAGGGATCTGTCTTCAATCTTCTTTCTTTTTCTCAAAGGTGAAACATCAGAAGTCTGTTTAGTCTGTATATTTTGCCAAAGCATCAAATGGGTCTCTTTAAAGAATTGTAAAAAATAATAATACAAAAAAAAATATTAAAATGAGCTATTAGGGCCTGGAATTTAACCTCTGTTGTGTCTGGCAATGACTCTTTTCGCTGAGCTACCTGAGATGCTAGACAGCACCCTGCCTGATCCATTGGACAACCCTGCCTTGTGCCTTGATTTCTGTTGAACTTTGAACTCCTCTCCTCCCATGAACTTCCTAATTTAAGCCATGTCTCTGCACTTCCTGTTTGCCGGATTATTGTGCTTCACACATTATCCCGCCGGCTGCTTTGAGATACCTCTATTGCTACTTGGAATAGGGGTGCCACCTTATCCCTTTAAAACCAAACACATATTCAGAAACTTTATCCACTTATAAGACATCTATAAGCTCACAAATTCAAGAAATGTCATATAAGTTGAGTAGGTGGTACCGAACCCCAGTGAAAATGGCACAGATCTATCCAATGGTAGATGCCAACTGTTGGAGAGGGTGTGGGCAGAGGGGCACCTCTCTCCATATTTGGTGGTCATGCCCTTTGATTAAGGGTTTCTGGCAGGAAATCACCCTGTGGTTACAGAAGGCATCTTCTGGAAGAATTGAACTAACACCCTTAAACTTCCTATTTCACGGGACAATGAGATCGGCCAGAACATATAAAGGAAGTATAAGACCACATTTATTGAATGCGGAAAAATTTGTAATACCTAGACTATGGAAACAGACTAGACGACCAACTTTGACAGAATGGAAGAAAGAAGTGGATAGGATAAAGGAGGCTGAAAGATGGAGATATATACGGTACAAAATAGAAAGGAGGAACATATGGAAAAATTGATAAAATGGGAGATTTATTCACCAGAGATTGTTTAAAGTGTAGCTTTCTCTCTATTCTGAAGGGGGGAAGGAGGGGGATGGGAGGGGGGGAGTGGTGGGGGAGAGGAAAGGGAAAATAATTTTATTTTCTATTCCAAAAAAATTTTTTTTTGGGGGGGGGGGGGATATGATATATGTAAATGAGAGGTTGGAAATGACACATTGTTTTAAACTGGTTTGTTTGTTATAAAAATCTATAAAAACTTGGATTATAAAAAAACAAACACATATTATTTACACAGGTTCTGAAGCTAATTTAATGCAGATAAGACACTGAGTTTAATTTACCACGTTAATAAGACACAGAACTTGTGTAATTGATATGTATTCAGTTTCAAAGGGATGAGGTGGGTAAGCTGCTGTGACATAACGCGTAAGGCAGCCTGGACCAAAAATGATGCAAGAGACTGGCAAGTCATTGTATTGATACCTAACAAAGCTGTTTTAAATGTAAAAGTTTCTATTTTAATAAACTACTACTACTTTTGATTACTACACTATGGAATACTTTCTTTTACCCTAAACATATGGAGTGACCGAGGAAGGTTTTACCTTAAAGTGACCACTACCTAGAACCACCTGGAGATTCCTGGACACCTTAGAGAAGGCCATATCAGATGTAACATCTTTGTGGATACTACACACATAAGGCTTTATTATTTCCTTTTTAAGGTGAAAGTTCTGGGAGCATAGAGGTGGCACAAAAAGGTGAAAGCACACCATTGGTTTTATATATGCACTAAGTCAGTCAGTAAATCACTAAAAACTTTATATATGCACTACATCAGCACTATAAATGGAGAATACTGCATTTGGTATATTGCTGCTAGAGGAATAAACTGTACTATATTGTATACTAAATATGTTGAATTTACACTGATTAATAAACTACACTTTATAAACCATTGTATATGTTTATGATTTCACAATATTCTGATCATCACATTATCCTTTACACTACATATAATATATATCCATTTGCATTTTTTTACTTTATTTACTTTATTTACTGTATGTACACCATTAAGTCTGGGATGACTGGGCCACATTTGCTTACAACAACTCCAGTACAACAACAGTTCTATCTCTCAAAGCTCATTTTTTGCCAATTATGGATGTCATATATCTTTTATTCATGGACTTCTGGTAGATTCATCACTACCAACTGTAAATACAAGATTGTCTGCGTTACAAGACAATCAGGAATTACTGAAGAAGACCTTACACAAAGTTCAAGAATCCTATAAGGAAATTGCTAATATAGTCACAGACAAACCATTCCTCCCCATTCATTAGGTGATAAGGTCTGGCTATCCACTAAACATTTACAGCCTAAACTTCCTTCTCAAAAATTTGGTCCCAAGTAATTTTTTTCTTTCAAAGTAATTACGCAATTTAACCCTGTGGCCTACAATCTTACCCTACCTCCTTCAGTGAAAATCCATCCTGTTTTTCATATTTTAAAGCTCTTCAGATGTAATCCCTTTTCTAGACATACACATACTCCACTAGACCCAGTCCAAGTGCAAGGGGAAGAAGAATTCATAATGGATAAAAGTCTTGACTCCCTTATGCATCGTGAGAAACTAGAATACCTGTTAAGATGAAAAGGCTATGGGCCACAAGAAGATTCTTGGAAGGCTGAGGAGAATGTTCATGCCCCTAGATTAAGAAGAGAAGTTTCCTCACAAACCTGGCCCTAAGACATCCAGGGGACATCCTGGGAGGAGGGGAGTACTGTTAGGGCCTGGACTTGAACCTGGGACATCAGATGTGTCTGGCAATGCCTCTTCTTGCTGAGCTACCAGAGATGCTGAAAAGCACCCTGCCTGATCCATTGGACAACCCTACCTTGTGCCTTGATTTCTACTGAACTTTGAATTCTTTATGCCGCTTACACACAACCAGACTTTCCGTCAGAATAAACTCTGATGCTCTTTCCGACAGAGTTTCCAACAGAGTTCTGAGCAAACGGACTTGCCTAAACACGATCACACCAAAGTCCATTCATTTCAAACACGATGATGTACGATGGGACTAGAAAAGGAAATTAAATAGCCAGAAGCCAATAGCTGCCCTTGCGTCGTATTTGGTCCATCGGAATAGCATACAGATGAACGGTCTGGGTTTTCCCAATAGAAATTGATTCCGTCGGAAAGATTTAAAACATGTTCTATTTCTAGGTCCATCAGAATTTTTGAAGAAAAAAGTCAGATGAAGCCCTCACACGACCGGAATATCTGATGAAATGACTCCATCGGACCTTTTCTGCTGGAAAGTCCGGTCGCGTGTATGCGGCATTACTCCTCCCATAAGCTTCCTGATTCAAGCCATGTCTCTGCACTTCCTGTTTGCCAGATTATTTTACTTTACACATTTTCCCACCTGCTGCCTCGGGCTACCTTTACTGCTACTTGGAATTGACCTTGGCTTGTGACTCTTGTATACGAAGCTCTTCTCCTGCACCGATCTTGGCTTGTGACCCCCGACTACAAAACTCTCCTCCTGTATTGACCTTGGCTTGTGACCTCTGACTATGAAACTTTTCTCCTGCACCGACCTTTGCTTGTAACTTAGACAGTAATCATTGGTCTAGAGGTTCAGACAATTCAATCTCTTACGAACAGAGAACTGTGCTTAGCCTGACACTTTCACGATTGGTCTCCACTCATTTCAGGTATTCTCTTAACAATAGCACTTGCAACTGGGCCCTGGTGTTCCGCCATCATGGTTATGGTTTCTCGCACTAGGGCCCTGAGGGCTCTAGTTACGCTGCTATAAACCATATGCAACCGGTGATGTTTGTTAGTTTTCACCTCAAGTTTACAGCATCTGAGATTCTATTATGGTGAATCAATTGGCCCATGAATCATGATTTATTGGTGAGTACACAAAGGTATTTTTTAAATGACCTAATAATGGATAATGTAATAAATAAAATGTTATACTGTACTGTCTTAATTTTTTTGGTCCTGTAAATGGAACATATCTGAGGGCACACATTTCTTATTCTAATGTTGCTAACTATCAGCATTTAAAACTAATTATTGTTGAAAGCCAAGAAAACATACTGAAAGTGTATTTTTGAAATATTATGTTCCATGAAAGTGAGAGGGGTGGGCAGTGTGAGGGGGAGGCATGGCTGCTTTTGGACGATATCCCTGATAGAAAAAAAAAAACACATTCTTAGTAAACACGTTCTGAAAAGATTATTTAAGAATACAGTACTTAAAGCAGACCCTGCATTAAAAATGAAAATTTTCAGTCTAATATACTGTAATTGTACTTGCATAGTAACCTTGCTGTCTGGTCCAGATTCTTCCTGCATTCTAAGTAGATATTTTTCAGGAGCTGTCATTTTTGAGTAATTTGTATTCTTTTGAGGCTTTATATATACAAAATCCCATAAAGGTGAGAAGGCCACTGATGTTACCCTAATGCTATGTACACACGACACGGACATTCCGACAACAAACAACGGACATTCTGACAACAAAACCGTGTCTTGCATACACGCGGCCACACAAATGTTGTCGGAAATTCTGAACGTCAAGAACGCAGTGACATACAACACGTATGACGAGCCGAGAAAAATTAAGTTCAATAGCCAGGGCGGCTCTTCTGCTTGAATCTGAGCATGCATGGACTTTTGTGCGTCGGAATTGTGTACATACGCTCGGAATTTACGACAACAAGTCAACAAGAACCTGCTCTAAAACAGTTGTCAGAAATTCCAACAGCAAATGTCCGATGCAGTATATACACGGTCAGAATTTCCGGCTACAAGCTCACATCGAAGATTTGTTGTCAGGAAATCATATCATGTGTATGGCCCAATAAAGTGTTACTAAACCCACAACAGTAAAATGAGTGTGTATATGCAGCATAGAATGCTTGTTATACTCACTGTGGAATTTAAGGGGTTAATCCTCTGCATTTTGTAAAAAGGCTGTTTTATCCTGTATGCATAGATCCCCCCCTTCTGCACTGCCTATCTACGGAAGGCCAGCTAACACAGACAGAGTAGCCGACCTGCACATGCTCAGTTGTGTCTTTTATGCTGGATAGGACAGTTACTTGTTCTCAGAGATAACCGGGTCACATGATAGTGACATCACACATGTGGGCGTGTATATAGGGTGCAGTGGAAATCTCCTCCTTCCTGAACTCTCAGCACTGGAGAAACTCTGCAGTTTTTCATGTAACCGTGGTATACAGATTATCCAAAAAGGTATATAGTGGCAGTATTTTAATGCAAAAAGAAGATTTATAAGCTGTGGGCACTGTGGGGGGGGGGTTGAACTATTTTCATATTACTGGGTTTAGCAACACTTTAAATATTGTTTTAGATGTGAATACTGTTTCACATTTTATTTCACCGTTTTTTTTGTACTGGATTAGCTGCCAAGAAAAAAATATTCCATATTAAGATCTCCTACAACAACCCTTTTTTAAATAAGCACACGTACAGAAAGGTGTGAAAATAAGAGTATTATTATTGAGAACATGGTATTTTAAAAAGAGAAATGATAAAATTGTTTTTTATTCTGCTTTTTTATATTTTGAATTCTGAATGCTGTGCTTGGTACATTAGGCATGAAAGTAATGGTAAAAAAATATATATTTTTTTTAAAACAAATCAATTTTTTGTGATGCAGTTTATAATAGATGAAAAAACCTGCAGCAGGTCATATACAGTACATGGAGGTACTCTTTTTTTTTAACTGTATGTATTGTGTGTTTTGGGGGTATACAGTACTTTTAGGATAGTTTAGTTTATTTCTTTGTATTTGTGTGTGTTTGACCATGATTTGTCTACTGCCACATTCATTTCCTTACTTTTTTTTTCTTTCTTTCTTTTTTTTTTTACTTTTATTGCTGTATTTTTTTTTTCTGTAAAAGGCTAATAAAGGGCAATTTTTGGCACAAGAACAGGCCCAAGATATAGTAATAGCCTCATAATAGCCATTTAAATCCCAATGCTATCTAAAAAACAGCAAAACCACTTTAATTTTGCCTTTGTTATTGACTTTTCACCAAACTCAAAATCTCCAAATTTCCATAGAATATTTTGGGGAAATGCAAAGTCTCGATTTCACTCATCCCTACTTATGAAAAAAGATGTTGGGAAAAGAAGGAAACCTGTTATGTGATCTGTTCAAGGTCATGTGAGCACAATCTTTTCCTAGCGGTAAGTGTTCTTTGCAGTACACCATGGGACATCACCATCTCCAAACTGTGCTCTGCATTTTTTTAAAAACACATAGATATGTATGGAGTATTTAGTGTAATCTCCTGCCGTTAGTAAAGAATGCAAAATTGTAAATGTAAATATTGACAAGGAAAAGGGGGAGTAAGGCCGCGTACACACGCGGGGACTGTTCGCCCAACTTTGTCCGCTGAACAGTGTTTCGGCGGACAGTCCGCTCGTGTGTGGGCTTTCAGCAGACAGTTTCAGCGAACAGTCCGCTGAACAAGGTTTTTCGGAAATTCCGAAAAACTGTCCGCTGAAACTTTGTTTCAGCGAACAGTCCCCTCGTGTGTAGGCTTGTTCGTCAAACTAAGTTCCGCGCATGCTCAGAAAGGATTTACACGCCGAAAGTTATAATGCAGTGTATAGGACGTCGTATTTTTCGTCCCATCGTACGTGCCGTTCACGTCATCGCGCACGGTTTCAGCAAACTGTTCGTTCGTCGTGTGTGGCCATGTCCGTCCATGCTAATTTTGAGCGGACTGTTTGCTGAAACTGTTTGACGGACAAAGTTGGGCGAACAGTCCCCGCGTGTGTACGCGGCCTAAGGGAGAAAAATAAAAAATAAAAATAAAAAATAAAAGAACCTTCACATAAAAGACCTCAAAAGAAAAAATGTGGGTTCACTTGGACTTTTTAGGCATAAAGAAAGTTGTAAACACAACCAGTATATTCAAAAGGAATTATTTCTATTTATTTTTCAAAAACAAAAAATAAAAACAGAAAATAAAGAGTTCAATTTCCTTTTTACACACAAAAAAGAAATGTTTCCTCCTTATAACTACACATTTAAGACCTAATTGACATCCTATCAAAAGTAGTAAAATCCATTTCAAATTTCCAAAAAGGAAAAGACAAAATATATATCTATATAAATATAGGATCAAGGATATCAACCATACAGTCAGCAATTACATATATTTTTGGTGCTCTACATGTTTCGCGTCTGTGATGATGCTTCTTCAGGAGCTGATAACAGTGTTATTCCTTCATAGAGTGTGTCCCATATAGAGAGACCACCATTTCCGAAGGAGACTGGGGAAGTTGGTACGATTGATTACACAACCATTTCTCCACAAAGGGAAAAAAAAGGGGAGAGGAGAAAGGGAAGGAAAAAAAAGGGGGGAAAAAAAAAGGTGAAGTAATTGTTGAGCAGAAAAATATAAATATAGATTTTGAGCTTAGTGGAATCACTTTAAAGGTGTATTGGGCTCATAAGGTTTAAAATCTTCAGTGTTTAATAAGTATTCTTGAGACGTAAGTAAATAGAAGTAGGATCGGTGATGGATACTGTTTAGTATCCCCTGAGCTTAAGGTGCAATGAAAACGGACCAAGTTCCCACTGGGTAAAGAAGGTAAAAGGGGGAATCAAAAAGGCAGACTATTCAGCCCATTCACCCCTATCATATTGTTTGTTGTGTATAAGATGAACTCTTTATTTTCTGTTTTTATTTTTTGTTTTTGAAAAATAAATAGAAATAATTCCTTTTGAATATACTGGTTGTGTTTACAACTTTCTTTATGCCTAAAAAGTCCAACTGAACCCACATTTTTTCTTTTGAGGTCTTTTATGTGAAGGTTCTTTTATTTTTTATTTTTATTTTTTATTTTTCTCCCTTACTCCCCCTTTTCCTTGTCAATATTTACATTTACAAAGTGATAACCAGGACGTGGCATTTTATTTATCAGTGTATCCACAGACACCACCCTGTGATAGATACACATTTGTTCTATTTTAAATATCAAAGAATGCAAAATACCCTCCTTTACAAATTGACCCCAAAGATCCTAAAAGTTGCACCTGTCTATCTGATTTTGCCTTAGATACAGGGAGACCTGGCAAGATGTAGGTTTTTTTTATTATTTTTTTATTTTTATTTTTTTAAAGGGCTATTTTTTTTTACATGACTGGTGGTTATGTTTTGTTGTTGTTTTAGATACAAAAACTATTTCAGAGAGTTCCTAAGGTATCACAATATGTGCTTCTGCAAATGGAAAATGTTGTTACTTCTGTTTTACAGGTTCTTTTTGCCATATTTCTATTAGATTGTATGTTATATATTTCCAGTAAGAGCAGCAGCAATAATTTTAGCTAAAGAAAGGCCACAGCTGGAGATTGGCATGTGGACAAATAAATATGTTATGACTTATAATAACAGTATGTCTGATCTTTTTGCGGATGCTTCAAACACAATGAAACAGATTGGGAGCCTGATATAAAAATGTTATCAAGAGTAGCTTTATATTCATAAGTTAACAATGTAACAACATGGTGTCAGTTCGGATAAGAGACTTTATACTCAATATTTTTATAACTATATATTTCATATTTCAGCATGTAAGAAAAAAAAATGTTATATTAATAGTTTACAATGTAGAAATAAAAAGAAACACCAAAGACAGTTTTTTTTTATTTTGATATTTGCCCATTAACAATAAATTTTACACTGCAAATCTTGATAGGAAATACATAGAAATATAGAAAAGTGACGGCAGAAGAAAATCAAATGGTCCATTGAGTATTTTTTTTTTTTTTTTTAGTTTATGGGACTTTTTTGTTAACTATAGATCTAGGTTTGTCCCAAGCATGTTTTGTTTGACTCTACTTACTGTTGACTGACTCATTAACTCTGGTGGAAGCATATAGCCTGGCAGGCCCCGAAAGACAGGGTGTGTGTGTATGTGTGTATGTAAGTGTGTGCCCCACTTCTGAACTATACCAGGCCACTTGGTCCTAACATGGGGGTGGGGGTACCTAGCACCTGGTCCCCATGTTGAGGAGGATGAGGGCCTCTTCCTCATAACCCTGGCCCAGTGATTTTGAGGGTCTGTGGGTGGGGGTTAGTGGAATCTGGAAGCCCCATTTAACAATAAGAGGGCCCCCAGATACCAGTCCCCCATGTAAATCAGTAAGATTACTTATTCACAAAAAATATAAACAATAAAAAAAACACACTGATACTTTCTGAAAAGTCTTTTTTTTAAAGAAAATCCACAACAAAAAAGTACTATAATGTAAATCCATTTTCTTTCATTGTACATCACGGGGCACAGAGCCATATTCATTACTATGTGGGGTTATAGTCCACCTTCAAAATATATCAAAATAAAATTATATTTTTGTATTAATAATTGTTGATTGTGCCTAAAAAGCCCAAGCCCCTTTTTTTATATAGACATATATATATTCTAAAATTGTAGGAAATGGCACCTTATACTGTTACTGTATCCACAGGATCACTCTGTGATTTGATACAGATAATTATTCCATAAACCAGGATATTGTTCTATCTTCATTTTTTCCAGAACCCTGTTCTATGGAAGAAAAATCACTACATTCTCTTGATGTGGTGAGAGCAGTCTACTTAAAGACGTCTGCTCAGATTCGGAAAACTGATGTTTTTTTCGTATTGCCTGAAGGTCCTAAAACAGGACAGGCAACATGGAAATCTTCTATTCTAAATTGATTTGACAAGTAATCGTTCTAGCTTATGGTTTAAAGAGGTAGTTTCTACCCTCCTAAATCAAAACGCACTCCTCTAGGGCTGTTAGTCCTTCATGGGCAGTGCATCACCAAGCCTCCATGGCTCAAATCTGCAAGGCCGCAACTTGGTCTCCAATCCATACATTCACCAGATTCTATCAGATGGACGTAAAAAGACATGAGGATGTCGCCTTTCGGCGGAGTGTACTGCAGGCAACAGTATAAGTCCTCTGATCTCATGGTGCCCTACTATTGTTGTGTCTCCCTCCCCTTTGTTGGCATTGCTCTGGGACATCCCACATAGTAATTACTATGGCTCTGTGTCCCGTGATGTAGGATTAAATAAAATAGGATTTTTATAACAGCTTACCTGTAAAATCCTTTTCTTTTGAAGTACATCACGGGACACAGAGGTCCCGCCCCTCTTTGAAGTATACATGTGTATTGCTTTGCTACATCCCGCCCCTCTTTGAAGTATACATGTGTATTGCTTTGCTACAAAACTGAGATGCTCCCAGGAAGGGAGGGGTTATATAGGGAGACAACTTCATGTTTAGGGTGTGCCAATGACCAGCACTTGAAGGTGGACTATAACCCCAAATAGTAATTACTATGGCACTGTGTCCCGTGATGTACTTAAAAAGAAAAGGATTTTACAGGTAAGTTGTTATAAAAATCCTATTGTCATCCATGACCACCATATACGATGATGTCTATATTTAGTAAATAATGTCATCTGGGAGACTTGAGTGATGGGTGATGGGGAGATGCCATTTTCAGTGATTGGGTGATGGGCGATGGGGAGATGCCTTTTTCAGTGATGAGTGCAGGAGAGAAAATGCCTGTTAGCCGGTGGGTTTTTGACTTTTGGTGAATGATGAATGATTTACATGGGACACTAATTCATTGTTAAAGGGGGCTTCCAGATTCCAATGGCAGACCCCAAATCTACCCTCCTTGTATAGGTACCTCCCATGCTGAGGGCATTGTGGCCTGGTATGACAGAAAGTGACAGTGACAGAAAGTGGACAGAGCATAATTGGACATGGTCCTCCCCTTGCAATCAACACCAGACCAAAATAGTTTGGTATGACATTTTGTGGGATCCCTCTTAAAATCCATACAAGACCGGAAGGGCTAAACCATGCATTATTGCTGTAGATCACAGTGTCATGGGCAACATATTCTTGTGAACTCCCCTGTGTTCCCAGTTCAAAGATCCAACAGTCTTTTTTGGGACTACCTTTTTGTGTGTGTCAGCAACCACTGTAGTTGTTATTTAGTGGCAGCCCCTCACCCCATCCCATTTTACGGTTTCGTATTTTTCCTGCTAGCTTAAAAAATGGATTTGGGTTTAAAGTTTCAGTGTTTTTATTGGGGCATTTTTTTAATTGCAGGTCAGCAGCATGCACTTGTTGCTGACTTGACAAAACAGACCAGTTTGGCAGCACATCTCAGTATACCAGTGTGGTAGAGTAGTGTGCATCAAAGCACAGCATATGTACTCTCCTATTCCCATAGCTGTCATTAAACTTAGACAATTCTCTTTATTAAAATGTCAAGCAGGCCTAAAGTGAGAGAAACACAGCACACAGAAGTAGTAGGGGGTGAGCAGGTTCTGCAGGACAATGTAAGGAACATGCCACACCATCTAGAGGCAGGGGGCATCTGCCTTTTGTTTCTCAGATTGGCCATACTATACAGCCAAATCTTTCACAAAAGCTTGCAGAGTACAGTATGTGCTGGATCGTCTGACTTGCCCAACAGCCTGTGTACTGTCGGAGAGATGAATCTGCCTGTTTCGTCACAGGGTGGACAGGCTCACTTTGATAAAAATTTACTCATTTTGGATTACCAATGACTAAAAAACCCATACTTTTGATACTACAGACAAAAACATTTTTAATTTTCATCTCAGCTTCCAATATTTTTTCTAATGTTCACTGCAGGGAAAAGCCTGAAGTTTCCAGTCTACTATTCAGATGCACCAGCATCCATAAATATCTATGGTATTGTCTCTTGTTTATTACATGATGAAACCTGCCTCCTCTCTCCCTGATCTACAGTATATTGCAGGCTAATCAATCACTCTACATTATCTTTGGCTATTGTCTCTCAAATAATACACTTCTATTTCAGTTTCAAGATAAAACCTTCCTCTTCTGTCCTTCTTACATTGCACCATTAAGAAGCTGCTGACAGGGGGGAGTGGCGACCGCCGACTGTGATGGCCGTATATAGTTAGAGCTCCGCTCGGCTTCAGGGGAATCACCGGACTATCGCCCGATTGGACCCGGCTACATCCACCACCGTCAGCCGCCACCTAGCCGCCATCAGCCTGTACGTCGGGACAATGCGAAAAAAGCACCAGGCACCGGCGAACATGCAGAAATTGCCGGACTTTTTCCCGGCCGCGTCCCGCGGACTTCAAGAAAATGGCGGTGGGAGACACTCCACCAGGCAAGCGCACAGTGCTCTAGCGCAAGCGCCGCCAGACCCACAAACGTCACGAGAGAGAGAGACGAGAGAGAGGAACGAGAGAGACAATTACGCCGCACAGGGAATGTCGCACACCCGGAATAGCAGTTCCAACGCTACCTCTCCCAGCCAATCTCCTACCACAAGAAGCCCTGTCAAATCCAAACCAAGGCTGGACTCTGAGATAAGTGCCCATGACAATAGATACTCCGCACTGGATATGGAGGTGAGTGGGGCACAAAATAATGATACAAATGTACAACACCCGGTGGACCAGTTTGCCATGTTTCCAACCACAGGGCAATCAGTGTCGGATACCACTGTAAAAGAAATGCTCATGTCGTTAAGATCATCATTGCAAACCGACATGATGACGTGCTTTCAACAATGCAGAGCAGATATCACTGATCTTGGGGACAGAGTGAATCAAGTTGAACTCAGATTGTGCGACGTCACCGCATCCTTCAACGCACTGGTAGATTCCCACGTGTCCCAGCAAGATTCCATTTCTAGAATACAATCCAAATTAGCTGACCTCGAGGACCGTTCCCGTAGGAACAATTTGAAGATCCGAGGTATACCGGAAAGTGTCGCAGCGCAGCAGCTCCACACGTACGTTACCGACATGTTCCACGCCATAATACCCTCACTATCTGCACTGGATTTGAAAATAGATAGGATCCACCGGGTGCCCAAACCGTCTTTCTTACCACAAGAGATTCCTAGAGATGTTTTACTCAGGGTCCATTTCTTTCAAACCAAAGAGATCATTCTGGATGTTTTTCGCAAAGCGGACAATCTCCCGGAACAAGCCGCAAATATTCAAGTACTTCCGGACCTCTCGCAATACACGTTACAACTGCGGCGTAACATGGCGACCTTTACCAAGGCACTGCGAAACCACAAAATTGTATACAAATGGAAGTACCCTGCAAAAAGGTTATCAAACAAATAACAATCATGCGAGTGGGGAGTATATTAATTTGTGGAGATTTTAATATGATTCTTGATAGTGGCTTGGACACTTCTTCTCGAACTAAGCAACGTGGCCCAAATTTCCGGGATCTACTTATTAGAGAAGAACTGTACGATGCTTGGCGATGTTTAAATGCAAACGACAAATCGTTTACGTATTACTCCCCCAGATACAACTCATACTCCAGATTAGACATGTTTCTAGTGGATAAGGTGCTGCTGCAG
This sequence comes from Lithobates pipiens, assembly GCF_037356315.1. Taxonomy (NCBI): domain Eukaryota; kingdom Metazoa; phylum Chordata; class Amphibia; order Anura; family Ranidae; genus Lithobates; species Lithobates pipiens. The sequence goes on from NW_027507686.1 coordinate 203,514,914, forward strand.
AGGATTTCCCGCTCTACCATACATGACATAACATGGTCGGACCACGCTCTGGTGGTCATACAGATGGAGAGCGGGGGAGCCTTTGCGACAGCACGCCTATGGAGATTTAATGAATACCTGTTTCATGATCCAAAATTTCAAAAAGACATCACACAGCAAATAGAAGAATTCTTTGGTTTTAATGTTCCTGACGCCACCAATTCCTTCAATAACTGGAATGCCCATAAGGCATATGTCCGCGGTATACTTATTAAAATGAACTCTAGACTTTTCAAAGAACGTACTGCTAAAGTCACGAATCTTGTCACGGAAATTCGGAAACTAGAGAAAGATAACCAAAACACACCTACAGCAGCATTAGCTTTCGAAATTATCTACCGCACGTTTTCAGCTAAGGGAACTTTTTAGCATTCAACACGATCAATACATGTCCAAACTTAAACTAAATTACTATGCAAATAACAATAGAGCAGGTAGGTTCTTAGCTAACCGGCTTAAAGAACCAGATCTAAAACCGTAATCCCGCATCTGTTCTACCCGGACTCCACTAGGAAATTAGAAAATCCACAGGACATCGCAAACGCTTTTGCGGATTATTTCTCATCACTATATAATTTGAAGGACGATCCCATAGCCCCACAACCGAATAGAACAGATATTGACAATTTTATATCTAAATTAGTACTCTTCCCTCAATTTCTGAATCCCAACTACAAGCACTAAATGACCCTTTTTCCATGATTGAACTAGAAAAAGCTGTAAAATCCCTCCCTTTGAACAAAGCCCCAGGTCCGGATGGTCTTTCTAATGGGTATTACAAAACCTTTAAACAAATACTCTCACCACACCTATTATCTATATTCAACGAGGCCCGGACGAGAGGATCTTTTCCTCCAGAAATGCTCCAAGCATATGTAATTACCCTACCTAAGCCGGGTAAGCCCCCAGATGTCCCGGCCAATTTCCGCCCCATTTCCCTGTTAAATGGAGATATAAAAATGTATGCAAAATTACTAGCTAACAGACTATACGACCTCATCCCAGATCTAGTGAAACCAGACCAAACAGGGTTTACTAAAGGTCGCCAAGCGTCAGATGCCACCAGGAGACTTCTAAATATAATTCATCAAGCGGAAAGTAGGAAAACGCCTTCTCTGCTTCTTTCAATAGATGCAGAGAAGGCGTTTGACAGAGTACACTGGGGGTATATGGAGGCGGTCCTGAAGAAATTTGGATTCCAAGGCGAGTCATTATCTGCTATCTTAGCTCTATATTCCAGCCCATCAGCTAAAGTGTACACATCAGGCCTTCTTTCGAAAGAATTTAAGATCACGAATGGAACCCGCCAGGGATGTCCGTTATCGCCATTCATCTTCAACTTAATGATGGAACCTCTGGCGGAGACCATTCAGAGTCACCCCCACATTTCAGGTTTCAGATACCATAAGACCACTCATGTCATCAACTTATTTGCTGACGACATAATCCTCCTTCTTACCAACCCTACGGTTTCTCTTCCATTCACACACGACATTTTAAATCGTTTCGGCACCTTGTCTTATTACAAGGTTAACTTTAATAAGTCAGTAATCCTAGATCTGGGCGTTAACCCTCACGCTAAGCTACATCTGCAAAAAACCCTTCCTTACATCTGGGCAAAAGACACTATACCATATCTAGGTGTTCACCTATCAGCCAGCATTTCCAGAATTGCCGACACAAATATTAAATATTTACTGTCAGACATACGGGAAACTATGAACAATATGTCTAAAACGGAACTGTCTTGGGCAGGCAAAATAGCATCTTATAAAATGATCATTCTCCCTAAAATTCTATACGTGTTTCGAATGCTCCCCATCCCTTTCAAGACATCTCACTTTTATGATTTGAACAGATCCCTCAAAATGTATATTTGGCAAGGAAAAAGAGCACGTTGCTCGCACAAAATTCTAATACAACACAGGAAGGTAGGAGGGATGGGCCTCCCGGACATAAAAGATTACTATTGGGCCTCTATTTTAGCTCAAGCCAAATACTGGTTTCACACTCACTCTCCCCCGTCAATATAGAATCTACTGTTAACAAAATCTACCCACTGAATCTTTTACTGCTTGCAGATGTTTGGAAGCCAATACCCTTGGCATCCCTCTCCCCGACAACTAAAGTGACGCTGATGGCGTGGAGACGATTGCTAAGCCAACCTAAAACTACTTCTTTCTCCTACACGACTATTCAAACTCCGCTACAAACATTTGAAGTGCTACTTCCATACATCCCCATCACAAAGTGGATAGAACACGGGATAACATGGGTGGAAGAACTCCTGGACAAAAATGTTCCCTTACCGTTTCATACCTTACAAAACAAATTCGAACTGCCTGCCTCACACACATTGTTATACAGACAAATATATTCTTTCCTGACTAAAAATCCCCTGCCTAGAGTAGAAATTAACACTATAGTGTGGCGCTTTTATACTTGCAATCAAAACAAGGACAAGGGCATATCTCTCATATATAACTTACTTCAATCTAAAATGGAATTCACCAAAACCCCAGTGATTCTGTCATGGGAGAAAGATCTAGGTACAACTTATGGGACAGAACAATGGTGCAAAGTTTTTCGTTACAATTACAAAGCCACAAGTTGTATTAGTCACAGGTAGGGATGAGCCAAACACCCCCCGGTTCGGTTCGCACCAGAACTCTCGAACGGACCCCGCATTCGTAACGAAGGTTAGAACCCCATTGAAGTCTATGGGACTCGAACGTTCGAAATGGAAAGTGCTAATTTTAACGGCTAATATGCAAGATATTGTCCTAAAAAGGGTTTGGGGACCTGACTCCTGCCTCAGGGGACATGGGTCAATGCAAAAAAAAGTTTTAAAAATGGCCGTTTTGGCGGGAGCACTGATTTTAATGACGATTAAAGTGAAAAAAAAAAAGTGAAATATTCCTTTAAATATGGTGCCTGGGGGGTGTCTGTAGTATGCCTGTGAAGTGCCACGTGTTTCCCGTGTTTAGAACAGTCCCTGCACAAAATGACATTAAACGGAAATAACACCATTTAAAACTGCTTGCGGTTTTAATGTTATATCTGGTTCCTGCAATATGGTTGAAAATCATTCAGAAAAATGGCATGGGTAGCCCTCCCTGCCCATTACCAGCCTATATGGGTCTTGTACGCATATTAAGGGGAACCCCGTACCCATATTAAAAAAAGGAAATGCGTGTGGCCCCCAGGCCCTATATACTCAGAACAGCAGTATACAGGCGGTGCAAACAAGACAGGGACTGTGTAGGTTTGTTGTGTTAAGTTGAATCTGTTTGTAATTTTCAACTGGTACATTTTTAAAGTGTAGCTCCAGTCAAAAAAACTATTTTTAAGCTTTTTGGAAAACATAGGGAAGGGTTATCACCCCTGTATAATTTGTTTTGTCGTCCATCTTTTTTCATCTCACTTGCTGCTGTCTGATGTTTGTAAGTTGGATGTTTGAAAGTAGGGGCCTGCCCTATATTCTCTGCAGAAATGGCGGAACAAGGTGTTGGTTTTGCCACAACATTGTAAGCCCTCAAAGTGACTCTTGGTGGGCGCTGGAGCGCCCTGCTGTGAACGATTATATCAAGAATTGTAATTACATGCCATTGTTGAACAGTGGTAGAAAAATTGACCTTTGGTGGTTGTGGTGCTGGTGCCACAACACTATAAGTCCTCACCGTTACTCTGGGTGGGCACAGGAAGGGGCCCTCCTGTGAAATATTATATCAAGAATTGTAGTTACATGTCCCTGTTAAACAGGGGCAGAAAAATTGGGCCTTAGGCACTGGTGCCATCACACTGCAACCTCTGCCATATACTCTAGTTTTATTGCAGGAATTAGCCCTGCTGCAAAGCATTGCATCAAAAATTGTACTTAAACGCCCCTGTTAAACAGGGGCAGAAAAATTGGGCCTTAGGCACTGGTGCTGGTGCCATCACACTGCAACCTCTGCCATATACTCTAGTTTTATTGCAGGAATTAGCCCTGCTGCAAAGCATTGCATCAAAAATTGTAATTAAACGCCCCTGTTAAACAGGGGCAGAAAAATTGGGCTGCTGGCATCACCCAGAACCAAAAATGTTCTTCCAACATATCAGCGGAGGAGGAAGAGGATAGACAATCAACATAACAGGACAGTCACTCAGCATCAGCATAGGCAGTCTTGAAGGGATGTGGTATTTAAAAAAAAATTATTCGGTTACATCAGCTTCAGGTGCTTGGTAGCTGTGGGTGATCCAAGACTGATTCATCTTGATGAAGGTCAGTCGATCAACTGATTCGGTGGACAGGCGCACCCTGTGATCGGTAACGAAGCCACCAGCAGCACTGAAGGTGCGTTACGAAAGAACGCTGGATGCAGGACAGGCCAGTAGCTCAATTGCATACTGTGCAAGCTCTGGCCAGTGATCCATCCTCAAGACCCAGTAAGCCAGAGGATTTTCAGTGGGAAAGGTGTCCAAGTCTGACCTTGCCCCTAGGTATTCCTGCACCATGTAAATTAGACGCTGGCGATGGGTGCTGGAACCAATCATACCTTGGGGCTGCGGACTAAAAAATTGTCTGAAAGCATCAGTCAGACGGCCACCTTCTCCACCGCTCCTTCTGACTGATGCCTCAGCAACACGTTGTCCAGGACCAGGAGTTTGTGACCTCCCAGTCTCTGGGAACGCGTTGCACAGAGCTTTCTGCAAGGCCTCCCGGAGATGTCTCATCCTCTGCTCCCTCTGCGATGGCAAGATAAGGTCGGCAACCTTACCCTTGTACCGTGGATCAAGGAGAGTGGCCAGCCAGTAATGGTCCCTCTCCTTGATCCGAAGAATACGAGGATCCTTCCGCAGGCTTTGCAGGATCAGGGAGGCCATGCAGCGTAGGTTAGCTGAGGCATTCGGTCCGGAGTCCTCTGGGTCACTAAGGACAACATGATCCGCAGCTACCTCCTCCCAGCCACGTACAAGTCCACGTGTTTCTTGGGACTGTAAATCATCCCTATAAGACTGCTGCTGCTGATGCTGATGCTGAGTGCCAGCCTCCACCTCCATGCTGACACAATCATCCTCCTCCTCCTCTTCCTCCTCCTCACCCTCTTCCTGTGTGATGGGTGGCACAGCAGGAACACTGTCTGGATAAAGGGGGCCTTGAGAGGCAAGGAAGTCCTCCTCTTCCTGCCTCTGTTCTGCCTCAAGTGCCCTGTCCATTATTCCACGCAGCGTATGCTCCAAGAGGTGGACAAGAGGTACAGTGTCACTGATGCATGCACTGTCACTGCTCACCATCCTTGTGGCCTCCTCAAACGGTGACAGGACAGTGCATGCATCCCTGATCATGCCCCACTGGCGTGGTGAGAAAAAACCAAGCTCCCCTGACCCTGTCCTGGTGCCGTAGTCGCACAGGTACTCATTGATGGCCCTCTGCTGCGTGTGCAGCCGCTGCAGCATGGCCAATGTTGAGTTCCATCTGGTGGGCATGTCACATATAAGGCGGTTCTTGGGCAGGTTCAACCCATTTTGGAGCTCAGCCAGCCGAGCACAGGCATTAAATGATCGGTGGAAATGCACACAGACTTTCCTGGCCTGCTTCAGGACATCATGTAAGCCGGGGTACCTGCCCAAGAACCGCTGCACCACCAGGTTAAGGACGTGAGCTACACAGGGCACATGGGTCAGTTGTCCCTGTCGGAGGGTGGAGAGGAGGTTGGTGCCATTGTCGCAAACCACCATTCCTGGCTTAAGCTGGCGTGGCGTCAACCACCTCTCGGCCTGCCCCTGCAGAGCTGACAAAACATCCGCCCCAGTGTGGCTCCTGTCCCCCAAACAAACCAGCGCAAGCACGGCATGGCATAGTTTTGCCTGCGTACTTGCGTAGCCCCTGGAACGCGTACGGAGCACCGCTGGTTCTGAGGACAGAGCACTGGAAGAGGCCATGGAGGAAGAAGAAGAGGAGGGGGTGGAGGAGAGAGGTGTGTCATAACCAATAGTAGCATTTTGGAGGCGTGGTGGCGGAACAACCTCCAACACTACTGCACCTTGTCCTGCATCCTTCCCAGCAGCCAGAAGAGTGACCCAATGGGCCGTGAAAGACAGGTAACGTCCCTGTCCATGCCTGCTGGACCATGAGTCAGCGGTAATATGCATATTACCGCTGACCGCCCTGTCCAGCGAGGCAAGGACATTGCCTTCCACATGCCGGTAGAGAGCCGGAATCGCCTTCCGTGAGAAAAAGTGGCGTTTGGGGACCTGCCACTGAGGAACCGCACATTGTACAAACTCACGGAAGGGGGCCGAGTCTACCAACTGAAAAGGCAGCAGTTGAAGTGCTAGCAATTTAGCCAAACTAGCATTCAACCGCTGGGCATGTGGATGGCTGGGAGTAAATTTCTTCCGCCGGTCCAGCAGCTGGGGCAGGGACATTTGCCTGCTATAATCGGACGTGGATGTACCACTAGCAGAGTTCCCGGAAGCACTTGGCTGTGACACACCTAATTCTACACCTTCATTCCTCTCAGAGCAGGTTTCAGAGAGGACTGAAGGTCTAGTGGGGTTGGAGATGCCAGCTGATGAGGAGCAAGGAGAGGTCCGCCTTGTTCTTTGGTGTGGGTCTTTGAGGTACGCTTGCCAACGAGCTGCATGGCAGGTCAACATATGTCTGGTCAAGCATGTGGTGCCCAAGCGGCTGATGTTTTGGCCACGTGAGATACGCTTGAGACATATGTTGCAAATAGCAGCGGTGCGATCTGATGCACTCGTCTCAAAAAAGGCCCACACCAAAGAACTTTTAGAATAACGCGCAGAGGAAGCGCTCTGCGCAGGCGGAGCTCTGCGGTGGGATTCAGTCGATGTGCTGCCCCTAAGCTGGCCCCCGGAGGGCATCCTGCCTCGTTGGACATGTGCCTCCTCCTCCTCCTCCTCCTCCTCCCTCCTTCCAGGCACCCACGTGGAGTCAGTGCCCTCATCATCCCCTCCCTCTTCATCGCTGTAGCAAACCTGGCAGTATGCTGCAGCTTGTGGAACATGACTGCCAGATTGCTGTGCTTCTTGAGCATCCTCTCTCTCTGCGCTCACGCTACTGCCTTCCTCTAGCTGAGTGTCATCATCAGAGCCCACCAAACACTGGGCATCCTCCTGGAGCATGTACCCAACACTGTGCTCAAAGAGTTCAGGAGACTCCTCAGGAGGACGTGGTGGGTCTAGGGAAGGAGTCACTGATGATGACATTGAGAGGAGGGAAGACGATGCGTTGGCAGCTGCTTTGCTACTACCCTGAGACTGGGTGAGAGAGGATGAGGAGGATGAAGAGGGCTTGGTCATCCACTCTACCAAGTCGTTGGCATGTTGCGGTTCAACATGTCCAGCTGCAGAAAAGAAGGACAAGCATGTCCCATGGCCACGTGCTGATGACAATGCACCGCGTCCACGACCAGCACTGTTGTCTCTAGACACAGAGCCTGCTTGCCCTCTTTTATCGGCTCGCGCCTGTCTGCCTCTCCTTGCTGGCCTTCCAGACATGGTAATGGCCTGAAGGGAGTTGGGTAAAACAGTAGTTGGGTAGTTTATATTGTGCTGTAGGCACACAACACCCACTAACTCCTGCAGATGCCTTTTTTATAGAACAGCAGAGTTAAAGGGGTATATACAGATGTATACTGTGCTGTGCTGGAAGCACACACAACTTCCAATAACTCCTGCAGATGACAATTGGGCCCAAATAGAGAACAGCTATGTAGGTGGATTATAGCGGTATGTACTGGGTACAGAGCACGCAGACAGCACGCACTATCTCCTGAGTGACACTACTGACTGCAAGCTCTATTGTTAAAGATGGACCACTAGCTATATAGGTGAGGTGAATATCACGGTGTATACTGCGGTCAGGGCACGCAGACAATAACCAGAAAACAGCAGAGTTAAAGGGGTATATACAGATGTATACTGTGCTGTGCTGTGCTGGAAGCACACACAACTTCCAATAACTCCTGCAGATGACAATTGGGCCCAAATAGAGAACAGCTATGTAGGTGGATTATAGCGGTATGTACTGGGTACAGAGCACGCAGACAGCACGCACTATCTCCTGAGTGACACTACTGACTGCAAGCTCTATTGTTAAAGATGGACCACTAGCTATATAGGTGAGGTGAATATCACGGTGTATACTGCGGTCAGGGCACGCAGACAATAACCAGAAAACAGCAGAGTTAAAGGGGTATATACAGATGTATACTGTGCTGTGCTGTGCTGGAAGCACACACAACTTCCAATAACTCCTGCAGATGACAATTGGGCCCAAATAGAGAACAGCTATGTAGGTGGATTATAGCGGTATGTACTGGGTACAGAGCACGCAGACAGCACGCACTATCTCCTGAGTGACACTACTGACTGCAAGCGCTATTGTTAAAGATGGACCACTAGCTATATAGGTGAGGTGAATATCATGGTGTATACTGCGGTCAGGGCACGCAGACAATAACCAGAAAACAGCAGAGTTAAAGGGGTATATACAGATGTATACTGTGCTGTGCTGTGCTGGAAGCACACACAACTTCCAATAACTCCTGCAGATGGCAATTGGGCTCAAATAGAGAACAGCTATGTAGGTGGATATAGTGGTATGTACTGGGTACAGAGCACGCAGACAGCACGCACTAACACTACTGACTGCAAGCTCTATTATTAAAGCTAGATCACTAGCTATATAGGTGAGGTGAATATAGTGGTGTATACTGCGGTCAGGGCACAGACAGTAACCACTACACAAGAGCAAGATAGTAAATCAGCCAAAAACGATTGGTGTGTAACTGTGTTGAAGGTACACAGAACACCCACTGCTTCAGATGCTAACTAACACACTACACGAGGCCGCCTCAAAGGCGGCCTTATATAGTGTGGGGCGTGCACTACACAGCCTGAGCTATGATTGGCCACAGGCAGGATGCCTGTGGCCAACCATGGCTCTCTTAGCTGCTGGCGCTGCGATTGGCCAAGCATGCAGGGTCACAGTGCATGCTTGGCCAATCGTGAGCCAGCAATGCATTGCGCCATTGCAGTGCATTGTGGGCCACACAAATTTTGCCGCGAACGGCCCAAACGTTCGGAATTCGGCGAACGCACGAACGACCAATGTTCGAGTCGAACTTACGTTCGACTCGAACACGAAGCTCATCCCTAGTCACAGGGAATTAACACAGAAATTAATAACAAAATGGTACAGAACTCCGTTTCAGCTTGCTAAAATGTTCCCTACACACTCAGCATTATGCTGGAGGAACTGCGGTAACACCGGGACAATCCTACATATATTCTGGCAGTGTAAAAATCTAACCAGTTATTGGAGGAAGGTATTTACAATACTTGCCGACATCACAGGGATATTACAAGCACCAAACCCGGCGTTAGCAATCCTGCATTTGGGAATAAGCAACTACCCCACTCAATTCAGAAGTGTAGTGATCCACTTCCTAACTACTGCAAAACTGGTAATAGCCAGGCATTGGAAAGATACAGTCTCCCCAAACCCGTCAGAAGTAATAGCTCAAGTAAACCTTAATTACAATTATGAACGACTTTTAGCACTTAGAAAAGCCTCTTGTATAACTTTTGAAAACAACTGGAAATGTTGGAAAGATTGGTATAGACGTTGAGATATTTATCCCTTCCTTTTCCTTTATCTCCCATCCACTCCCCTCATGGTTTCCCCAATGCAGATTTTATTATAATAAGATCGGGTCATGTAAAGAGTATATTTGATGATTTGGTGGAAAGTTTGGTTGTCAGGAACGCACAAAATCCTGCAGTTTAATATGGTTTTTTTTTTTTTTTCTTGTCAGTATATTATATTCTCCTCCCGGACCGGACCCTTCTTGCGCAGTGTGATCCCGGAAGGGGCACAGGAAGGGACCGGTTAGGGCAGATCGACAAGTAGTACCGTTGGTTCCGGTTTACTTTGATAAACCTATCGGTTCATAGACGATTATTTCAACATGATAAGCGACTGAAAAAATAATTATATGGTTGTACGTTACAATGTTAATACTGTTCATGTATGTACTTACCATCATTGGATTGTAATTGCAAAATTCCAATAAAAATTATATAAAAAAAAAAAAAAAAAGAAGCTGCTGACATACTGTCCAGCCACTAAAAAAATATGTGTGGCTATTGCCTCTCAGTTAATGCACTCAAATTTTTAATGAAAGATAAAACATGCCTTGTCTCTTTCTGTTTCCTGCCTATTCAAGTGCTTGCATACTGTGCTAGCCAATTTCTACCAACCAGATACCATTGCTGTGGATCACAGTGTCGTGGGCAATATTTTCAAACTGTTGCACATACTTGGGAATAGGATGGGAGGGGATGTTGCGAATGTGTTTTTTTTGTTTTTGTATTTTGTTATGATATTTTTTTAAACTTTTAAGACAATGCAGTTTGGTGCATTGTACATGTCAATTACTAGAGGTGTCTCTAGCCAGCTCTAGTGATGTTTCTTTAGAAAAAATAAATATCACACCGGATTCTCAAAGCTGCAGTTTGAGAAGCTCGGGTAGGTTTATTGTGAATGGATAAAGTGGTGTTCTAGGCTTTCTCCGAATTTGGTAATTCATGATAGGGCTTAGGCGCTTGAAGGTTCCAAAGAGTATTGGGTAGGATGGAACCTTCAATGCAGTGTCCAGGCTTTGCTTTAATCTTGCAGCCTGTGAGAATGCACAGGTGTGCAGGGGCATTAGAAGGAGATCTGAGCATATCTGAGTTAGAGTTGCAGTTGATGCAGTCAGGAGGGAGGTTTGCTCCTATCTAGAGAGCCGGGCAATCTATTCGAGACAGCACTACATGTGGGAGAGGTTCCAGGCCTTTGGACCAACAGTGTCGAGTCACCTAAGAGAGCCTGGGAGAATGCAATAGCCCGGGAGACTAGAACTGTCCAGAGCAGCCAGAGGAATCTCTGAGTCTCGGAGGAGTGGGAGCACCTGGGGTATCAGGAGAGCCTCTACCTAGAGGCCAAGAGTGGACCTGTGCACATAGAAACTGCAATTAAAGCCGAGTAAGCATAAGAGCCAGATGGCTTAGCATTTTCTGTTAGTTTGTATTTGCTGGGAAAGAACCCCTACATGGGCAATTCACATGTGTTGGACTGTTATATTTGTTTTTCTTTCTTAAAGCGTATTTCCACCAGAAATGGAACTTCTGCGGATCTGGTCCCCCCTCCCCCCCACCTCCGGTGCCACATTTGGCACCTTTCAGGGGGGAAGGGGGAGCAGATACCTGTCAAATCCAGGTATCTGCTCCCACTTCCGGGCAACCGTCAACTACGCAATGTCTGCCCCCCCCACTGTCTTTTAGGAGACACACAGGTCCCAGAAGACAGCAGGGACCATTCAAAATGCGCAACATGACTTGCACATGTGCAGTAGATGACAGGCTGTGAAGCCGTAAGGCTTCACTTCCTGTTTCCCTTAGTAAGGATGTCAGCGCCTGCACCCAGAGCCGAGGGATGGGTCAGCTTCAGCTACTAACATTGCGGGCTCCCTGGACAGGTAAGTGTCCTTATATTAAAAATCAGCAGCTACAGTATTTCTAGATGCTGACTTTTATTTTTTATTTTTCCAGGCAGAACTCCACTTTAATAAAAGTGGGCTACCAGGCCCTTAACTATAGTTTCTCTCTGCCATTGACTCATTGTACAAACATATGCCACGAGAGCTAAACAATCCAATATCACACTCTATATGTCCATTAAAGCCTATTTCAAGAAAACCAACTCCCCCAACGAATCCCTTCTTTTCCAATACTGAAGTGTGGAGAACCATGGCTGCAGTCTAGGCCCCTCCAATGCCACTCCTCTTCGTGATCTCGTCAAACTGCTGGAATCTTTTGGACCCTCTGTGGACCTTTGCTGATGGAGAGCCAATATAAAATATACATGTCATCATTGAGTGACATAAACTTTCCCACTGTGCAATCGAGGAAAAAAAAATATGCAGGGCCCAGTTTGCATTGTGAATATAAATTCATGTAGATTAACCTCTTCCCGACCATGCCATAGCCGAAAGATAAATTACAGTGAGGGCATCCATGAACGTCCATGTCCATCAGTGCCACATATCAGTGCTGCCCATCAGTGCGACCTGTCAGTGCCCTTTAGTGCTGCCTATCCGTGCCCTTCAGTAGTGCCCATCAGTGACACCTACCAATGCAGCCACATCAGTGCACGTCACATCTTTTTTTGTTTGTTTAGCAAAAAATTAAAATCCCATTAGTGATTAATAACCACCAAAAGAAAGCTTTATTTGTGTACAAAAAAATGATAACATTGAATTTGGGTATAGTGTGTCATGACCGCGCAATTGTCATTCTAATGGCCCTTACAAACGATCAAATAAAAACGATACACACGATCTGACTTTTACCGACAACAAAACCATGGAGTTTTGTTTGAAGGGTGTTGGCTTCAATTTGTCTTGCATACACATGGTCACACAAATGTTGACCAACAATTATGAACGTAGTGACGTACAAGACGTATGATGAGCCGATAAAACAACAAAAAGGAAGTTCAATAGCCAGTGCTATATACAGTATATCTCAAAGGGTTAGTAAAAAATATAAACGCAGTGCAAATGCTGAGAATAAAATGACTAAATCAGCGCTAAAAAAATCAGCGATTAGTCCAATCATGAAAATCCTCAATAATGTCCCATCCACCTTAAAATCTAAATTGGATGTATAGTGAAATGATATACAGTTTATATGAAGAGTTGGTAAAGACTGGAAAACACAGGGTTAATGCCGAAGGGTGCACCTGTCACCAGATATGCAATTCAGCATGTGCTTGCAAACTCCCTCTGGGGGGCAAACTCACCAGAAAAAACTGGGTAAGGAGGCACTCAATCAAAGCTTGCAGACCATTAGTTGTGTTTTATTTCCTCATCCTCATAATAGATCACCAGGTGTGCAGGGGAAAATACTTTTCTCATCAAGTAGATATCCAATATACATCTGAGAAATCTTCCTATTTCCTCCTCACCATATTTTACCAGGAATGCGGGGGTTAACATATAAGGCAAAACAGATTCGCATATAGAGTAATACCTTTTATTCAAACAAACTTCCCCATACAAATAAAATCATCACTTAGGTAAAAGCTGCGTACATCACATAAAAAGTAATCAGCATCAATGAATGAACACATGCAGAGGGTGCTCTCGCTATACTCAGCTATTTCCAGAAGCACTTTCGTCCTGCAGGAAGTATCTCTCACTGCTGGTTAGAGCTTGGAGAGCTGTAGAGCGCAGGGCGGCATCGCTGTAGTATCGTGTAAGCAACACTCTGACCGGTTTCGTCGCACGGACTTCAACTGAGAGCACAGCTACACGATTCATAGTCAAATATATATATCACCTCCACCCCCGCTGTCAACCAATCAGAGAAGCCTAGCAACAGATGACACCATCCGTCCCTGCATCTCCCATTGGCCAGAAGCTACATGGATAGTGGGGCATTTTTAAATGGTATCCAGCACACATCTCCAACTAAGATGCATTAATCTACTAATCAGGCAGACCTTATCACCGCATCCGGAGCGTGTATATACTCAAAAACGTAATGGGACATATGACACAAAACGAGCACATTGTATTTATACAGCACGGTCGACTCAGGACCATACAGAGCTCTGTATTATACATTTTATTTCTATTTGTTTTTTGCGTATTGTGAACACTATTAGGTTTTGCTGCTGGTTTTACATATTATTATCACTTTGTTTCTGTCAATAGGCACATTTTACTCCAAGTAGCGTGAGGGACACTTTTACACATACACACACACCCCTGAAAATGTGTCCAAATGTTATCATTGTCCTTAAATTCAGGCTTTTTTTTTTGGGTCCCAAACTCATTTTGAACCCTCCCTCACCCCCAACCGCTAAGTCAACCGATACCAATACTCTGCTGACTTTGCCAAACCCATACACACTATACCTACCTCTTTTGTGTTCATATTTATGGATGAATTCACCAAAGCATGTAGTGCAAGGGCCTGCCTGAATATTTTCAAATGGTACTGGTTAAAAATTTGTTCTCCTATTATCTTGATAGGTAATTGCAGAAAGTAAAAATGTGCTTCAATTTGGACAGTGTGTATTCGTATTTTTGTATTATGAAACTTCTTGCCTGTCCAGTGGGCTGCCAATAGTGTAAGTAAGGAGGGGCTGGCCAAAGTAACACACATTATTTATGCATTCAGTTCTCAGTGAAGTGGAGAGGGTTGCCTGTCCAAAACATCTACCCCCCCACCATAACATTTTTGCAAATACTGTTATATTTATGTTGGCCAAGAATGTTTGTGTCTAATCTGCTTGCAATGTTATGTGCAAAAGTACAATTTTTTTTGTTTGGCTCCCCAGTTTCCTTCCAACCCACAGGAATGGCAGACTGTGGCTTCCCAATTCCACCACCAGTTGGACTTTCCCAATTGTGGTGCGATCAATGGGAAGTACGTCCAGATCATACCATCACCCAACTCGTGGTCATACTACTTCAACTATAGGGGGTTCAGTAGTATCGTGATGTTGGCGGTGGTGACGACCAATTATGAATTCCTATACCTGGATATAGTGAAGAACGGCCGTATGTCTGATGGAGGAGTGATCACCCAGATGGAGTTTTACTGGCTTCCCCAAAATGGCACCTTGGGGTTGCCACCTCCAGAGGATAATGTTGCGGGCCTCAAGTTTGTGTTTGTGGAGGATGAGGCCTTTGCTCTGGGGGAACATCTGATGAGGCCATTCCCCATGAGGACCCTGAACCCAGAGCAGAGGGTTTTTAGTTACTGGCTGGCCCATGTTAGAAGAGTGGTTGAGAATGCCTTTGGCATAATGGCCAGTCGGTTCCAGCTTTTCCTTACGGCCATCAAAGTGGCTGAATACAAACTGAATCACATTGTCTTGATCTGCTGTATTCTGCACAATTACCGTCAGAAGAATCCAGCCAATTATCTGGCCTCACTTGTGATTGAGGCCAACTTTTCACCTGAACAAACAAACAGCGGTGCTTGAAACTGGTCGCACTGGCTTGACCCCCCAAAGTGCCCACAAAGCGTGGCAAAACAATGTCAAGTACTTCTTGGATAGGGGGGCAATGGATTTACAAGCCAACCTTGAAGCTGTCTAATATTTTTTTTTAACTAAACTCGTATTTCATTTGAATGGCTATTTTTGTTTCTTATCTGTCTCCTAGGTTCTGTCTCCTAGGCCTTTGAATTTTGGCCCTTTTCTTCAATAGTGCAAACGTAACTTATTTGACATGAGATGACAATCTCTTCTTCAGCTAACTATTATGTTGTGCTGTTGTGCTGTGGGTCTGATACACACACAATGTTATTAATGTTGGTACTGTATGTAATGCATTAATGATAAAAATGATTATCCTTTTTAACTCCATTAATTTATTGTCAGGAGCACATATAATAGGGAGCACAAGAAGGTCCAGGATTCCCTGAGATCCGGAGCAGCAGCAGATGACGTATATGTCCCCAGGCTGTGGTACTACCACAGCTTGCATTTTTTGTCCGACCAGACGGAACCCAGGCCATTGCTATCAACACTTCCTGCTACATCAGCTGAGGCTCCTGAGGTCCAACCTGGGCCTTCCACCCAGGAAGAAGATGTGGAGGAGCCCAGCTTGACCCAGGTATAGCATTGTTGAAGATATTTCTTGTCAAAAATTGAATGATGTTAACTATATGTTATTGATCACAAATTTCTGATTTAACAAAATGGTTTACATATCAATAGACAGTAATGGCCAAAAATGATTGGGATAAGAATGAAAAATGCTAGGGTCAGAATGATAGTCTTTCCATTTGTTAACATTCAATTTGCAACAGTCATGAGCTCAAAATTGTGTGTGATTGATGACCAAAAACCTAAAACTATGTACCATTTTCATACACAGGAAAGTCTCAGCCAGTAGGAGGCCATGGCAAGCAGCCTGACTGAATCCCAGGTTCCTCCCCTCTGCCCTCCAACCAAAAGGACAAGGAAGTCAAGGAACCAGGAAGAGTCCCCGGCTGCTTTCCCTAAACATTTACCACAACTCCTGGTGGCCATGAGGCATTTGGATGCATCACTGCCAGTAAATTAGAACACATGGAGGAGGCCCAATGCACTATATAGGAGGAGATAATACTTCCGGCCTTAAACAAGGAGACTGGGGCAAAATCACACCTCAAACACAGCTCTGTGAGTTGGACCATGCTCCACCACCACCTCCACCAATACCACCAACGCCACAGCCACCCCACCCACCACAGCAGCATGGAAGGAAGTGTGGAAGGAAGTGTTGAGAGCGATGGCCTGGTTTTGATGTGGACTGGCAAAAAATGCAGGCCGATGTAAGACCACAGCCTCAAGACATATATGTAATTTGCTGCTGCTCCCAATCTCCGGAGTCCTGGACCGTATTGTGCTCCCTATTAAATGGACTCCTCAGGTTACCAATTTTGATAGTCAAATAATTGATGTCTGCCCTGGGGTACAAAGGCTTAACCAATTCCAACTGTTTCACCATCATTGCCTTCCTCTTTATTTTTTTAGGACCTTATGCGCCCTATTGAATTATACATTTTGGTTTTGACTAATACTTGGCTATGTGTTTTACTTCCAAAGGGCAGTTTGTTTGTGAATAGGCAGGTACAAACGAAAAAAAAAATATTCGGGAGATCACTAGAGAAAAAACACAAAAAAGAAAGAAAAAGATGGAGATCACTAGAAAAAAAAAAGAAAAGAAAAATAATATTCTGGAGATCGCTAGAAAAAAAACACAAAAAAAATTGTATTTAGGAGATCACTAGAAACAATAAACAATACGTTTGTCAGAACTATTTGAATATCATCAGCAAAGCTACTTCATTATGATAGCATTATAAAGAAGAAGAGAATGCGCTGCATTGAGAGATTTCATAATTTGCTGCGTCACCATGTGATATCTGCATTACGAACACTAGTTTTACAAGACCGATCGCTTCCGGCTCGTACTTGATTCCGAGCATGCATGGACTTTTGTGCGACAGACTTGCGTACACACGATCATAAAGTCTGACAACAAAAATTTGTTGGCGAAAAATTTGAGAACCTAATAGCCAACATTTGTTGACGAAAAGTCTGACAACAAATTTCCGATGGAGCATACACACGGTCGGACTCACCGCCAACAAGCTCAAATCCAACATTTCTCATCGGAAAATCTTATCGTGTTTACGCGGCAAAAGAGTGAAAGTGCTGAAAGCTGAAAATTGGCCTGGGGGGGGGGAGAGGGTTTAAGTGCCCAGTGAAAAGTGGTTAAAAAAAAAAAAAAAACTTTATTATTTAAAGGGGATGGGGTTTGTTTGTTTTTTTTATATTTTTTTTATGTTGGAGATCTTTTTTTAAATTAAAATTTCCAGAAAGATGATGGAGCATAAACAAAATGCACCAGAAATGTTTGGCTTTCCAAATGTTAAGCATCTACCCCTCAAATACTTCATACTGTAAAAAATGCAGGGTTTTCCTGTTGAGTCATATATGCATGTGTCATAATCTTTTAAACCGCAGTAAGCTTGGAACAACAGCTGTATCAGTGCTACAAGCATTAAATACAGAGGAAACACATGGCATGCTTATATAGGTTTGGTCTTTATGTGGCCTACATTATGCTAATGTGTTCACTGGCTGGCAGCCCAATTACAAGGCAAATTGCCAGCATTACTGGAACATAATATAGATGCCAAAATATGGCTTTACATGGGTAAACTACGGATAACCGTGGATGATACAGGTGATGACAGCAATGACACATGTTTTTAATCGAATACAGACCTGATTCTTGTGCACATGCAGAACGAAGTATACAAACAGTATGATAATTAGTCCTGTTATGTTTTTTGATATGAAGTTTTGGTGCGGACATGCTTTTATGTTTGATTTACATTTTTCAGACATGAGCCACAAGACTCTGTTGTGTAAACTAATAAATTATACTGGTCTTGGCTTATTTTAATTTTGCTTTCAGTAAAAGGTTTTGAAGAAAGACATATGCTTGTAATTAGAATGTAATAGTAGTTAGTAATGTAAGTAAGCAAGTAGAGAATTTACAGATGTGATGGCAGCATTACATATTATTAAAACAAAGAATAGACACATCACTGATTATTTTGAGCATGCCTATCAGCTAATCCTTTTTAAGAAGGACTGTTCCAATTTCAAACTTCTGAAGAAGACAGTTGGGTGGATTGGGTGTTCGTGAGCTCAAAATTGTCCTAAACTGAAATATTGTCTACAGTCTAATTAAAAAAAATGAATCCAGTCATATTTTTAATAAAGTAGATGTAAACTGTATACCCATTTTCCATAGCAATGACAAACAGTTCGGACACATCAGCCAATCAACTTATATGTACCCCCCACAAATGTTCCTGTCTGTGATGTGGGCAGCTTGACAGAGAACAGGGAGAACATGCCACACGTAGGCATGTTCAATGATGCAGAGGCAACAATGCAGAGGCAACAATGCAGAGGCATCAATACAAAAAGAAGGAGCAGCCTATAGATTGTGTTGTCACCCCAAACCATGGGAAGGATGAACAGGACCCTCTAGCAGGAGTAAACTTATTATTTATAATTTGAGTTTACAGACACTTTAAAAAGTCAATTTCTACTTGAAAATTCATACATGCTTGAAGCTGTGTCAGTATTGGGCTACTATATGTTTTTTGCATAGCAGCCTGGAAAAGGTAGAGTCAGCACTCAAACCTAGTCTGTGCTCTACTGTTTTACACAGTGCTAAATTCAATAATGTGACATGCTTAGAGGAGATGACCTCATCACTCTGCCATTTTGCTATGTCTAAGCAGGTTGGTGGTCAGAGTATTTTGCTAAACTGTTATTAGGTAACCAACATCACTATGGATTAGGCAGGTGTGTCTTGATCACAAGGCAGGCTTGACACAATTGTAAATCATTTGGCATGTAAAACAACTTCATCTTTCATGCATACTGTATTTAGCTGTGTACTCAGAGTTTGGTTTTTAATCAAAATAACACCCTAAATAAAAGGTAGAGTAAATAATCAGTTCCCCTGCTCTAATAAAGATAAACCATTGCCAGAAGACTCTTTAGAAAATAAGAATTCTAAAAGGGTTGTTGGTAGCCCCAATTTGCTGCCAACTTCAACCAAGCTGGCCTAGGGCACCTTCCCGTCCTCACCTTCTTTTAATAGGGCACACACACAACTGTTTAGGGAGAAACTTTGCCATATTACATAGTTACATAGTAGGTAAGGTTGAATAAAGGCAACAGTCCATTCAGTTCAAGTGGTTGTAAGTCTAGATTAAGGCTTACCTGTAGGTCCAAGAAATATCTCCTAAACCGTTCAGGAGATATTTGAAAAAAGACTGGCACCGCTGTCTACGGCGCATGCACCGTAGACAGTGGCGTGCAGGCGCACTGAGCATGACGCTGCTAACGGCAAGATGCCGTTAGTGGTGGCTCCCGTGCGCATGCACAGGAGTGACGTAATCGCGGCTCCGGCCGTTCAGCGCCGGAGCCACGATACCCGGAAAGAAGATGGACGCTCCATGGAAGAAGGGACAGCACTGACATCGCAGGCTCATGTGTCAGGTAAGTGACACATAATGGGCTACTATGCGATGCATAGTAGCCCATTATGCTTTATCTTTGCAGGGAAACAAAGAGGAAGTAAACAGATCAGGGTTTACTTCCTCTTTCAACCTGTGTAGATGTACGATGATACGATAGATATATCCCTGTATGTTGTGTGCTTTAAGGTGTGCGTCCAAGATTCTATCAATACTCAATACTCCCCACTGTCACCACCACTTGTGGAAAAGAGTTACACAATCTCACTGAAAAAAAACCTGCGCTGCTTAAGGTTAAACCGCTTCTCCTCCATTCTGATTGTGTGGCCCCCCGTGTCCTCTTACATCCCCTGAGATTAAATAGCTTTTTTCCTATGCTGGGGTCCCCATTGAGGTATTTGTAAATCACTACTATTTCCCCTCTCAAGCATCTCTTCTCCAGGGAAAATAAGTGCTAGTAGTCGCTCCTTGTATTTAAGGTCCTCCAGTCCTCTTATTAATTTTTTTAACCTTCTTTGGACTCCAGTTCCAGCACATTACTTCTGAGGACTGGTGACCAGAACTGGACGGAATACTCCAGATGCAGCTGAACCAGAGTTTAATAAAGTGGCAGGATTATAGTTTTATCTCTAGAGCCTTTCACCTTTTTTATGCATGCTAATATTCTACTATCTTTGGTAGCTGCAGCTTAACATTGCATGCTATTGCAGAGTCTTCCACTAGGATCCCCAGATCTTTCTCCTTCCTTGACTCTCCCAGTGGTTCCCCCCCCCAGTTATGTTCTTAGCCCCCAAGTGCATTATTTTACATTTCTCCACATTTGCCATGTAGTTGCCCACTCCATTATTTTGTTCAGGTCTTTCTGTAAAATTTCTATATCCTGCTGTAAAGTTATTGCCCTGCTTATTTTTGTATCGTCCACAAAAACTGAGATTGAGCTATGTATACTCTATTTCATTTATGAATAAATTAAACAGAACTGGTCCCATGACAGAACCTTGTGGAATTCCACATAACCACTCCAGACAAGTCCGAGTACACTTTATTTATCACTACCCTTTGGACGCGCCCCTTTAACCAGTTTTCTATCCAAGAACAAACCTTATGGTCCATGCCTGCAGACCTGAGCTTGTAGATTAAGCATTTATGGCGAATTGGATCAAATGCTTTTTCGAAATTCAGATAATCAAGAATTCTTTGGAATTATTTTACTCTCCTCTGCTATGTGTTTCTCGTAGTCTTTTTTAGCCACTGTGATTGCATTCTTACACTTCTTATTGCATTACTTGTAGTGTTGGAATGCTGACAATGCCCCCTCTGCTTTATATTTTTTAAAGGACACTTTCTCTCTAATAAGAATTTTGACATTACTGTTTAACCACCCTGGTTTAACCTTCGCTTTTCTAAATTTATTTTCCATTGGGATGCACTGTGTGATAGCTTTGTTAATGTATTCCTAAAACATTCCCATTCGTCGTCAGTGTTCAATGTTTCTAGGATTAGGTCCCAATTGATGTCTTGTAGTATTGAGCACAGTTCAGAAAAGTTGGCTCTTTTGAAATTAAGAGTTCTTGTGTTACCCTCATGCCTCCTTTTCCTGTGATTTACACTAAATATGATCATCTAAGATCAGACTTGGATCGTTCATAATTAATAAATCTAGCAATGCATGCTTTCTAGTTGGAGAATCCACCAATTGAGTCATGAAGTTGTCCTGCAAGACATTCTATAAATGATGGCCTGTTCCCTCTGCCCAGTCGATTTCAGGGTAATTAAAGTCCCCATTATGATGACATTTCCCTGCCTCCCTGCCATTTCTA
This sequence comes from Lithobates pipiens, assembly GCF_037356315.1. Taxonomy (NCBI): domain Eukaryota; kingdom Metazoa; phylum Chordata; class Amphibia; order Anura; family Ranidae; genus Lithobates; species Lithobates pipiens. The sequence goes on from NW_027507686.1 coordinate 203,536,402, forward strand.
ACTGTGATAGGATTTACATCTCCTCCTCTTCTTTTAGCTTGGGGAGGCCTGTAACATACCCCTACTATCAATTTCCCTCTTACTTCTTCTCTTTGGAGTTTTACCCACACGGATTCCACCTTTCCCCTCATCCCATTCACAATGTTGCTCCTCTCTTCCACCCTTACATAATTTTTGATATATATACACCCCTCCCCTCTTCTTCCCTCTTCTACTTTTCCTGTCCTTCCTATAAAGGAATACCCCTGAATATACGCCAGCCTGATGTGTGAACTGTCAAACCAAGTTTCTGTTATTCCCACAAAGTCTAAGTCCTCCTCGTGTAATAGCAGCTCCAGTTCCTCCATTTTGTTAACTAGAATCCTGGCTTTATGCATACTCCTCAGTGTTGTATGGGTGCATATACATTTTTCCTTAGCTTTTTTGTTTATTTGACCACTCATTAGCCCCGGAATTAGACGTTCTGGCTATATTATCACTACTGGTCACACTATTACCCTCTGACCTTTGCTCACTGCTGACTGTCACTTTCTTAGAACCCCCCCCCCCCTTAACACCTAGTTTAAAAGCCCCTCCAACTTTGTGGCCATCTTTCTTCCCAATACAGCTGCACCATCCCCATTAAGGTGCAGCCCATCCTTACTAAAGAGCTGTTAACTGACTGAGAACTCAGCCTACTTCTCCAGGAACCCAAACCCCTTTTTCCTACACAAGTTCCTCAGTCACTTGTTCAGTTTCCTAAGCTCCCTACTGGCTTTCTGGTGTGGCTCAAGGCACAGGTAGTATTTCAGAGAAAAACACTTTGGAGGTCCTTCTCTTCAATCTACAGAGAAGGAAAAAGGAAAAAAGTATTCGATCTCCTACTGATTTTGTGCGTTTTCACACTGAAAAATTAATGATCAGTCTATAATTTTAATGGTAGATTTATTTTAACAGTGAGAGACAGAATAACAACAAAAACACATTTAAAAAAAGTTATAAATTGATTTGCATTTTAATGAATGAAATAAATATTTAATCCCCTATGATTCGGCAAGATTTCTGACCCCCAGGCATCTTCTATACAGGTAACAAGCTGATATTAGGAGCACTCTCTTAAAGGGGGTGCTCCGAATCTCAGCTTTTTACCTGTATAAAAGACACCTGTGCAAAAAAGCAATCAATCAATCATATTCCATTCTCTCCACCATGGCCAAGACCAAAGAGCTGTCCAAGGATGTCAAGGACAAAATTGTAGACCTACACAAGGCTGGAATGGGCTACAAGACTACCGCCAAGCAGCTTGGTGAGAGGGTGACAATAGTTGGTGCAATTATTTGCAAATGGAAGAAACAAGAAATAACTGTCAATCTCCCTCAGTCTGGGCTCCATGCAAGATTTCACCTCATGGAGTTTCAATGATCATGAGAATGGCGAGGAATCAGCCCAGAACTACACAGGAGAATCTTGTCAATGATCTCAAGGCAGCTAGGACCTGAGTCACCAATAAAACAATTGCTAACACACTACGCTATGAAGGACTGAAATCCTTCAGCACCCACAAGGTCCCCCTGTTCAAGAAAACACATGTACATGCCCATCTGAAGACTGCTAATGAACATCTGAATGATTCAGAGGAGAACTGGGTGAAATTGTTGTGGTCAGATGAAACCACAATCAAGCTCTTTGGCATCAACTCAATTTGCCGTGTTTGGAGGAGGAGGAATACTGCCTATGACCCCAAGAAAACCATCCCCACCTTCAAACATAGAGGTGGAAACATTATGCTTTGGGGGTGTTTTTCTGCTAAGGGGACAGGACAACTTCACCTCATCAAATGGACGATGGACAAGGTCATCTACCGTCAAATCTTGGGTGAGAACCTCCTTCCCTCAGCCAGGGCATTGAAAATTAGTCGTGTATGGGTATTCCAGCATGACAATATCCCAAAACACACGGCCAAGGCAACAACGGAGTGGCTCAAGAAGAAGCACATTAAAGTCTTGGAGTGCCTAGCCAGTCTTCAGACATTAATCCCATTGAAAATATGTGGAGGGAACTCAAGGTTCGAGTTACCATACGTCAGCCTCAAAACCTTAATGACTTGGAGAGGAACTGCAAAGAGGAGTGCAGATCCTGAGATGTGTGCAAACCTGGTGGCCAACTACAAGAAATATCTGACCTCTGTGGTTGCCAACAACTTTTTTGAAATGCGTTTTTCTGGATTTTTTTGTTGTTGTTATTCTGTCTCTCACTGTTAAAATAAACCTACCATAAAAATGATAGACTGATTATTTATTTGTCAGTGGGCAAATGTACAAAATCAGCAGGGGATCAATTACTTTTTTCCCTCACTGTATTCCCTAAGTCCCTGAAATATTTTTTTAGGACTCTCCACCTTCCTCTTACTTTGTCATTGGTGCCAACATGTACCATGACAGCTGGGTCCTCCTCAGCCCCACCCAATAATCTGTCCACATGCTCCATGATATGCTGAACCCGTGCACCCTGTAAACAACATTCTTTTTGACGACTACGGATTTTATGGCAGATTGCCCTTGCAGATTGTTACCCACATTCTCCAGGCTTGAGGCCCCCCTTCAGAAATAAAGGTATGTCCATACAAGAAGTCATTTAACATCTTTTACTATATAATAACACATCCACAACTCAGTTTAGCAGCTTTGTTGCCTCTAAACATTAGCCAACAGTACAGCACACAATGCAGTACTCTGAAACTCAGAAAGTCCAGCCATCTCTCCCTTTCGTGGGCCCTCATCCAAAGTTTCTTAGCAGCCTAGCCCCAAAGGGTCCCCTTCATCCCAAGGTACAGATATACAGTACTGTACAGAGCATATCAGGTGTAAAGATTATTCAAAAAGGTAGCAGTGCTCCTATAACAAATAAAGCAACATGCAAAATTCCTAATAATAATAGTGAAATATTCTATTGAAATGGTGCAATATTATGCTAATAATGTTTGAGGTGTAAATTCTTGAAAAAAAATTCTCTCCACTCTTATCTCTGTTTTATTTGTATACATGATCATGCTATAAAAGAAGCGTTATCTATAGTTTAAACACAATTCAACACATCACATCTATATAATCATAATAAAAAATAAAATATCATCAGTATCTATGATATGAAGTCAACAGAAAGTGCTTCCTAAAGATGTCCAGAAAGAATGAAATGCATTGGGGCGGAGCCTCTGTCTGTGACATCACTTCCATTCAGGGTGTTGTGTGTCCTGAGCACAGGTGTTTCTTTGTGTAATATAGCATGCAGATACCACATCATACTGTATTCAACTCTAATGTAAGGTGAATGATAAACTGGCTTCAGATCCCAATCCATTGGTCACGTCCCTCTGACATGTTTCATCCACATTGGGCTTAATCGTAGAGATGATGGTGTTTGTTTTTTATTGTAGTTACAATATATAGTGGGTAGCCTGTTTCCATGCTTTTTCTGCCTAGGATTCCACCCCCATCAGCCTACAAAAGTGTACATCACTCCACCCACCAACTGCAATCAGGGGTGGAACCTTAGCTAAAGAAGTACTGACCCTTACTTACTAAGTCATTTTCCTGGTCTGAGCACAGTGGCTCCACCTGCCAACATTGTATCCTCTCATTTCAGGATGCAGTAGTGATGTATCAATTAGGAACCATTGAGTGGGAGACCAGGAATTCTATCATTCCAGAAGTGTTGGTTTCTGGGATGATATACTTTAGGCAGTGATTTTCCATCAATAGTGTTGCATTCGATGGTGCAGGTAACAAGAGGCAAGTTTTTACTAACTTCTTTACTATCTTTTAGTTGCTTTAAGGACTATAAAGACTGACACACAGACCAAGGCCCTTCATGAGTTTCTCTTTTTTTGAACATGAGAGTTATTTGCATCTTAGTGGTAACACATTTATGATTTCATATCATCCATTAAGCATTGTACATAATCCAAATGCTTGGCCTTTTCTTTTTGCACAGCAAGCAATGAAAGTAATCATGAGTGGTACATGCACTGATTACCTCCTACTTTCCCCCTCCACAGTTTCCAACTCCAACTCTCCAGCAATTTTAATAAAGTCCACAACAAAATCCAGACAATTAAGATTTTCTGTAAAGTCCTTAAAGTGATTGTAAAGTTATTTTTTTTTCTCTAAAAATAACAAATATGTTATACTTACCTGCTCTGTGCAGTGGTTTTGCACAGAGCAGACCAGATTCTCCTCTTCTCGGGTCCCTCTTTGGCTCTCCTGGCTCCTGTCGAGTGCCCCCACAGCAAGCAGCTTACTATCCGAGCCGAGTTACAGCTCCCTGTGTCCATTCAGACATGAAGCCCTGGTGTGGCTCTGCCCCTCTCTCTTGATTGGCTAACTGAGTTTGATTGACAGCAGTGGAAGCCAATGGCGTGACCGCTGTGTCTCTGCCAATCAGGAGGAGAGTCCAGGATGGCCGAGGAACTTGTGGACATCGCTGGAGAAAGATGGGGCTCAGCTAAGTGTTGGGGAGGGGCTGCTGCACAAGGTATTCTATCTTAATGTATAGAAAGCATTAAGATAAAAAACCTTCTCACTTTACAACCACTTTAAATTGCAGTATATTTCAAATTCAAACATTTTAGTAGTGGAGGGTTAAAACTTATTTTTTGTCATTTGTATCTCATTGGGGTGATTTCACTGAATTTCCTATCATGTAGTCTTAACTAAATCCTTTTAGTTTGAGGGTAACCCTCTAAGACACAAAGACGTTTCGATTTCTGTTCAGATGGTAACTCAAAAATGTGGATTTACCCTCACTTTACCCTCACTTTCAATCCTGGTGACACTGGTGATCAGGACAGTTAGAGAAAGCATATATCTCTATCATATTTTTAGTTGTACATTAAAACAATATGTTTTTGTAAAAAGTATATATTTTTGGCTTTTAAGCATCAACCAATATTTAAAGCTTGTATATACTTGATGTATAATGAAAAATGCATTTGGTTGGGGGCATTTTATAAAAGACACAGCTCTCTACAAAGTGATCTCAACCTTCTCAAGTATGGCCATACACAAAATATACATGAGGAAATTGTTAATTAGTAAATAAATATATATTTTAGTTTGTACTCAAGGTCTTTGTATGGCACGTTTTAGGTCTGTAAATAAAGGAAGAGGAACGAGAGGGGACTACATGGCCACTACATGAAAGTAATGGCGATGCAAAAGTAGGGGAACTAGGGTGACCACATTTCCAAACTACCATTTAGGGACATCCCTGCCCCCTTCCTAAAAAAAGATGGGAACCCCACACAGAAAAAAAAAAGGCAGGGACCCCTGCCCCAAAATTCTTAGACCCAACCCTTTCAACATGCCCCCTGGCAGGAGAAGACATGTAAAGAAGTACACAATTACCAAGGAAGGATTGAAGATGTTGAAGATATTGACAGCCTCTGCAGCATGCCCATGCAGTGTTCTGTAGGTTTGCAGTGATGAGAAGAGAGATTTCTATAAAGAAATAAGGGTTACTGTCAGTGGTAGACTGGAGAAACAGAACAGAGTCACTACTAAGACAGAGGAAGTTTTCATGCAGCAAATAAAAAGAATATTGGTTCTCAGGCTTATATTTCATTAGGTATTTTGACCTTTAGGTCAACAGGAAAAGATGCTGTTAGTTCTTCAGCTCAACAAGGTATTTTACATTTTAATTCTCAGAAATACACTATCTGAATTGCAAATTTTAGTTAAACAGAAATGTCTTTAATTCAGACATTAAATGCGATTTGCAAAACTACAACAATGAAGAGCAAATTGCTGAACCTTTGAAAAAAAAAAAAAAAAATGACTAATGATGTTTACCAAAATACGATGACATGTACCATTGGGTAGGCAACCTGAGACATTAGCGGGAGGTCAATGAAGCTGCTGAGCCTCTTTTCAGGTGTTAATCCATCTTGTTAATGTATTTCTCCGAATTCATGAAGCACCTGCAACATTTTTGTTTCTGACATCTTTGTTGCGACTCATGCACCAAATTCAGGTAGTTCTAAAATGCAACAACTGTATATGTGGTAAAATGAATGTGCCTAAATAAAAATAAAATATGGACAGTTTGTATTTTATAAAAGTAAAGTTCATTAGGATCAACTCTCTTTTAAGAGAGAGAAACTGGCGCAGACAGATTTTGCTAAATTGTCTTGCGTACATTCTAAAAGTATGCCAAATTCAAGCACAAGTTCTAGATGGGTGCATGCCCCACCACTTTTAGAATGCAGGAGAGACAATTTTGCAAAATCTGTTTGCAAATTTGGGTTTAGGGATTATATGGTAAGGGGCCCTGTAAATTTTGATGGTTACGCTAATCGAAAGTTGGCAAATGGTCAAGTCAGGTGGGTATTGTCAAAAAAGAGAAGAAACCATATCTGAGGTCTGTAATGTACATAATAAGGAGGGCATTAAAGGGGTACTGAGCTTCTGGCTCCACAGTCTCATGCAAATCTTAATGGAAGCAGAATTCCCAACAATACTTGTGCAGCTGCAATATTGAAGGTAGCTTGCATTTACAATTGATCTAATGCAGTTAGTTTACCATAACTTTATAAAAAATGTAATGGACTTTACTTGTCTTTGTTCAGTATTTGTGTTCTACTTGTCACCTAGTTATATTTATTTATTTCACTTTTATTTTATAGCTAACATTATCAGGTAAGCCAGCCAAGCTTCTGTAAGCCAGAGACAAGCTAGTGTGTAAATCAAATGCTGAAACAAATCCAAGCAGAGGGCATATTAAGCCCACATTTTAGTGTAAGACATTGTAGCACTGGGGAATCTACAAGTATCTGCAGGTTAGTTAAAGTGATTCTAAAGGCAACATTTTAAAAAAATGAAATAAAATAATCTGTTATACTTACCTGCTATTTGCAACAATATTGCATAGAGCTAGTCCCTTACCTCAGTCCATACCGGCGCTCTCAGCTTCTCCTTCCAGCAGATGCCCCTATAGCAAGCCGTGTGTGTGCGTGCTCCTGAGCTGGGTTGTGTGAGTCCATAAACATAAAAATAGATGCATTGACACACATAGTATGGCTCGGCTACACCCCTGCTCTCTTCTCAGAGGATCTGACTGATTGTTCAGGTGTCTACTAACTCGGGTCTCCTAGTGGGACAGGAGAGCCCAAGCAAACTGTGGAAGGTGGCTGGAGGGGGGATGTCCCTTCCCGCTGCTTGTAATAGCAATTGTGCCGGTTAGCCGCTCCGATTGATATTACAAAAGAGCTAACTGCCAGCTCTAAAAAAACAGTGGCGGGGTGATGCTGGCATCTTACCGAGAGAACCACTTGAAAACCGGTGATGTACCTGGTACATGGTACACTGGTCGGCAAGTGGCTAATATCATTTAACCTCTGTCATAGGGCATCTGGAGAACTCTTTATGTCTCTGCTATAGGCTAATGTGAACTCTGTAGGCCCAGAAAAGTGAATGCCTTTGAAAATCTTCATCCTCTGCCACAGACCAGTTTAGATTCACATGGGTAGCAAGGAAACAAACATTTATGTTCTTGGCTCTGGCTTACTTTTCCAGGCATTGGGATTGGGAGGCAAAAGCTGGACCTTTCTGGTGCTCCATCCTCCCTAAGCAGTAGGCTTGAAAGGGCAGAACTGGACCCTGCAAAGCACATATCCTTAGCAGACAGGGCCAGGACCTCTGGACTCACATCCTCTTCAGGCAAAGCCTGAAAGGCAAAGACCCTTATGCAAGATCACCACTAATATATATCCTTTTTACCAAGAAGAGGTGTCCTTAGGCTTAGAAGAAACATACACATAGTAAACTTATTTGCATAAAGCTCAGGCTGGTCACACCTAGTTGCAAACATAAAATTTAGACTAGGGACACGCCAGCTTAGGACAGGGTCCCTACTGTAGCATAGGAGTGCTAATGGTAATTAACAAACAAATATTAATGAACAGATGCCAGGGAAGGCAGATAAAAATAACTGACTCCCGCTCTCCATTGCCAGGCACCTCTGTAACCATGGCTCCAACCTTCCCACAGACATTTCCAAGCAAAACTAAATGATACCACAATCGTGGCAACAAAAGCATGTGTTCCCTCTCCAGAAACTCCCAAGTTTTTCTATCCTTTCACTTGAAAGCACTATGCTCATTTTGCCAAGTTTATTACAGATGGGGCAAAGATAGTCAAATGTCATATGATATTAAACTATTGCACCATAATATATTTCATGTTTATCACTATCATTTATATCATATAGTATACCCAACGATAAAGGTCATATAATAAACTTTGTATAATAGCTGTACAGTGCTGCCCATATCACCTTTTTATTTTTAGACATATGATAAAAATGCAGCTTTGGCTCAGTGAATCGGTGAATAGTTCAGCTAGTCATCATTTCCATCATGATAATTAATATAGAGCATTATAATCATTGTTGTACATTAGACCCCTTTTGGTGATATGTATGGGGGGAGTCAGGTGATCTGGGTTTTCAGTTCCACCTGGATGGCAATCTCGGTGGACGTGTGTTGTACTGCCCCGGCTGCTAGGCCGGAGCCCAAGGCCTATCCCAGGACATCTGGCTGCTAGGCTATCTGAGGGCCTATCCAGAAGCAATAGAGAAGCGCAGGATTGGGACTGCAGCTTGCAGTCCAACCAAAAGTGACGGTTCTACCGGCCAGACAACCTGTCATGGTCAGAGCTAGAGGGGAAGCTTTCGCCACTAACGTACCATCCATCTTGTTACCAGGAACCACCGTGAGTAACTAAAGAAAGTATCAGAGCAGTATTCTCACCAACTGGGGAAGGTGAAGAATTGGGAAAGTTCAGCAGGTGTCAAACCAGGGACCCAGCCAGCAGAGTTGACGCTTACAGAGCAGCCTTTTGTGTCAAGCCAGGTACCAAGCAGCCCAGTGGGGTGACGCTTGAGGAGTATCTGTAAGTGCCAAGCTAGGGACCCAGCAGGGACACGGGGGTGACGCTTGAGGAAGATACTGTGTGAGAAGATTGGAAGAGCTCAGGAGATCCAGTGTCAGTGGATCAGCAAGTCTAGTGAGATAGACTGAGTGCTCAGTGGATTCAAGATCTACAAGAGGAGACGTAGAAGAAGTAAATGAGTTTGTTACAATTTGTGTTAGAAACTGTTATAAGACTGTTGCCATAGGAGACAGCGATCCTGCTCATGCAGATGTGGTGTCTTGCTTAATGCTTTTCACTGTATAGCTGTCTGCCTATAGAAGCCTCAAAGTCTGCCAAATTAACATTGCAACTACTAACGTGTGTCCTGGCCCTAACCCTCTCTCCCCCAGTTTTGTTCAAGAGAAAATAAATCGCTTTGCATTCAAGAACTGTCTGGCACCCATGAATCTACCTTGTATTACACCCACCATGCCTTGTAACCCACTCAACATAGAAGGATGTCAGCTGTTCCTAACACTGAAGGTCACCATTAGGCCTTTGGAGGTCCGGTACCTCGCATCAACTGTGTATATATATATAAGAGAGAGAGAGAGAAATTGAGAGAAATTGTCCTAATGTCTTCCTTGCCAAAGTTATCGTAAAAAAAATGCTCCATGACATTTATGTTCTAGGCCAGTGTTTCTCAACCTTTTTCCAGTCAGGCGCCCTTGACATTTTTTTCCAGTCTTGAGGCACCTCTGTCCAAGGCTTGGTTCACGTTACTGTGTGTCGTGGAACATGCACAAAATTGCGCTAGTTTCTGACACAGACAAATGCTGTGCTCTTTAAGGGTACCATTAATTCTTAATGGTACCCCACACATTGACAAACATGGGGTGCTTTTGGTGCAGCGCAGTAAAAAAAAAGAAGAAAGGGGACTTCTTTCCATGCATTTCTGTGCGTAGGGAAGCCTAATTATATGAATGGGCTGCCCTACACGCAGCATGCAGTCATACAGATGTGAACCAAGGGCTTGTTCACATGTCAGGTTGGAGGGGTGGTAAAACCATATGGTTGAGCTGTTTTTACCATCCCGAACATCTCCCCCTTTAGCTGCAAAGGCAGCAGCTGGGGGTGTGCACATGTTGTGGCTATAGCTGGAGATATACCCAGGATGAATGGAGCTGCACTGCAACTACCCGCAACTGTGTGCATTAATTGCTTTTCAGAGGTGCAGCAGTCCTTGTTGCTATCACAAAACAGCTCTACAAAAGCAGTTCTGATGGCACATGAATAGGTGGTTCAGGATTAAAAGTAAGATACATTCACGCACACACATGCAAACACACACAAAAACACATGTAAAACACATAAACACATGTACAAACACACACATACAGACACATTTATACATAGTTGCATAGTAGGTGAGGTTGAAAAAAGACACAAGTCCATCAAGTCCAACCTATGTGTGTGATTATATGTCAGTATTTCATTGTATATCCCTGTATGTTGTGGTCATTCAGATGCTTATCTAATATTTTCTTGAAACTATCAATGCTCCCCGCTGAGACCACCATCTGTGGTGGAAGGGAATTCCACATCCTTGCCGCTCTTACAGTAAAGAACCCTCTACATAGTTTAAGGTTAAACCTCTTTTCTTCTAATTTTAATAAGTGGCCACGAGTCTTGTTAAACTCCCTTCTGCAAAAAAGTTTTATCCCTATTGTGGGGTCACCAGTATGGTATTTTTAAATTGAAATCATATCACCTCTCAAGAGTCTCTTCTCTAGAGAGAATAATTTCAGTGACCACAACCTTTCTTCATAACTAATATCCTCCAGACCCTTTATTGGCTTTGTTGCCCTTCTTTGTACTTTCTCCATTTCCAACACATCCTTCTAGAACTGGACAGCATACTCAAGGTGCGGCCGGATCAGAGTCTTGTAGAGCGGGAGAATTATCGTTATATCTGCAGTTGATCCCCTTTTTAATACATGCCAATATTCTGTTAACTTTGTTAGCAGCAGCTTGACATTGCATGCCATTGCTGAGCCTATCATCTACTAGGACCCCCAGGTCCTTTTCCATCCTAGATTCTATTCTATTGTTTTTTTTCTATACTATTCTGTTATTTTCTATTCTAATCTAATCTATTTTTTTCTATTCTTTTTAAATTCAAATTTCTATTCTATTCTATTTTTTTTAATTCTATTATTTTCTATTCTATTACTTTCTATTTGAATTTCAGAAGTTGTTTTATTCCTTCTATTTTATTCTATTCTTTTTTATTCTATTCTATTTTATTTTATTTGATTCTATTCTATTCCATTCCCATTCTGTTCTTTTATTTACTATTCTATTTCATTCTGTTTTACTCTATTATATCCTATTATTTTTTTTTCTTTTCCATTCCCCTATTTTCTATTTTACTCTCTTTTGAAATTGGAAAAACTATTAGAATTTCAAAACTTTTCAAATGACAAAACTATTCGACTATCAAAACTAGTTGAAAACTATTCGAATTCAAAAACTATTACAATTTTTAAAACTTTTCGACTTTGAAAACTATTTGTATTCAAAAACTTTTAGAATTGATTCAAAATGTATAAACAAATCAAATTCTGAGAACTAATTAAATAAATTTAGCTAAACGAATTTATGTAAATAACGAATCAAAAAGAAACGAAACAAATTTGTTCCAAATCAGGGACGGTTGGAAGCTATGCACCCATACCATACTTCACAACAAGGTTCGGCTTTACTTTTAACCACCCTAAAACTGTAATGCAGGTGAGCAATACAGGACTTTAGGACCTGTTTCGAAATGCATCTAAACAAGGAATGAGAGATTTACTGATAAGGTTAGCAATGTGTTCACTTCTCCAGTTGGGAAGCTTCAAGTGTTAGATGGATGGCACTAGAATCTTAATGGTTTCCAGTGCTGCCCCTCTGTCTCCCAGTCTGAGTTGTTGACTATAGGGAATTGCCGCATTTAAAAATAAAATTAATAGTTTTTCTATGAAGCGCACAACTGGATTAAATTTATTTTTTCTGCTTGGAGTTCAGTTATAATTTTTTATGGTGTACATAATCTTTTTATGTAATAATTGAGATTCTTCCCATTAACCTTCCTGACACTAATCCATGTTGAGATGGATCCCAAGTGCAGTAACTGCAGAAGAGAAAAGTGAGGTCAGTGATTAGATTCTTTTGTCAAACTCACAAGACTAATTGAACACAATCACAACTTACAACGTCATCATTAACCAGTTGCCGACCGCCGCACGCCGATGTACGTCGGTAGAATGGCACGGGCAGGCATAAGGACATACATGTACGTCCCTTGCCTCCCGCGGGTCGGGGGCCCGATCGGGCCCCCGCCCGGTGCCTGCGGCAGTCGGTTTTCGTCCGGGAGCGATCCGGGGCGAGGGGGCGGCCATTCATTCATGGCCACCCCCTCGCGATCGCTCCCGACGAATAGAAATCCCCGGTGACATCACTTCCTCTCCTGTAATGTAAACACAGGAGAGGAAGTGATGTATTCTCTCCTCCGTGTCGGTATTTTTCGTTCCGACACGGAGGAGAGCGGATCGGTGAGTTGCACCAACACTCTACACACACAGTAGAACATGCCAGGCACACTCACACCCCCCCTTTACCCCCCGATCACCCCCCCAATTACCCCTGCCCCCCAGTCACAGTGACACCAATGTCATTTTTTTTTTTTTTTTTTGCATTGGTGTCATTTGTGACTGTAATAACTGTTAGGGCAGTTAGGGTTAGCCCCCTTTAGTTCTAATGTACCCCCCTAACCCCCCCAATAAAGGTTTAACCCCGTGATCACCCCCCGTCGCCAGTGTCACTAAGGCTGGGTTCACATTGCAGCGGTTTATGAGAACGAATGTGATTCGCACCGCACTGCAGTGCAAATCACATCCGATCTCTGTGCGATTCGAGTTCAGCCATTCGCCGCACCCGCCGCACCCGCCACACCCGCCGCAAATTCGCACGGGACCCTTTTTTTGGCCCGCAGCAGAATCGGATCGCATGGGTGTTCACACCATGCGATCCGAGTTTGCAGATCGCACTGCGATATGCGAACTGATCTGGGGGTGTCAGTAACATTTCACTGACACTCCCAGCAGTTCGCATAGGGCAGTGTGAACTGCCGCCGGGAGGCATGCGATGCGGGAACCCGCCGCGGATTCGCGGCGTTTCCGCATCGCTCCAGTGTGAACCCAGCCTAATAAGCGATCATTTTTCTGATCGCCGTATTAGTGTCACAGGTGACGCTAGTTAGGCAGGTAGGTATTTAGGTTCGCCGCAGCTTTTTATAGCGCCAGGGACCCCCATATACTACCGCATAAAGCCCCCTGATTGCCCCCTAGTTAACCCTTTCACCAGTGATCACCATATAACTGTTACAGGTGACGCTGGTTGGTTAGTTATTTTTTTATAGTTTCAGGGCACCCGCCATTTATTACCTAATAAAGGTTTAACCCCCTGATCACCCGGCGGGTGTCATTTGTGACTAATAACTGTTAGGGCAGTTAGGGTTAGCCCCCTTTAGTTCTAAGGTACCCCCCTAACCCCCCCAATAAAGGTTTAACCCCGTGATCACCCCCCGTCGCCAGTGTCACTAAGGCTGGGTTCACATTGCAGCGGTTTATGAGAACGGATGTGATTCGCACCGCACTGCAGTGCAAATCACATCCGATCTCTGTGCGATTCGAGTTCAGCCATTCGCCGCACCCGCCGCACCCGCCGCAAATTCGCACGGGACCCTTTTTTTGGCCCGTAGCAGAATCGGATCGTATGGGTGTTCACACCATGCGATCCGAGTTTGCAGATCGCACTGCGATATGCGAACTGATCTGGGGGTGTCAGTAACATTTCACTGACACTCCCAGCAGTTCGCATAGGGCAGTGTGAACTGCCGCCGGGAGGCATGCGATGCGGGAACCCGCCCTCGCATTCGTGGCGTTCCCGCATCGCTCCAGTGTGAACCCAGCCTAATAAGCGATCGTTTTTCTGATCGCTGTATTAGTGTCACAGGTGACGCTAGTTAGGCAGGTAGGTATTTAGGTTCGCTGCAGCTTTTTATAGCGCCAGGGACCCCCATATATTACCGCATAAAGCCCCCTAATTGCCCCCTAGTTAACCCTTTCACCAGTGATCACCATATAACTGTTACAGGTGACGCTGGTTGGTTAGTTATTTTTTTATAGTTTCAGGGCACCCGCCATTTATTACCTAGTCTCACTAGTGTACCCCTAAATTTAGGGGTGTCTACTTTCCAAAATGGGGTCATTTGGGGGGGGTTTGTGCCATCTTGGCATTTTATGGCCTTCAAAACTGTAACGCCCTTAGAAAGCCTGAAGGCGGTGCTTGGTTTTCGGGGCCCCGTACGCGGCTAGGCTCCCAAAAAGTCCCACATATGTGGTATCCCCGTACTCAGGAGAAGCAGCAGAATTTATTTTGGGGTGTCATTTCACATATGCCCATGGCATGCGTGAGCAATATATCATTTAGTGACAACTTTGTGAAAAAAAAAAAAAAAAAAAAAAGTTTGTAATTTTCCCGCAACTTGTGGCAAAATATAAAATATTCCATGGACTCAACATGCCTCTCAGCAAATAGCTTGGGGTGTCTACTTTCTAAAATGGGGTCATTTGTGGGGGTTTTGTGCCATCTTGGCATTTTATGGCCTTCAAAACTGTAATAGGTAGTGAGAAGTGAACTCAAAAATTTACGCCCTTAGAAAGCCTGAAGGCGGTGCTTGGTTTTCGGGGCCCCGTACGCGGCTAGGCTCCCAAAAAGTCCCACATATGTGGTATCCCCGTACTCAGGAGAAGCAGCAGAATTTATTTTGGGGTGTCATTTCACATATGCCCATGGCATGCATGAGCAATATATCATTTAGTGACAACTTTGTTAAAAAAAAAAAAAAAGTTTGTAATTTTCCCGCAACTTGTGGAAAAATATAAAATATTCCATGAACTCAACATGCCTCTCAGCAAATAGCTTGGGGTGTCTACTTTCTAAAATGGGGTCATTTGTGGGGGTTTTGTGCCATCTTGGCATTTTATGGCCTTCATGTGTGAGCATGTGTGAGCAATATATCATTTAGTGACAACTTTGTGTAAAAAAAAAAAAATTTTTTTTTTGTCATTATTCAATCGCTTGAGGCAAAAAAATAAAATATTCAATGGGCTCAACATGCCTCTTATCAATTTCCTTAGGGGGTCTACTTTCCAAAATGGGGTCATTTGGGGGGGTTTTGTACTGCCCTGCCATTTTAGCACCTCAAGAAATGAGATAGGCAGTCGTAAACTAAAAGCTGTGTAAATTCCAGAAAACGTACCTTAGTTTGTAGATGTGACAACTTTTGCGCAAACCAATAAATATACAATTATTGACTTTTTTTTTACCAAAGACATGTGGCTGAATACATTTTGGCCTAAATGTATGACTAAAATTGAGTTTATTGGATTTTTCTAATAACAAAAAGTAGAAAATATCATTTTTTTTCAAAATTTGCGGTCTTTTTACGTTTATATCGCAAAAAATAAAAATCGCAGAGACAATCAAATACCATCAAAAGAAAGCTCTATTTGTGGGAAGAAAAGGACGCAAATTTTGTTTGGGTACAACATTGCATGACCGCGCAATTATCAGTTAAAGCAGCGCAGTGCCAAAGTGTAAAAAGACCTCTGGTCATTTACCAGCAAAATGGTCCGGTCTGAAAGTGGTTAACATTTTCAAAACAATCCCTTTCACTCTGAATACAAGCCAGAATTAGTGATGAAAACTTCACTGTAATGCCTACAGATGTGCACTGATGAAAAATATGTTCGTTTTGGTTTCATTTGTTTTTTCTTTTTAGTTTTTCGGGTCAGTCGTTATGATCGAAATTCGAAAATCCCTAAATTTCAAAATTTGTAAATTCGTAAATTTGAAAATTTGAAAATAAGAAAGAAAATGCAAAAATGTGAAAAAACAAAAATCCGAAAAATCCCAAATAATAGCTAACTAACTAATAATAACTAACTATTAAATTATAGCTATTGGAATTTCCTTTCAAATTTGTCTGTTAGTGAATGTAACGAATACAAATTAATCCAAAGTTACGAATTATCCGAAATAACGAATGCTGCATCTAAACAAATGCCCTGCCTTTGGCCCCTGCCCTCAGGGGGACTAAGTCCACTCCCCACACTATATAAGGCTGCTTAAACAGCAGCCGTGTGTGGTGTTTTATATATATATATATATATATATATATATATATATATATATATATATATATAAATACACCACCCGGAGTGTTTTAGAAACAGTACACCACAGAATGTACTGTATTCACCTGAAGTGTATTAGAAACAGTACACCACAGAATGCACAGTACACTACAGAATGCACTGTAGGGTACACTGGATGCAGAGTATCTATATCTATCTCTATCTATCTATATATAGATATATATATAGATATACACGAGACTGTATATGTGTATATATATATATATATATATATATATATATATATATATATATATATATATACTCTGCATCCAGTGTAGCCTATATCTACAGTGCATTCTGTGGTGTACGGTTTCTAATACACTTCAGGCGGTGTACACAGTATCTAATAAAATGTGTATAGATGCTAGCTTGGCCAAATTGCTAGCACTGCAACTGCTGCCTTTTCAGCTGGTAGACTCTGCCCTATTTTGTGAATTTGTGGAATGGGCTGTTCCTCAGTGGCAGGTTCCAAAACGCCATTTCATTTCACAGAAGGCCATTCTGGCTTTCTACTGGCATGTGGAAGGCAATGTTTTGGCCTCGTTGGACAGGGCAGTCAGCAGTAAGGTTCATATTACCGCTGACTCATGGTCCAGCAGGCATGGGCAGGGACGTTGCCTTTCCTTGATGGCACACTGGGTAACTCTGCTGGCAGCTAGAAAAGATGCAGGACAGGATTCAGTGTTGTTGAAGCTTGTTCCATCACCACACCTCCAAAATGCTAGTGGTAACTTGCTCAATATGCAATTGAGCTACTGGCCTGTTCTGCATCCAGCATGCTTTCTGAACGCACATTTAGTGTTGCTGGAGGGTTTGTAATGGATCAAAGAGTGCACAAGTCCTCAGACTCCGCTGATAGGCTCACATTCATAAAAATGAATCAGACTTGCATCAGCAGCTATCAAGCTCCTGATTCAGATGTGGGATCCCTTGAAGACTATCCTATTCCTCCTCAATCTTGATGATGCTAGCTTGCAACAATATTTTTGGTTTAGGGCACCATCACCCAAGGCCCAAATTTTCTGGCCCTATTTAACAATGGCATGTAATAAAAAATTTTGATATAATATTTCACAGAAAGGCCCTTTCCTGCGCCAAACAAGAGTATCTGTGAGGGGTTACAGTGTTGTGGCACCACCACCATCACCCAAGGCCCAGTTTTTCTGCCCCTGTTTAACAGGGGCATATAATTACAATTTGTGATACTATTTCAATGCAGGGCCTGTTCCTGTGCCCAACAAGAGTAACTGTGAGGGCTTAGAGTGTTGTGACACCACCACCACCACCACCACCACCACCAAAGGCCCAATTTTTCTGGCCCTGTTTAACAGGGGCATGTAATTACAATTTTTTATGTAATATTTCACAGCAGAGCCCGTTCCTGCACCCAACAAGGGTATCTGTGAGGGCTTAGAGTGTTGTGGCACCACCACCACCACCGCTCAACGCCCAATTTTTCTACCCCTGTTTATAAGGGGCATGTAATTGTAATTCTTGATATATTTCACAGCAGGGCCCGTTCCTGCGCCCAACAAAAGTAACTTTGAGGGCTTAAAGTGTTCTGGTACCACCAACACCTAAGGCCCAGTTTTATGCAGAGTATATAGGGCAGGCATTATAGTATATAGACTGCTGTTCAGAGTATATAGTGCCTGGGGGCCTGGGGGACCCACGCCATTTAAAAAAAAAATTGGGTGCGGGGTTCCCATTATTATCCATACTAGACCTGTAGGGCCTGATATGCATTTTGGGGGTGAGATCTAAGCAATTTTTTGGGGGGTATGTTTGATATTTTTAGCTATATTGTTGGGATCCAACTATACATTACAGTTGCTTATATACTTCTACAGAGGGCCAGCTATTACAGCAGCACAGCCAAATTATCTCAGCCGATTTATCTGTCATCCATCGTACATGTAAATGAAGACCCTACATTTTTCAGTAAAATTAGACTTTTTTCAAGCAAGACGTTGTTGGTGTCTTTTACTAATAGAAGTGCCTTGTATCAGAAGAATCTCAATATGGGGAACTAAGCCATTCAACCATTTGGGTTGAGCACCAGTAAGCTGCAGCAGGACATTTGTACCAGATTAAACTTTGTGGTTAAGTACATTTGGCACACACATTTTAACCTTCTGGGTTGGGACACTTTTCAGTCAGTCTGAGGACAAGTATGCTTCATGTTTTTCACCACATGATTGACCTCTACATTGGAGCCTGCTGTGGCACAGGATTGGCCTTTGGACCAGGCCTAGCAGTCATGAAAGCAAGGCCAAGAGTTAACAGACATGTGATGGCTTTCTGTGAAGAGTGCCTATGAGGCAAAGTCAATTCTACAGTAAGAACAGAGTAATACTAATTCTTACATAGTTACATAGTAGATGAGGCTTAAAAAAGACACAAGTCCATCAAGTACAACCTGTGTGTGTGATTATATGTCAGTATTACATTGTATATCCCTGTATGTTGTGGTCATTCAGGTGCTTATCTAAAACAATAATAGTTCAAGGAGGAGTTGGTGCTACAGTGTCTGTTGGTTCCAGGTGTCAAGAAGTTAATGTTTCTCGAACCGAAATGTGGAATATTACATTAATACTCCCTTATCTCTCCCCACACCTATTGTCAGACCCACGTACCTGACAGGTGAGCCCGAAATAGCAGGGGAAGGTCTCCCTTACGGGTCTGGTTCACGGCCCCTGGTAGGATGGACAGGAGGCACGGGAGCGCAGACGAGTATGAGAGCCTGGCGGGTTAGATGCTGAAGGAGAGATCCGACGGCAGGATTCAGACAGGTAGACAGACTCTCACAGCTGGATGCAGGAGCAGATGCGAGCAGAAGGTGGTGAGCAGGTCCAGCCACAGGCACAGATGACAGCAGGCAGACAGTGCAGACAAGGGATGAGAACGTTCGAGTCTGGGTCACAAGCAGGGTTGGCAACAGGCGGGCAGCGTGGTACAAAGGAGCAGGCAGATGCGAGGTCAGAGACAGGCCGAGGTCAAAGGCAGGCAGCAGACAGGAAAATCCAAGGGATGAGCCAGGAAAACAGGAGTTCAGGAACACAAGCAAAGTCACAGGCAACAGGGCACAGGAAGCTGCAGATCGGACAGCACCGAGCACACCACGGGGTAACACTTAAGTAGGCTGATTGCCGCCAACGCGCACCGACGTGCGCGCACGCGCACCCGCACGCGCGTGCGCACCAGCACGCACAAGCACACGCATACCCACGCACCCGCGCGTGCGCGCACAGCCGCGCGCCCAGCAGCGCCAGCGCCCACCAGCACACATTGACGCCCCACAGCGTGCCCAGTGACATGTCCGCTACGGGCAACTCTCTGACACCTATCTGCAAATGCAGTGCCTTGAAAAATAATTCATACCCTTGAAATTTTCCACATTTTGTAATTTTACAACTAAAAACGTAAATGTATTTTATTGGGATTTTATGCGATGGACCAACACAAAGTGGCACATATTTGGGAAGTGGGAGGAAAATGATAAATGTTTTCCAAATTTTTTTGCAAATAAATGTGAAAAGTGTGGCGTGCATTTGTATTCATACATTGTAGAACCACCTTTCGCTGCAATAACAGCTGCAAGTCTTTTTGGGTATGTCTCTACCAGCTTTGCACATCTAGAGAGTGACATTTTTGCCCATTCCTCTTTGCAAAATAGTTCAAACTCTGTCAGATTGGATGGAGAGCTTCTGTGAGCAGCAATTTTCAAGTCTTGCCACAGATTTTCAATTGTATTTAGGTCTGGACTTTGACCTGGCCACATGAATATGCATTGATCTAAACCATTCCATTGTAACTCTGGCTGTATGTATAGGGTCGTTGTCTTGATGGAAGGTGAACCTCTGCCCCAGTCTCAAGTCTTTTGCAGACTCCCATCAACTCTGACCAGCTTCCCTGTCCCTCCTAAAGAAAAGCATCCCCACAACATGATGCTGCCACCACCATATTTCATGGAGGGGATGTTGTGTTTAGGGTGATGTGCAGTGTTAATTTTCAGCCACATATAACGTTTTGCTTTTAGGCCAAAAAGTTTCATTTTGGTCTCATCTGACCAGAGCACCTTCTTCCACATGTTTGCTGTGTCCCCCACATGGCTTCTCACAAACTGCAAATGGGACTTCTTATGACTTTCTTTCAACAATGGCTTTCTTCTTGCCACTCTTGCATAAATGCCAGATTTGTGGAGTGCATGACTAATGCCGCGTACACACGAGCGGACTGTATGGCGTACTTAGTCCGTCGAAACACAATTCAGCGGACAATCCGCTCGTGTGTGGGCTTCAGCTGACTTTTTCAGCATGCAGTCCGGCGTACTAAGAATTTCGGATTTTTCGAAAATTCTGTCCGTCGTACTTTGGTTTCAGCGGACAATCCGCTTGTCAGTATGCTAGTTCGACGGACTAAGAATGGCGCATGCCCAGAAAGGATTTACACGGCGGAAGGGTGCTTTGCTGTGTCTTGGACTTCCTATTTCTAGTCCCGTCGTAAGTGCTGTACACGTCATCGCGCAAGCTTTCGACAGGCTGTTTGTGCATCCGTGTGTGGTCAAGTCCGTTCAGTCGAAAGTACGACGGACTGTCCGTCGGATTGTATGACGAACTAAGTACGCCATACAGTCCGCTCGTGTGTTCGCGGCATAATAGTTTTCCTGTGGACAGATTCTCCCACCTGAACTGTAAATCTCTGCAGCTCCCCCAGAGTTACCATGTCAGTTTAGGTGGGCGACCATGTCTTGGTAGGTTTCAGTTGTGCCATACTCTTTTTATTTTCAGATGATGGATTGAACAGTGCTCCATGAGATGTTGGATATTTTTGCATAACCTAACCCTGCTTTAAAATTCTCCACAATTTTATCCCTGACCTGTCTCATGTGTTCCTTGGAATTCATGATGCTGGTAGTTCACTAAGGTTCTCTAACCAACCTCTGAGGGCTTCACAGTTCAGCTGTATTTATAATGAGATGAAATTACACTCAAGTGGACTCTGTTTACTAATTAGGTGACTACTGAAGGCAATTGGTTCCACTAGATTTTAGGGGGAGAATACAAATGCATGCCACACTTTTCAGCTATTTATTTGTAAACATTTTTGAAAGCCCTTTATTATTTTCCTTCCATTTACAATTATGTACCATTTTGTATTGGACTATCACATAAAATAAGTTTTTGGTTGTAACATGGCAAAGTGTGGAAAATTTCAAGGGGTATGAATACTTTTTTAAGGTACTGTATATTAGACTAGCATATTTTTTTTAAGCTGCTTATAGGTCTAAAATTGTAAATTAACGTATTCATGTCAAAGAAATACACTTTTTATAGAATCACTTATTTTGTCTGCATATAAGAAATATATGACATTCCCCAACCTCTTAAAACTGTGGCCCTTTGTGTAGGCATCAACAACCAGACACATGCTTCCTCTTCATAAGAATGCTCATTGCCATGAACGGTCTTTTGATGTGTTTGCCAGCAGTGTGAAATTGGTGGAGATCCAGACATGCTTTGGAGGAAGTTTTATTGTTAGCTGATTCAATTTTCACTTCACTTGAAACAAGCAAACAAATGAAGTAGGAAGTGGAAATCTCATCACATTTTCATTTCTGTCCTACTAACTTACAGCTTTCGTCTTATGGTGTAATAGTACAATATACATCCAGCCCTCCAACTGTAATTACTTTTTCATTCTCATATTATTTAAAAAAAAACTTGTTCTGAACTTTTGTGCAGAGGATAAAATGAAAATTGCAAATTGTATGCCCTTTGAATGCATGAGGGGAAAGGTCAAAACCATACTTAAGGGGTGGCACATAATGAATGTCTTGCTTAGCCTCGTGACTCTCAAATTTCCTGCTAGACTCAATTCAGTAAGCTGAAGGAGTCATTTAACGTGTGTTCATCATTATTGATCTCCCTGTGCCTGTGTGGGTTTCCTCTGGGTATTCCAGTTTCCTCCCACAATGCAAAGACATTCTGGTTGGTTAGTTGGCTCCTGTCTAAATCGACCTTAGTATGTGTATCCATGAATGGGAGTTAGGAACCTTAGATTGTACGCTCCTTGAGGGCAGGGACTGATGTGAATGTACCATATATATACACTGTATATGTAAAAGCACTGTACAAATTGATGGTGCTATGTAAGCACCTGTAATAAATAAAAAAATAAATAAAATAAATCTCATATTTGTCGCACCAAAATTTTCAAGCCTAAGGCAGGCCATAGATTACTCAATATTCTTTCCTACTACATTCAGTGTTGATAGGGGAATGCCCCCTGCAGTGCTATTGTATTCTGCCAGCATGGGGGGGGGGGGGTGCATATAGGATTCTCGGCCAGGAGAATACAATGGTGATTTCTAGCGGCTATAGTCGTTGGCACTAATTGTATGTAGAAGAATCCAACAGGCTGGTTGTACCCAAGTTGATTGATTGCACGAGTTTGGTACGATCAGCCTGCCATTCATGGATCAAAATCCGACCCGAGAGTGAGCATGCATCGGTGCCCCCAGGGCAAATGGCTTTCTCTAGGGGCACTACTTGAGGGGATGCCAGTGGGGGGACCTGTTATTTTTAGTAATTTTTTAAAACTAAGCTTTAATACCACTTTAAGGGTGTAAATACAGTTCAGCAGAGCAGTATTTTCAATATGAAGTGAAGATCAAGAACAAAAGGACATGCCTTCAAAACTAGCAGGAGGAATATTAAAAAATATCCTTTGAAAAGTATTAGTTGATGAGATCCACAAGCTTTACCCCGCTCATACTTCCACCAAACCAAATGATCGGTCTTCTCTGGATATCATTATGTACTATACACCACACTGGCATACACTGGTGTCCTTGTTAAACCAAACCAATTTCATTGTGACAGTGACTCTCTTGCTTTTAATAGTTAATCTCATGAGCAGTGTTGTTTACAATGAAGTCAAACATCTAAAACCGGTAATAGTATTGCGTCAAAGTGAAGTGTTTACATGAGAACTTCACTTAAGTGGTATTTATACATCTCTTTCAGCTTGTGTTGTGAAAAGACAAGAATAGAAAAAATAAAAAACATAAAAATATGTTAATTGGAGGCAAAGCAAGAAAAATACAGGAGAATGTAAAGAGAGACACGGAGTGGGAAAATAGAAGATTTTTTAATTAACAAGTTTTATGGAGAGACATTTTTTTTCAAGCTTGGGGATGAGTCATCTATCTTTAATTTAAGTTTGCTGGTGGCCAGGAAAGAGGGGGGTTATAGACTTAATAAGAACTTAGAGCAGAAGAAAAAGAAATCATTATTTCCTAGGCTGCGATATTTCAAAAACTGTCCTTGTTATGTGCTTTTTTGTGTACTGTCCCAATTATGCTCTTTGGAATGAAGAGTTTATGTTTAAATTATAAAATGACTCTGACTGGGGGGAGGTCTTTGGCCGTTTCAACATTTTTAGTTTTAGTGTTCTGTAATATTTTGAAATAAAGTACAAGGGTTTCATTCGAGATTTCTACAACTATTCCTACAAGTGCATGATTTTATAAAGTTCTTATAAAGCTTTACATATTCAGTATAAAAAAGCAACAGTGTATGCTTGAAAATTGCTTGTTTCCAAATAGATTGATAAAAAAAATGCAAAACGTGCGCTATACGACAAATGGAGATGGAAGTAGGTTGAAGTATAGCTTGTGTTGATGTCACAGCCCTTGTCTTTTCAGACTGATACCAGCACTTGGGAAATGAAAATCTTACTTCTTTATTGTAAGCTTTAAAATACACTATATTACCAAATGTATTGGGACACCTGCCTTTACAAGGACTTTAACCACTTGCCGACCGCCCACCGTCGATTGACGGCAGTAGAATGGCACTCCTGCGCTAATCATCGTAGCTGTACACAGATCGCCGCCATTTCTAGTAAAAAATAATAATAATAATAAAAATGCCATAAATCTATCCCCTATTTTGTAGACGCTATAACTTTTGTGCAAATCAATCAATATAAACTTATTGCAATTTTTCTTTAACCAAAAATATGTAGAAGAATACATATTGGCCTAAACTGATGAAGACATTTTTTTTATATATATTTTTTGGGGATATTTATTATAGCAAAAAGTTAAAGATATAGCCTTTTTTTCAAAATAGTCTGTCTTTTTTTGTTTATAGCACAAAAAAGGAAAACCGCAGACGTGATCAAATACCACCAAAAGAAAGCTCTATATGTTGGAAAAAAAGGATGTCAATTTTGTTTGGGTACAGTGTCATACGACTGCGCAATTAAAACAACGCATTGCAGAATCGCAAAAAATGCTCTGGTCAGGAAGGGGGTAAATTCTTCTGGGGCTGAAGTGGTTAATGGCATCTCAGTTTTAGTCCGTAGGGTTCAATATTGAGTTGGCCCACCCTTTGCATCTATAACAATTTCAATTCTTCAGGGAAGGCTGTCCACAAGGTTTAGGAGTGTGTCTATGGGAATGTTTGACCATTCTTCCAGAAGCAGCTTTGTGAGGCCAAGCACTGACATTGGACAAAAAGGCCTGCCTAACAGTCTCCACTCTAATTCATCCCAAAGGTGCTCTATCTGTTTTCAGTTTTGGACTCTGTGCAGGCCAATCAAGTTCCTCCAAGTCACTCATCCATGTCTTTCTGGACCTAGCTTTGACTGGTGTGCAGTCATGTTGGAACAGGAAGGAGCCATCCCCAAACTGTTCCCACAAAGTTGGGAGCATGAAATTGCCCAAAATGTCTTGGTATGATGACACCTTAAGAGTTCCCTTCACTGGAATTAAGGGGCCAAGCCCAACCCCTGAAAAACAACCCCAGACCATAATCCCCCCCTCCACCAAATGATTTTAATCAGTGCACAAAGCAAGGTCCAGAGAGACATGCATAAGCGAGTTTGGGGTAGAGAAATAAAACTGGCCTGCACAGAGTGGTGACCTAAACCTGATAGAACAACTTTGGGATGAATTAGAGTGGCCACTGTGAGCCAGGCCTTCTAGTCCACATCAGTGTCTGACCACATAAATGTGTTTCTGGAAGAATGGTCAAACATTCCCATAGACACACTCTTAAACCTTGTGGACAGCCTTCCCAGAAGAGTTGAAGCTGTTATAGCTGCAAAGGGTGAGCCAACTCAATATTGAACCGTACGGACTAAGACTGGGATGCCATTAAAGTTCATGTGCGTGTAAAGGCAGGCATCCCATTACTTTTGGTAATATGGTGTACTCCACAGCAGTGCAGGGACTGATGCCGCGTACACACGAGCGGATTGTATGGCGTACTTAGTCCGTCATACAATCCGATGGACAGTCCATCGTACTTTCCACTGAACGGACTTGACCACACATGGATACACAAACAGTCCGCTTGCGCGATGACGTGTACAGCACGTACGACGGGACTAGAAATAGGAAGTCCAAGACACAGCAAAGCACCCTTCCGCCCTGTAAATCCTTTCTGGGCATGCGTCATTCTTAGTCCGTCCGACTAGCATACTGAAAAAAATACTCGAAAAAAACGAAATTCTTAGTACTCCGGACTGCACGCTGAAAAAGTCCGCTGAAGCCCACACACGAGCGGATTGTCCGCTGGAATGTGTTTCGACGGACTAAGTACGCCATACAATCCGCTCGTGTGTACGCGGCATTAGGCTCTCTTCATTACACTCAAAGGTACATCGTAAAAATTAAAACTGAACTTCAGGCAATTGAAAATTGACAACACATGCATTTAGCACATTCAAGATATTTATTTTATCTATCAAGGATGTGCATTGATGTCCATCCATTTCTGACACTTACACAACTTGGCCACACAGCTCAGCCCTGTCTGGCAGAGTGGTAGACCTGATTTTTGTCTTCTGCAGTTAAAGTGGAACTTTACCCATATTAACTTGATAAATAATAATGTTCCTTAGCAAGGAACATACATAGCACACTAATCTTTATGCTACTAAAATTAGTGTGTGCTGTAAATTGCCTTCAGCATTGCTTCTGTTCTTCTTGCTGGAGACTGCCATTTTGCCCAGAGCCCATGAGCCGCAGTAAATATTTAGGTTGTCAGCAGATCTCCCTTTAGTGGCTCTTTTCTTTTGACTAGGGATGAGCTTCGAGTTCGAGTCAAACTCATGTTCGACTCGAACATTGCCTGTTCGCCTGTTCAGCGAACAGTGAACAATTTGGGCTGTTTGCGGCAAATTCGAAAAGCCGGAACACCCTGTACAAGTCTATGGGAGAAATCTAAAGTGCTAATTTTAAAGGCTAATATGCAAGTTACTGTCCTAAAAAGTGTTTGGGGACCCGGTCCTGCCCCAGGGGACATGGATCACTGCAAAAAAAAGTTTTAAAAACTGACGTTTTTTCAGGAGCAGTGATTTTAATAATGATTAAAGTGAAACAATAAAAGTGTAATATTCCTTTAAATTTCGTACCTGGGGGGTGTCTATAGTATGCCTGTGAAGGGGTGCATGTTTCCCGTGCTTAGAACTATCCCTGCACAAAGTGTAATTTTGCAAGGAAAAAAAGTCTTTTAAAATCACTTTCCATTGTCGGCTCCCATAATACAGAGAACACTGAACCGTGCCAGGCCACATGCCCTCAACATTGGGAGGATGCTTTGGGGGTCTGTGACCCCTCAAAGCACCATGTCCCCATGTTGATGGGGACAAGGGCCTCATCCCCACATCCCTGGCCGGTGGTTGTGGGGGTCTGCGGGAGGGGGGCTTATCAGAATCTGGAAGCCCCCTTTAAAACGGGGACCCCCAGATCCTGGCCCCCCCATTTGAAATGGTACCCCTACCATTTCACAAAGACAGTGTAAAAAATGGTTAAATAAGGCACACACTTTTGAAAAATTCCTTTATTAAATAAAAAAATTCCAGCGGTGCTAATCCACTCTTGCTATCCAGCGATGGATGATCATCTCTCCGGGGTCCAGCAATGGCTGTTATGATCCAGCAATGGGTGATTTTCAGTCCAGCGCAGTCCATCCATGAATCCATCTTCTGTCTCCACTGAGGAGACACTGCGGGGATCCCAGCGCTGACGTTTCTTATATTAGGAGGGCAGGGCCACCCGTCATCTGACCCCACCCCCTCTGGCGCTGATGAGGGAAGCCAGGGGTTCCCCATGACGTATGGGTGACCCCGCCCCCCTCTGATGTAACGGAAACCTGCGTTACATCAGAGGGGGCGGGGTCACCCATACGTCATTGGGGAACCCCTGTTTTCCCTCACACGCGTCAGAGGGGGCGGGGTCAGCTGACGGATGGCTTCCAGATTCTGATAAGCCCCCGCCCGCAGACCCCCACAACCACCGGCCAGGGTTGTGGGGATGAGGCCCATGTCCCCATCAACATGGGGACATGGTGCTTTGAGGGGTCACAGACCCCCAAAGCATCCTCCCAATGTTGAGGGCATGTGGCCTGGTACTGTTCAGGAGGGGGGGCGCTCTCTCCCCCCCTCTTTTCCTGCGGCCTGCTAGGTTGCGTGCTCGGATAAAGGGTCTGGTATGGATTTTTAGGGGGACCACCACGTCAATTTTTTTTTAAATTTGATGCGGGGTTCCCCTTAATATCCATACCAGACCTGAAGGGCCTGGTAATTGAATTTAGGGAAACCCCACACTTTTTTTTTTATCAATGAATGAATTGTCAGCTCCGTAATACAGAGAACACTCATTGAGTGTTCTCTGTATTACGGGAGCCGACAATTCAAAGTGATTTTAAAATATTTTTTTTCCTTGCGAAATGACACTTTGTGCAGGGACAGTTCTAAGCATGGGAAACATGCTCCCCTTCACAGGCATACTATACACAGCCCCCAGGTACGAAATTTATAGGAATAGTACACTTTTATTGTTTCACTTTAATCATTATTAAAATCACTGCTCCCGAAAAAACTGCAGTTTTTAAAACTTTTTTTTGCATTGATCCATGTCCCCTGGGGCAGGACCCGGGTCCCCAAACACTTTTTAGGACAGTAATTTGCATATTAGCCTTTAAAATTAGCACTTTAGATTTTGAACGTTCGAGTCCCATAGACTTTAATAGGGTACTAAAGTTCACACGAAGTTTAGGTCTGTTTGCAGGTTCTGGTGCGAACCGAACAGGGGGGTGTTCGGCTCATCCTTACTTTTGACACAGTGTCTAAAAATAGAAAGCAACCGAGCATGTGCAGAACAAGGGAGACAGTATATTACTGGATTTTAAACAGTTGTAAAACAATAATATAATCACATTTCTTCATAAATTTGGGCCAAAATGTATTTTACTGCACGTCTTTGGTGAAAGAAAACCCCCAAATTTTTGGGAACACTATACTATTGGGGACACTAGTACAGTTCTGACCGGGATACTGATCTGGACAGACACTATAGTATTAATGGCGGTGATTAGCAGCTTAAAGTATGACTGTGGTAGTGTGAAGGGCAATCGGGGACTGGTGCTAATTGACAATGGCTGGGAGCGTCACTAACTGAGATTAACCACTTGACCTCCAGAAGATTTACCCCCCTTCATGGCCAGGCCATTTTTTGCGATACAGCACTGCGCTACTTTAACTGACAATTGCACGGTCATGCAACACTTTTTAAAAATGTTTGTGCTATAAACAAAAACAGACTGACAATTTTTTTTTTACTCTCTGCTATAAAACATATCTAATAAAAAAATTTTAAAAACAAAATCTAATTTCTTCATAAATTTAGGCCAATATGTATTCTGCTATATATTTTGGTAATAAAAAAACCCCAATACCGTATATACTCGAGTATAAGCCGAGATTTTCAGCCCCTTTTTTTAGGCTGAAAGTGCCCCCCTCGGCTTATACTCGAGTCACCGCCGTCTGTCTACCCGATCAGCGCGTCATGCAGACAGACGGCGGCCATTCCACTATTCAAAAGCCGCGCCTCCCTGTCTGTGATAGGCGGAACACTCAATTTCCCAGCAGTCAGTGGTCCGCCTATCACGGACATCCGCTAATCCTCATACTACGGACAAGGATGAGAGGATGTCCGTGATAGGCGGAACACAGACTGCTGGGAAATTGAGTGTTCCGCCTATCACAGACGGAGGCGCGGCTTTTGAACAGTGGAATGGCCGCCGTCTGTCACAGACGAGAAGAGGTGCGGCGATCCTGGCATGGCCGCCGTATGTGCAGAAGGACACAGGCTCAGGACACAGGTAGGCTGGACACACAGGGCGGCTGGACACACAGGGCGGCTGGACACACAGGGCGGCTGGACACACAGGGCGGCTGGACACACAGGGATGGACGGACACACAGGGATGGACGGACACACAGGGATGGACGGACACACAGGGATGGATGGACACACAGGGATGGACGGACGCACAGGGATGGACAGGCATGTCTCACCCTCGGCTTATACACGAGTCAATAAGTTTTCCCATTTTTTTTTGTGGTAAATTGGGGGCCTCGGCTTATATTCGGATCGACCTATACTCGAGTATATACGGTAAGTGTATATTGATTGGATTGCGCAAAAATTATAGCGTCTACAAACTATGTGGTATTTTTATTTATTTTATTTTTTAATAGTAATGGCGGCGATCAGCGACTTATAACGGGACTGAGATATTGCAGTGGACATTCTGACACTAACTGACACTTTTTGGGGACCAGTGACACAATTGCTTACCGCCACTCTCCCCACTACTGCACCCTATTCCACCAGAAGTAATTAGCACCTCCACTACTAATTTCTGTACCCTCTTTACAGCACTAATAACTTTTGCACCCCCAATGCTAATCTCTGAATGACCTCATGCCCACCACTGCTCGCCTCCTTCTTGCAAGCAGATCTACCCGACATGTGTGGTTGTACACTGTCCCTCCACCCCTTGCTCTGACATGTAAACATCACAGGCAGGGCCATGTAGGGCCTGGGCACATGAGGGCCTGGGCAGCAGGGAGAATTGGTGCAGCAGGGCAAGGGGACAATTAGGCCCCATTCACACCTGAGCATTTTGTAGCTTGAAGCCTGAAGCTACAAAACGCTGGAGGGGAAAAAAACGATTATTCTCAATGGAGATGGTTCACATCTCCACTCAAAGTCACCTGAAGCCAAACGCCTGAAGCTCAAACAAGTTCTGGATCCTTTTTTGTCGCTCAAATCGGGCAGATTTGGGAGTTTTTCTTCTTTTTACATTGGTGACCTTTTACCCTGCACAAAATCGCAGCAAAATGCGGTAAAAAACACTGCAAAATTGCGTGATTTTCTGCCTGAAAACACTATGCTCAGGTTTGAATGGGGCCTTACAGATAGATGCATTCTACAGCAGTTGAAAGCTGCTTTCTCCCCCTCCAGCCAGCTTTTAGCTGCTGCAGGGAGAGACACAGAGCATCGTTCTGTATCTGCCCCCTCCCCACCGCAGCTCTGCTGGCTTACCTGTCCCATCGGCTGCTATGGATACACAGAGATTTGTCATTTACCAACTCCTTCCTTTTCATAAGACATAGTGAGTAATCAGTACCGATCACTCCTGTGTCCCTTGATAACTGAGCATACAGGGGGGCTATGCAGCAGGGGGAATTGATGCAGTTGGGTGAGGGGACAATTACAGAATGATGCCTTCTGCAGCAGTTGAAAGCCAGTTTCTCCCCCTCCAGCCAGCTTTTAGCTGCTGCAGGGAGAGACACAGAGCATTGTTATGTAACTGCCCTCCCCCCCCTGCAGCTCTGCTGGCTTATCTGTCCCACCGGCTGCTATGGGTACAAAGAGATATGTCATTTACCAACACCTTTCTTTTCGTAATACTGTAAATATATAAATAGTGAACGTTTACTATGCATCAGTTTATGAATAAACAGGAGCCTCTGTCTCCTGTTCATTCATCTTCAGAGGCTGCAGAGAAAGTCCTCAATTCTTTTCTCTCTCTCAAAGGTGAGATGTCAGGGACCTGTTTAGACCCCTGATATCTCACCAAAGCCCCCCAACAGCATTGTAAAACAAAAAGTATACAAATATTTTTACAAATGTAAAAAAATAAATTGTATTTTTTTTTTAAATTGTGAAAAAAATCATTTAAAAATTTTTTAAAAATTTTAAAAATTGTCTAAAATAATATATAAACGATTTGCTCACACAGGTTCTCTGACTCATACAGTGTGAATGAGCAGTTTGTATGGCTGTTGCTGTCTGCTACTCTATAAGGATGCAGCAGCTATATGAACACAGCCGCATATCCTAATTTTATAAGTGTGCAGGTGTGGGTGGCGTCCCTGAATGGAGGCTGTCTGTGTTTGGCGCTGAACACCTGCACCCAGGCGCATGTCAAATTAGGACCTAAAGCTGTGTTCATACTGCTGATGTGTCCTATACTATAACATAGGCTGCTTGCACACAGTTCTAGCCACATTTAAAAATAAAACACTGATTCACACTGCACTGGCCACATCACCCATGTGAATGAGCCCCAAGACCTTAGTTCCACACAGAACTTTACATTTTTTAACTCAATACGGTTTTAAAAGTGTTTTTTTATGTGTCGCATTTGGAATAATTTTCTTCACTTCCTTCTGGCATAGCCA
This sequence comes from Lithobates pipiens, assembly GCF_037356315.1. Lineage (NCBI taxonomy): Eukaryota > Metazoa > Chordata > Amphibia > Anura > Ranidae > Lithobates > Lithobates pipiens. Next base: position 203,568,143 of record NW_027507686.1, read on the forward strand.
CAACATATTTCTCCAAAATAAGTCAAATCCTCTATTTGACAGTTGTTATCTCTGAATCCCCTCTATTCCTGACCCAGTGACAGCTCACAGTTTTAGATTTTCCTCATCTTCCAATCTTCTCTTTCAGTGACAGTGGTCACCAGGATCATGGTGACATTGAATCTCCCAATTCTGGACACAGAGCAGTAAAAAGCTGACAGGGGTTATAACCCCACACCACTCTGTCTAAAATGAAAAAAAAAAAGGCTTTAGATATATTTTAAATTTGCTGGTTCTTTCACAGCACAGCATAAGGCCTTCTCTGGTTTGTGAGTAATTTGTATTATTGTGTTAGAACTCGATGCAGGGAATATGTTGAAGACGCTTTAACAAAAGAATCAAGACAACTCAGTGGTAAATAATGGTGCTACAATGATTGAAAAACTGGAAAGACTGTCACGAAGATTCAAATCTGACTCATCCATTGCAGAAGAGATACAGAAGCACGGTAATACATTTAAATCTGATTCATTAAAAAAGTTCTATGCACTGAATGAGAAATTAAATAAGGGCTTCAAGCCAACATTGTCGCATGATCACGCTGTCATGCTGGCTGCAGGTTAATTTCTATGGGTTATAACTGTATGACTTAGTTTTATTCTTAGGATAACTTATTACAAGGAAAGAAACTCTTTAAGAGCCGGTTCACACCATGATCACAGGGGAACGTGTGCATTCTTGTGCGAAGCAATTTGACAGCCCATTCCATGCAAAAAGTAGTGCTGGCACTACTTTTAAAAATGCACTGCACCAAATTGCGTCTGCAGTACCCTATGATTTGGTGCCCACAAACGCACTGTGTTTGCGATCTGCATTTGGGGTGCCATAACAATACATTGGCAACCAAATGCAGATTGCAAGGGCGGTGCATTCACTCATGTTAAACGTGCACTGGGTCAAACCTTTCCTGCGCTGCTTTTTAGTGTGAACCAACCCTTAGAAAATTAAGATACTACTAGGGCTGTTTATGAAAATGTGTTCCAGAGGTCACAGTTATGACTGCACCATTGTTCTTACCATAGGACCAATGTCACAAACAAAGTGTGTAGCCATGTGCCTGGCTAGAGATGGAGAATGATTTAGGACACTGTGCTGCAGTTTTCTCTGTACTCCCAAAGGTCTTCAGTTAATAATATCTCACCTCCATCCACCAGATGGAGCTCAAGAGATTTGATGGTTGGCAGCATTGAATCATGGGAGATGAAGTTCGGGAAGAAATTTTACTATGGCAGTTAATAAACTATTGGCCCACAGTCCTAATACAAGCCAGTTATAGAGAGAGAGCTGTATTTTCACATGCTGAATACAGACAGATTTCCTATTTGCTTCCAGGAGACTGAGGTGTGTTCATTGCTGCTTAAGTGTGCACATCAACCAGCTGCAAGCCTGTGGCTGTGTGCCGAGGCTCGTGCTCCAGGAGTCGCTCCAGGCAGATCCAGAAGTGAACTGACATCTGAACAGCTGGACCCCTGTTGCTGTATCACTGAGACTGGTGAGAGGACACTGTTGCCATTAACCTGTTGCTGATAGAAGAGACTGAGCACACAGGAACTGCCCATCTAATTAGCAGCATTATTTACTGCATACAGACTTTATTTGGACTGTATCATAATATTAATTATCATTGCGGTTACTCTTTTCTAACACCATTACTTATTGCTGACTTTGTGGATTACTTGTTTGTACTCTAATTTAGCTCCATATAGTATTAATGGTTATGGTCTAACCATGGAGACCATGTTTTCAGGAATTTCAAGTGAGTATTGTTCAGTATGGGAGGTTAATTTTTCATGAACCATGGTTCCCGTGATTTTTTGCTTCACTTTCATAAAGTTTAGGAATGGCTGTCTCCAAACTTTAGCAATAGCCTGGCATGTTGCTAGAAAAATAAAAGCTACCAATTTCCGTTCAGATCTTGTCAGGTCTAGGTTGGGCCTATGAAGGAAAGTTTCCAGTGCATTTGGTGCATGGGTTTTGTTGAAGATAGTATGAATCAGATTGTATATTCTTATCCATAATCTCTAGATTTTGGGGCATTGCCATCATACGTAAAATAACGTACCCAGGGTGCCACATTCTCATAAACACAGGGGGTGAAGCTGAGGGCATGAGTGCTGATATCCGTTCCAGGGTCACGTACTAATGGAAAAGTAGTTTATGTGTGTTTTCCTTGGCTATTGATGGCAGCAGTCAGCCAAATATTTCCCTAATCTGAGATGCACAAAGATTCCAACAAATCATATTTCCAAGTAAGGACATAGTTAGGTTTAGAGTTGTCATGAGGGGAGTCATATACAGGAGAGATATTAGACTGGCCGAGTGTGAATTATTTTTACATCTGCTCTCGAAAAGGGTCAGGAGAGCCAATCAAGTTGTTGTGTTTTTAAGGAGCACACTGACAAAAGTGAATATTTGAAGCAGGCAAAAGGATCCAGATTGAGGAAGGTGCCAATGTTTCTGGAGGTAGGAAGATGATTTGATGCTATTGAATCTTAAAAGCTTACATACATATTTTACGCCTTTCCGCAACCACCAGTTGAAGGCTAAATGATGAACAAATGGACATGGAATTATGAAGAATGCCTGATAGAGGCAGGTGGGGGTGAGATCAGTGAGCTGGAGTATTTGACCTGGTCCAAGTGTTTGAGAGAGTGGCATATTGTAGAGTCATTGACAGGGGGTAATCGAGAAGTGGAGATTCAAATCAAGTTATAAATGGGATTGGGTGAACAATGCATGATAGCTAAAAACGTCCAGATCGGGGGTTCCGAAGTGGCATGAAGTATCGCTAGTGATACTATTTGAGTAACCAAATAATATTTCAATATAAGGGGAATGCTAAGGCCACTTAAGGTTTTCCTACTGTATAGTAGATAATCTGTGAGCGTTTTAAACACTTTTTTCTGTTCAATTCTGAGAATATGAGCTGGAATGGAGATCTGCAAAACTGTAAAAGTTTAAGTAATTAAGGAAAGTAGGATATTTTTATAGTGTATATCCAACCGAACCAGGGTAATGGGCACCAGGTGGAAAAGAATTGGGATAGTTCCCAGGAAGGGGACAGATAATTGGCTGCATACATAGTATTAAGGGAGGATGCAACTTGGACCCCCAAGTAAAGCAATGTTTTCCTGGGTTTCCCCAGCTATAGTTTTCCTGGACTTGGGCATGAGAGCAAGGATTTAAGGATATATTCAGGGCTCTGGTCTCACTTTTGTTAATCGTCATACCTAAGATGTCCACAAAGTCTGCCAGTGTGTTAAAGAGGTTTAGTAGGGTGATATGTGGAGAGCAGCTATGAAGAAGAATATCGTCTTCAAAGTTCCTTATTTTATGGTGTATATCCACAAACTCCAGACCTCGAATAGACGGGTTTGTATGATTATGGCCGCTAGGTGTTCTAATGTTAATATAAAGAGAATCGAGAACAAGGGACAACCTTGTCTAATGCCCCAGAGGATTGAGAAGGGCATGTAGGAGAAACTTACATATTTTACCAAGGCGTCTAGATCAGCATACAGAATGCCTATCCATGCAAGGAAATCCTCCCCAAAACCCCACTTGCAAACCACAAAAAGCAGGTATGACCAAGACAATCAATTTAAATGCCTTACAAATATTGAGGTATAGAAATATGGATTTGAGTGATATGGATTTGGCGAGATGTATTATTTGGAGCACTCAAAGTATATTGTCTCTGGCCTGTCTCGTGAGTGCAAATCCCAGCTATTCTTTATGTATGAGTCTTCCCCAAAAAGCATTAATTCTATTAGATACAATTTTGAGTTTGCCGTCCATATTTAGGTATGGGGCAATAATTGAACCAAGAGAGCAAGTCCTAATGCAGTTAGGGTATCATGACTAATGTAGCTTTCAGGGTGTAGTCTTCTGGGGAAAACACTGCCCTAGTAAAGGTTATTAAAAGAAGATAAGAGGTGTGGCATTAGTATATAAAACCAAAAAAGTTGTAAAAAAGACAAGTATAAGCATTGGGGACAGCCCTTTTATACTATGTCTTGATTTTACTGCGACACTCAACTGAAAAAGTGTGTGTGTGTGTGTGGGGGGGGGGGGGGTCAGAGAAATGTCAGTTAAATTCAGTATTTCTATAAGGTTGGTAGTTAACATGTTTTGAGAAGTGCAAAGAGAGATAGAGCATGGGGTGAGCTAAAGACATCTAAAGTGTTTAGTAAGCATCAGAGTGGGCTTGTTGTTTTGCTCATAAAATGTTGTTTAGTCCAACACAGCTGTTTTACAGCCATGTCGGTGAGACGTAAGTTTAACTCTGAGCTTGTCTAGGACGATTACTTGAAGAGGGGTCGAGTTTATGTTTCTGTGAAGCTTATAAGCCTCCCAGAGGGTTAATGGTGAAGTTACCATGCCTTTGTTGAGCAAAAAGTATGCAGAGGAGCAAGGTTTTGTTTGCAAAGAGTGGCAGTAAATGACCATTGGGTTGTGATCTGACCATGGTACAGATAGAATTTTAGTGCAGGAAGGAAGAAGCGATGGACCCAGATATAACTGAGGTGAGTGTAGAAATCATGTGGTGTAGTGTAATATGTGTAGTCTCTGAGGAGAGGATTTTGTTTGCACCACGCGTTCTTGTGATCTGCTTTGGCAAACAAATCTCCAAAGCCATCACAGTATGAGACAGTGATCACTTGGCCTGGATTGGTCTAGCTTGGTGTTGGTTATTAAATTTGAGTCCCCACAGAGAAATACCATTTCCTTGCCATAAGTAGCAACTAGTTCCAGTATGTGGAACAGGAAGGGAAGAGATTATGATATTATGTAATTTGATGGGCTGTTTTATTATTCTTCTCATTAAGGAGAGAGATAATGTGATAAGTGGAGATCTTCTGGAGACTGCATTTGATATCGCTTGATATTGATATTGATATTGCTTATCATTTTTAATAAGCAATTGGGGTTTGTAAGTGCAAAGCGGAGTGCTGCACTTATCACTTTGTGTTTTGAAGTGGATCGAATGATTTACATCACATAAATGGACTATTTGTCATGGTTACATTTATACATTCATATTACACTGGTTGCATGGACTATTGAGCACCTAAGATCACATATTTATATTTTTAGGAGCATGTTGTTATGCATTTTCAGTTTTTTTTTTAATTATAACTTATATAAGCACTATTGGGTTAATGTGAACACTTGATTTATTTTTATGGATTTGATTTACATAGTGCTACCTTGTATTTACATTATGAACTAATTTGGATATGTGAAGTATGTTTGTTATTGTTTATGGTGGCAACAGTAATTATTGCATTCAAATTCACTATTAAGGGAAGTTTATTTGTGCATTTTTTATTTTTTTATAATTACGGTGTGTTTGGTTTTAAGAATGACCAACAATAAAATGTCTTCACTACCTTGAACAAAACAAGACAGGATTTTCAACAGCTAATGGACAATACATAGTCTCTCACCCCATCTAAAAAATGACCAGAAAGATAACCTTTTAATGATTTACAACATGATCCTACTCTTGATAGTAGCCTCCGGTCAGTGAACAAGCCCATAAAGCAAAAGAAATTTAGAAGAAGATTGATCTTAGAACATGATTTAACTTTAGCAAATGCTATTACCATTTCAAGCTAAAGTGAAACTGCTGAGGCAAAAAAAGTCCCCACAATTAGGGGATTTCTGGGACCATACAGGCTGAATTCAGAACCTTCCTCTAAGCCATTGTACACACAAAAGGAAAATGTCCGATTGGACCATGTTGTCGGATAATCCGACTGTGTGTGGGCTCCATCTGACTGTTTCTGGCAGGAATATCCGATGGACAAAATTTTAGAGCTGGGCTTCCGACAACATGATACGATCGGACTTTTGTTCCGATTGTGTGTAGAGAATTCCGATCGGACAAAGTGCTACGCATGCTCAGATCAAATTCCTAGACCAAAGCTATTGGCTACTAGCCTGAACGTAGTCCCGTCGTAACTAAATAACGTCATCACGTTACGTACGATCGGATTTTCCGACAACTTTGTCCGACCGTGTGTATGCAACCCAAGTTCAGACAAAATCCGTCCGACAAAATCCGACGGATTTTGTTGTCGGAATGTCCAACAGTGTGTACAAGGGCTAAGGCACATATTCAAGTCCGATACAATGGTACAACAGGAGATTCACCTAAACTGCAATGAATGTTTTGCTAAATGTGCATGGTGCTATAAATGCAAAAATATTTGACACTTATAAAAAAAAAAAAAAATTCTGCCATACTACTAGATACACTTTTGGGCACTGTAACTATTATTAATGCTTCTGATAACAAATGCTAATCAATTATCCTGATACTTGGTAAAGGATCTGCTGTCTCTATATTGCCTGAGGAAATCCAACAGAGGTACTTTTCAAATGAACAAGTTACTGCACCTACTTTGAAACTGGTTAGGTATCTTAGAGACCATATTCCCGTGCTTGGTTCCCTATCTGTGGCTGCAAAATTTCAACCAACTAGTGTGCAAGTTGAATTCTACATTTTAAAGAAAGGCACTGCTATACTGGGCAGGAAATGCTTTTAATTAATTCTACAGTTAATAAACTGCCTCATCAAAACAGCTTCACTTTCCCCCATGTACCAGTGTCTAATGTTTCACCACTCAATGATGCCTCACTGGGCTGTGCAAAGAACTTTGTACACAAAATGTGTGCCAGATGTTTAACCAGTGTGTCAGAACTTGAGACACTTACACTTTTCTGTAAGGCCGCGTACACACGGGCGTACTGTTCGTCCAACTTTGTCCACTGAACAGTGTTTCGGCGGACAGTCCGCTCGTGTGTGGGCTTCAGCGGACAGTTTCAGCGGACAGTCTGACGAACAAAGTTTTTCGGAATTTCCGTAAGACTGTCCGCTGAAACTTGGTTTGAGCGGACAGTCCGCTCATGTGTAGGCTTGTTCGTCAAACTAAGTTCCGCGCATGCTCAGAAAGGATTTACACGCCGAAGGTTGCATTGCAGTGTATAGGACTTCGAATCTCTCGTCCCGTCGTACGTGCCGTTCACGTCATCGCGCAAGTTTTCAGCGGACTGTTCGTTCGTCGTGTGTGGTCAAGTCCGCTCATGCAAATTTTGAACGGACTGTTTGTCAAACTGTTTGACGAACCTAGTTGGGCGGACAGTCCGCCCGTGTGTACGCGGCCTAAGAGAAACTGTTTACTGAGAACTTAAGAAGTTCCAGGAAAAAGATGTAAAAAAAAAATGGGTGCATCTGAATGGGTATCTCCTATTGTGGTGTCAATAAAAGAGGTATTAGATTGCATGTTGAAGTCTTTGAACCAAATATAAAGCTGTGTTATTGATAGTAACTCCTTGCCACATATACAGGAAGTATATTTGAAATTCAGAAGACCTACCTTAGATATTCAAAGTACGTAAAGGCTTTTCTGGAATATGGAAAGTGGGGACCTCCCTGCATTTATTACTCATTAGCTTTGGTTACATGTAAAATGTGTAACTTATGGTTTTGCTTCACCACCCAGTTCTTTTCAAGGACTGATGCTATCTGGAGAACATAACTGTATCATAGAGGGAAAATTGCCTGATCCTAAAGCCCCGTACACACGATTAGCTTTTTCGACAACAAAACTATGGAATTTTGTTCAAAGGGTGTTGGCTCCAACTTGTCTTGCATACACACGGTCACACAAATGTTGGCCAACAATTACAAACGTAGTGACGTACAAAATGTACAGCGAGCCTATAAAAAGGAAGTTCAATAGTCATGTGATATCTCCATTACGAACGCTAGTTTTACAAGACCGAGTGCTTCTGGCTCGTCCTTGATTCCGAGCATGCGTGTTTGTACTTTGGACTTTTGTCCGATGGAGTTGTGTACACACCATCTGAAAGTCCGAAAACAGGCTTACTTCAGGATTAGAGTAAATCCAGTTGTCTTAAGGGGCTGGAGAAGCTTCATTCAGAAGTTTGGACTTGAGTATGGTGTCCTCTCCCCTTGATGTTGATAGCTGAAGAAACAAGTGCTTTAGGCTGGGTTTTACAATTGAGCACTCAGAGGCTCACAGCAGGAGTCCAGTGTTTCCTTGTTCACTGTTATAGGGTCCGATTTCAAGCCAAATTTGTGGCTGAATTCGGACCTGAAATGGACCAAAAGACGCACAGGGCTCCTGTGCAAATCGCACTGGAGCCGCTGTGGAGCTATGTGAACCTGCTCCATAGAGAGCCAGTCACAAGCTCTTGCTGTGCGAATTGGATGAAGAAAAACCTGCATCCAATTCGCACTAGTGTGAATCCAGCCTCACAGTCAGGAGCTACAGTTATAGAATGCTGCGTTGGCTTCAAGGTTATCTATCTGTGAAAACTGTAAGTACTTTTTTTTCCCTCTATTCTGGTGTCTGCTGGTCTAGGAGTATCCTGTGCCCTTACCCTCTTTCCCTGGAGTTTTGAGTGGGAGTCAATAAACTTCTTTTGTTTTGCATCTAAAATTGACTGGCGTTCATCTGTACACATTGCTCAGATAATAGGTGGAGGAACTCCCCTTTTGCCCGCCCCTATTCCCCTCCAAGCACCGTCCCTTGGTTCCATCCCCTATCCACCTCCCAGTACTGCCCCTTTTAGACAATACAGAACCAAGTATCATTTTGTGGTGCTAAGTAATTTGTATGGAATTTGGTAATAATATCAAGAAAAGCAGTAAAATAGATCCCCTTCAGCAGAGCCAGCATTAATAGACTCTCTGGCAGCCATCAACAACAGACCCCTCTCCCAACAGTAGATCTCCTTCAGCAACAATGACCCCCCAGCAACATAAGACCCACCCCTAGCAACAATAGGTCCCCCACCAGCAACAATAGACCTCCTCAGCAACAATAGACTCCCCCCTGCAAAAATAGATTCCCTCCAGCTAGAATAGATCCCCCAGCAGTGAGCATCAATACCCTGCAGCACACCCCAGCACCCCTTGCCATTACATATAGTCAGTCCAGGAGGTGCCAGAACTGCGTTCCCCTGCATTCCCGCTTAAAAAAAGACCTGCTTGCCAGTAACTTTTCTTCACCTAGGCAGCCCAAGCATACAGCCTGCCATTGACATGAATGGCTGTATGCTACTCTAAACATGTATATGGCAGTGTACACCGTAAATACAGGGTATAGGCGTTTGGGAAAAATAGAAAATGTACACAAATTCCCATAGACATACTGCAAAATCTTATGAAAACCCTTACCAGAAGAATGGACATTCAAATTGGATGGAGGTAAAATCAGTATTGATGTCCATGTATTTGTAATGGGAAGTTCATTAGATTAGATATGCTCTACACTAGGTCTAATGGTCAGGTGTCCAAAAACCTATATAGTATACTTTTCATTGGCACAAAATAAAATAAAGTACTTTAGCTTAGCCATGCAATGGTCATACAGTAGACAAAATAAGAAAATGGCATCATATGTGCTAGCATTCTGCTTCCTAGTGTCAAGCCAATGACTGGGACTTTTTACTGTCATAACAATAATTTGTATTGTATTTCCTAAAGTGATTGTAAAGGTTCCTTTTAAAAAAAATAACAAACATGTCCTACTTACCTGCTCTGTGCAAGGGTCTTTCACAGAGCAGCTCAGATCCTCCTTTTATGGGGTCCCCCGTTGGCGAATTCCATGGGGGCACCCATGCGGGCCCGCTCCCGAGTCCTGCTGCTGTGTCCATTGACACAGACAGGTGGACTTAGCCCCGCCCCCGGCTCCCATGTCACTGAATATGATTGACAGCAGGACCAATGGCTCCTGCTGCTATCAATCTATTCAATGAGGACCCAAGGCAGCGGCTGGACCTGCTGAGCTTGTGCTTGTCGCTGGAATGATCTGGTTCAGGTAAAAAAAGAGGGGGGCTCTGGGGGGCAGCTGCACCACAGAAGGTTTTTTTACCTTAATGCATAGAATGCATTAAGGTGAAAAACCGCAATACTTTACAACTCCTTTAAGCTGGCCATAGATGGATCAAAATTTGGCAGGTTCAGCAGGGGCCAACCAAATTTTGATCCATCTATGGCGGTTCCCATTCGTGAGAAATCGATCTAATGATTAACTTCTCAGAAAAGGGCTCGTTGGAACATTTTTGTTCGATCACCGCTGCAGCCAACTGGCTTAAGCTCTGGTCAGTGTTTTCTTATGCCGCTTACACACGATTGGAATTCCGGCCAGAAAAAGACAGATGAGAGCTTTTCAACGGAGAATGTGACTATGTCTATGCTCTATCGGAATTTAGCTGTCCGAATTCCCACCAACCAAAAATTGGTAGCATGTTCTTAATTTTCCCAACGGAAACATTTTCTATCTGTAATTCCGATCGTGTGTATGCAATTCTGACACGCCAAAAATCACGCATGCTCAGATTAAACTACGAGACAGAAGCTATTGGCTACTGGCTATTGAACTTCCTTTTTCTAGTCGCGTCGTACGTGTTGTACATCACCGTGTTATAAACGACCGGAATTTGGTGTGACCGTGTGTAGGCAAGACAGCTTGAGCCGAATTCCGGAGGAATTCCGTCGGGAAAACCATTAAAGCTTTTTCCGACGAGAATTCTGATCGTGTGTACGCGGCATTACTGTGATTGGAAGCTCAGTAGATTGTTTTAAGAAAGGCCTGGATTCTTTCCTAAATGTACATAATATGACTGGATACTGACATTTATAGGTAAAGTTGGGCCAGGGAAAATCCGATTGGGATCAGGAAGGAATTTTTTCTGCTGTAGCAAATTGGAGCATGCTTTTCTGGGGTTTTTCACCTTCCTCTTGATCAAAAGTGGGTAATGGATTGTGTATATGGGATTGTATTATTTTTTGGGGTTGAACTAGATGGACTATGGTGGTCCAATGATTAATAAAAGTTTCTGTTTCTTACTACAATAACAAGGTAAAAAAATACTAATGTGAAGGCATTTTCTACAAAGAGAGAGGAAGGTTTGGAGGTAAATGTAGGCCATGGACATATTCTTTAAGGGATCATTACTATAAAATCCTAAATCTATTTTTAATACACTTTCCCTTTAATAACACAAAATGTCACATTTACACATTTGTAACAGTCAGGCCGCGTACACACGCGCGGACTGTTCGCCCAACTTTGTCCGTCCAACAGTTTCGGCAAACAGTCCGCTCAAACTTAGCATGGACGGACATGGCCACACACGACGGACGAACAGTTTGCTGAAACCATGCGCGATGACGTGAACGGCACGTACGACGGGACGAAAAATACGACGTCCTATACACTGCATTATAGCTTTCGGCGTGAAAATCCTTTCTGAGCATGCGCGCAACTTTGTTTGACGAACAAGCCTACACACGGGCGGACTGTTCGCTCAAACAAGGTTTCAGCGGACAGTTTTTCGGAATTTCCGAAAAACCTTGTCCGTCCAACTGTCCGCTGAAACTGTCCGCTGAAAGCCCACACACGAGCGGACTGTCCGCCCAAACACTGTTCAGCGGACAAAGTTGGGCGAACAGTCCGCCCGTGTGTACGCGGCCTCAGTAAATGGATATATAAGATGTTACTATAGGTTACTGCACTGTCCATGGCTTCTTTCTGTCTAAAAAGGTATTATAATATACAATAGAAGGTGATGAATTAGTAAAACCACGAAAAATCCAAAACATACAAAGATTACTGCACTAACTAATAAATGTGTGCCTCTGGGAGATTTTCTGGTGCAGTCTTGCTTCTGCCCTACTACTCATTGATAAATCACATTCACGTGGCTCATCTGTAAATTAAATTCACTGACGCATGTTTCAGAAGTCATCTGGATGACTCTCTTCTCACAGGATTAGGTTCATGCTGAATGATTTTGTTAAAATATGTCACAGCGCAAAAAAAAAAAAATTGAACTGTGTCCCCAGTGCTATAGTCATGACATCGAGACTGATTACACTATTTGGTGCTTGTCAATGAATGTTATTAGTGTGTAACAGAAATCTCAATAATACAACCTCCATAATGAATTACTTTTTCAGTCATTTCCTCCGATTGGCGCTCTTCGTGGAAAATGTCTACAGCGCTTATGGCGAGCATGAATTTAAAGCATCTAAGATTTATGAATACTTGTTTGTGAAATAGAGTTGACAATTCCTCTTGGCTATTAAAAGGTAAATATGTGAGTGGTGGCAATGTAACACTCTTTGTTTTACAGACTTTGAAGAATGAGTTTTCTCCGGCTGGTAACTAACATCACAACGTCAACATTGTCCTATTTTGTCCTATTTTTCTGTAAACCCTCATGTGCTGCATGGCAATAGAGTGCACTGTAGTACTGTATAAACTAGAGGCCCAAAATTTGCTCATGGACCCTAATTCTGGATTTGAGATTGGCACCCTCCTGCTAATAAATTGCACATTTAACCCTCCCCAAGATATGCCCCCCCCCATAACCCTTGTCACTCACTGTCAATTCTTTGTAGAAATTCTTGTATGGCACTCCACACCATCCATTTGCATAATTTATAGGCAGGTCACTCTACTATACAAATGACCAGCATGTGCAGCTGAGTAACCTACCTAACAGACAGAGCCTCAGGCATGTGATTGGTGCCTTCTCGAAGCTCACCCTCTTTCCACGTGCACAGATACAGGCCATTGGCTGCTTTCTCTCTATCATCCTTCTAGTCACTGTCATATAATCCCTAATGCCTGGAGCACCTTCTTACTAGGGATGAGCTTCGTGTTCGAGTCGAACATACGTTCGACTCGAACATCGGCTGTTCGCCCGTTTGGGCGAATTCCGGACGTTATGGGCCGTTCGCACCAAATTCGTGTGGCGCTCACGGCACACAATGCACTGCGATGGCGCAGTGCATTGCTGGCTCATGATTGGCCAAGCATGCACTGTGACCCCGCATGCTTAGCCAATCACAGCGCCGGCAGCGAGGAGAGCCATGATTGGCCACAGGCAGGATGCCTGTGGCCAATCATAGCTCAGGCTGTGTAGTACACGCCCCACACTATATAAGGCCGCCAGCGCGACGGCCTTGTGTAGTGTGTTGGTATCTGTAGCAGTTAATGGGTGTTCTGTGTACCTTCAACACAGTATACACCGATCGTTATCGGCCGATTTTTCGTTCTTGCTCTTCTGTAGTGGTTGTTGTGTGCGTGCCCTGACCGCAGTATACACTGCTATATTCACCTATATATCTAGCGATATATCTATCTTTTATAATAGAGCTGTCAGTCAGCGTTAGGAGATTGTGCGTGCTGTCTGCGTGCTCTGAACGCAGTATACACCGCTATATCCACCTATATAGCTAAATATCTTGCTCGTTTTAAATAGAGCTTTCAGTCAGTGTTAGGAGATTGTGCATGCTGTCTGCGTGCTCTGAACGCAGTATACACCGCTATAGCCACCTATATAGCTAAATATCTTGCTCGTTTTAAATAGAGCTTTCAGTCAGTGTTAGGAGATTGTGCGTGCTGTCTGCGTGCTCTGAACGCAGTATACACCGCTATATCCACCTATATAGCTAAATATCTTGCTCGTTTTAAATAGAGCTTTCAGTCAGTGTTAGGAGATTGTGCATGCTGTCTGCGTGCTCTGAACGCAGTATACACCGCTATAGCCACCTATATAGCTAAATATCTTGCTCGTTTTAAATAGAGCTTTCAGTCAGTGTTAGGAGATTGTGCGTGCTGTCTGCGTGCTCTGAACGCAGTATACAACGCTATATCCACCTATATAGCTAAATATCTTGCTCGTTTTAAATAGAGCTTTCAGTCAGTGTTAGGAGATTGTGCATGCTGTCTGCGTGCTCTGAACGCAGTATACACCGCTATATCCACCTATATAGCTAACTATCTTGCTCGTTTTAAATAGAGCTTGCAGTCAGCGGTAGGAGATTGTGCGTGCTGTCTGCGTGCTCTGAAAAAGACGGACGGCAAAACAAATTATACAGGGGTGATAACCCTTCCCTATATTTTCCAAAAAGCTTAAAAATAGTTTTTTTGACTGGAGCTACACTTTAAAAATGTACCAGTTGAAAATTACAAACCGATTCAACTTAACGCAACAAACCTACACAGTCCCTGTCTTGTTTGCACCACCTGTATACTGCTGTTCTGAGTATATAGGGCCTGGGGGCCACACGTATTTCCTTTTTTTAATATGGGTACGGGGTTCCCCTTAATATGCGTACAAGACCCAAAGGGGCTGGTAATGGGCAGGGAGGGCTACCCATGCCATTTTTCTCAATGATTTTCAACCATATTACAGGAACCAGATATAACATTAAAACCGCAAGCAGCTTTAAATGACGTTATTTCCGTTAAATGTCATTTTGTGCAGGGACTGTTCTAAACACTGGGAACAAGTGGCACTTCACAGGCATACTACAGACACCCCCCAGGCACCATATTTAAAGGAATATTTCACTTTTTTTTTTCATTTTAATTGTCATTAAAATCAGTGCTCCCGCCAAAACGGCAGTTTTTAAAAGTTTTTTTGCATTGACCCATGTCCCCTGGGGCAGGAGCCAGGTCCCCAAACCCTTTTTAGGACAGTATCTTGCATATTAGCCGTTAAAATTAACACTTTTAATTTCGAACGTTCGAGTCCCATAGACTTCAATGGGGTTCTAACGTTCGTACGAATTTGGGGTCCGTTCGAAAGTTCTGATGCGAACCAAACCGGGGGGTTTTCGGCTCATCCCTACTTCTTACATAGGCCGGTGTCTTACTCATGGTCCAGGATAAGGCTCTGGAAATCTATCCATGTTATACAGGGGCAGGGTCACCTGAAGAATAATACTTGAGGTGGGATCTTCTGTCACTTTCATAAGGGTGATTCTGTTCCCCTAACCCCTACCAACCCTAGAGGCGATTCTGTTCGCATTGTGCGCTATACAAGTAACCCCCGAGCCAACCAGGTTTGCACAGACACGTCACAGCTTAAATTTTATTCACTTCAAATTATTTGAATTTATCACTCCACCTTTAGTAATGCAGTTCTTTTCTCCACTGAGACAGTAATGAGACTAGGAATTGCTTGCAAAAATGTATGTAACTTTCTGTAATAACACAGGTTACAAGGATGCTCAATTTGGCATGTCTTCAATGTAACATTGCTTAGAACAGTACAGAATACATGGTAATAGAAAACAATGGTATCTCTTCCATAATTTGAATCAGTGAGTGGCACATTAACACTTCACATACTTTACATGTTTTTCAGGAGTGGTGCTGTGTAAGCCCCTGTACACACGGTTGGAGATTTCCACAACCAAATCCGTCGGATTTTGTCCATCAGATTTAGTCTGACGGATTGTGTCCAAAACTGTTGCATACACACGGTCGGACTAAGTTGTGGAAAAATCCGATCTTTCAGAATGTGATGACGTAATTTCGTTACGATGGGACTAGATTCAGGCTAGTAGCCAATAGCTTTGATGTAGGAATTTGATCTGAGCATGCGTGGCACTTGGTCTGATCAAAATTACGTCCGACCGGCCCAGTTGGTCGGGAAATATTTCCAACATGTTGGAAAATTGGGTCTGACGGAGATTCGGACGGAATCAGTCCGATGCATACCACACACAGTCGGATTATCTGACGACATGGTCCGATAAGGCGCATTCCGACGGATTCTCCGACCGTGTGTACGCGGCATAACAGTTTGATAATTCACAGGATGTGGTGCTACTCACAGTTTAGGGTATGCTGCTTATTTTCCCAGTAGGCCAGAAGCCTCCACTGGCTTCCCTGGCTTCCCCCAAGGCACAGGGGGTGCAATCCTGCAGTGGGAGGAAACTCTTCACTTCCTCACACTGCCAACATTCCCAAAAAGACCCTAAGGTGACTCAAAACTTAAATAGACAGCAGGCGGGGAAACACAAAGGAAATTACATTGTAATACATTGTTACATGCCACTAGTGCCCATCCCAATCTGCTCATGCGTAGTATTCTCTACGCACAATACCTGCATCTTCGCAGGAACTGCATGGAGGAAAATTATTTTTTACATCAAGCTTCGTTGTTATGCTAGCATCTCCTGGAGAGGGGTTACACACAGACGACCTTAAAAAAAGCCTGCAATCGAGCATTAGGATTCTCTTGAACTCTTGAACTTTTCTACTTTATGGCAGTTCTAAAAAAATGCAACAAGCGACAGTTAGGGTATTGACTAGATATTCCACGCAATATACTTGATTGCAGCTCATTTTGTGTACTCGTTGGCACCCATAGACTGACAAATACACCTTAGCCAAATATGTCAAACCTGCATCAGAATAAGTGTTCCGAAGAGGAACTTCACTAAAGGACAAGATAACATCTAGCCATTATGTGGCATCTATGGAGTGGTCTCCCGGCCCTCTAAGTACATATAGATGTGGCCCGCGGTGCCCTTGGGTTCGAGAGGGCTCACAATTTACTTTCCCTAATGGTGAGATATTCACCCCACATGTGTTTGCTAATTGTGAAACTCGTGGGGTGGTCTATCTCATGACATGTCAATGTAAGGCCTACTAGGCAAAACTATTTGGAAATAACTTGACCATATTTACTACCCAATAAAAAAATCTTGATCTTGGTAGACAGACACCATAGATAAGACACATCAGTAGTACAATTTATGGTCCTTGAAGTCATCCCTGACAATCCTCGGGGTGACTGAATTCTTCAACGTGGGACTCAGTGCAACTTTGCCACTAGGTCTAAATGAAGCCATATCATACACGCCTTTTGTTTATTGGAGTATTGTGCTGGTTGAATTGTGCTGGCATGCTGTATATCCAGATTGTTATGGGTCAAGTTGGTCCACCTATCACTGTTGAATTGTTGGTTCATGATACTATATGTTGTTTGTCATTTCATTTATCTAGCCTGATTTGGGAATTGCTTCCCCTTAAGCTTTACTCTAAATTTGTCCTGTTTCATTCCACAAATCTTGTAGTATTCCCAATCATGTGTATGTTATGAACCAATGTATTCCTTATGGTCGCAAACACACATGTATATACATTGCTATATTTTGTTGTCATTAATGTTGTAGATTTTTAACCTCTGTTATTGGTGTGTTCTATCGCTCTGTGGGTGGGGCCTGCTGTGTGGTGCTGGGGCCTAGTTTTCTTCCCTGGGCAGATATGCGCTCTCCCTGGAGGGAGGACTGTGCAGTTGGGTGTCTCTCCACCTCTGCACCTGCCTCCCCTTGGCGTGGTGTGGGCCTACTGTTGGGAGAACGGACCCGGTGACATCACATGCCGGCTTTGGGTGTGCCGGGTTGGAGGCATATAAAGGGGGGCGTTGATGGCTGAGGGGAGGCGCAGCACAACAACAATATAGATGAGTCAATCTACCTGGACTTTATTATTTCTCTCATTGCATTCTATTCCACCAGGTTAACTTTATTATTCCTCAAACTACCCTAGCACTTTGTATACATTCTATTTACTGGTTTAGTGTTTAATGGGGCACAGTTTATGGCATGGACATATTATACTAATGAAATCTGAGGGACCAATTACTACTATACTGCCCATAGTATTTAACTTGATTGACGCTCCACACTAGTTTGATCCATATAAATATATTTGTGCCTTTATTCTCCCACTGCCGACATACATTTATAATTTTAGCGATTAAGGTTGGCAAGTTTGGTACTCCAAATATATACCTTTTCGATTACCTGTGTTCCCTTTCTTTTATGTTTAAATCCATCCTAAGTGCATTACCTTTTCTGCTCCTCCCTCTTGCGTTTTGTGGTCATGCGCCTTAATTTTTCCTCCCATGTCCAACATGTACGGAGGTCTTGGGGTGCTCTGATTGATGGGATCCCACCTGGGCTCTGTCTTCCACAATTTTGGTAAGATGGTGCCACCTACCACCAATGTTTCTCCTTGGTATTTTTTTTAATGTGTATAAAATATTTTTTGTTGTTAATCTTTACTTGTTATAGAGAATTTCCTGATGAAGTGAATGTCGTAAAACATATAGAGGATCTTACGCACCTTATTTCCCATCTATTGATTCTAATTGGGAGTCACATTCCAGTGTTGGATGCTACTCAACATCGTTTGGGAAAACAATACGGTTAACATGAGCCTTGTTAGGAATATATTTATTGGTTTTAACTTTGTCGTTTAATCATTGTAATAACAAAAATAATAATTTTATGTGTGTGAATCTCATGTTCCTTGGGTATCAAAAAAAGTCCATTGTGAGTTTTTTTCTTCCTTTTTTTAATACACATTTTTGTATGATGGTGCCGTCTTTGTTCATTATTCATATGTCTTCCAGGAGGGATGCTGTGTAACAGTCCCACAATTTCACAAGTTCAGAGTATGCTGCTTTTATTCCCAGTAGGCCAGAAGGCTCCACTTGTCCTTGCCTGACTTCCCCAAGGCACAGGGCGTGCCATCCTGCAGTGGGGAAAAAACTCTTCAGCTCTTCGCACTGCCAAAATTCCAAAAAAAGACCCTAAGATGACTCCTCTCAAACCTTAAATAGGAAGCAGGTGGGGCCAACACAAAGGAAATGACAAAACAAGGAGTGTCCAAAAACCTAAAGGGGAACCACAATTTAACCCCTGCCTACATATACACTAAATAAATCAATGTTTGTAAGGCAGGCAATATGCCTCTGATATTCACTTGTCCACTTTTGGTTATCCCATGCCTACAAAAGTGTGATTTTTGTGTTCATGACAGTGAATGGAACCTGACCTGGTCTTTTACTACTATAGTCTGTCCTCTTCAAGGCTCAACAAGCTACATTATTCTCTGCAAACTCTTGATAAACTATAGTGCATGGAATTCCGTATAAGTTTTTACTGTTGGAAAGCAGGCAATTGCTGGGCCCTGGAGAAAAACAATTATTCCCATTGAGGAGCTTACTTTATGCATCAACTTATAAATGACATTTGAGAAAATGGCTGCCACTCTGTCTAAAGCCCCATACACACTATCAGATTATCTGCTGAGTTTTTCCTTCAGATTTACCAAAACCATGTAGTAGAAGGGCCTGCCTGATTGCATACACATTGAAACTCCTAAGGTTTGTCCTCATATTATATGGTTTTGGTAAATCTGAAGGAAAAACTCAGCAGAAAATCTGATAGTGTGTATGGGGCTTAAACTGCACAAAATCTGAGAACCTTGGGATCACACAATGTTTGCCGGTGGATTTTGACCGCACTCTTCTCACTATTTAAGTTTTCCTAATTAGATATTTGATCTCAGGGCTCTAACCCAGTGAGGATTGGTTACTCCTTCCTCCCCGATTCATCACTTTTTTAATCTCCTGCTTCTTCTCCCTTTTTCCCCTCTTGTCCAACCTTTTCTTTTTCTCTTTCCTCCCATTTTCCCCGCAGGTCTTTTGTCTTTGTTGTCCCATGTTGCCACTTAATTGGCCATCACTCGAGTGCGGGTCTCTGGTATGAGAGCAAGGCAAGCTGGGAGTGGGACTGTCAATGCTGTTTGGACTGGAGAGAGGACCACCTGGCATGGATAGAGATTGTCACTGTGACTCAGGATGGGACGTGCCAGTGATCTATGCTGCTGCACACTGCTGTCAGTGTCACTGTGATAGTCTATTTCATGTGCGGGTGTCGCCCATTCTAATTTCCTGCCCGAGTCCTGTCTCTGAGCCACTTACTTACTATGGGAGGAAATGAGAAGTGCGCCAGACTAATTGCAGTATATAAGGAAGCATTTAATGTAATATAACAAACGGCCAAATGGCTACTCACAAGGAATTGCAGTAATCAGGCATATAGGTAAAGGCTGCTAATTAGAGAACTACCTACAGGGGCTCTACTGTTGCATCTTTCCTGAATATGAACACAGATCTCTCTCTTCCCCTAGTCAGTCCTGTCCCCTCTAGTGATGAACGAACTTCCGACGGGACGTTTCGCGAACGCGGACCGCGAACGCAGCCGATAGTTTGCGAACCGGAACGTTCACGGCGGGCCCCATTGACTTCAATGGGAGGCGAACTTCGCAAACCTACAGGTCAAATTTGCAGCCACAAAATAATTAATAGCTGTGCAAACATAGTCCCACCACATGGCCAATGACATAACACATGTATGAGGTGAATCTGGGATCGACAACTACAAGCATTCTTTTTTTATATGGGAAATTGTTGTGACAATTCAGGACTGTGGAGTGCATGAAGGCAATGGAGGAGAGGGAAGGTCAGGGTAGGCAAAGAAGAGGGTGCAGGAGATGATCACCAGCAGCGTGACATACAGCAATGACATCTGCACCGTGATAGAGTCATCTGACAACAGCACCGTGATAGAGAGCACTGACATCAGCAGCGTGACATACAGCAATGACACCTGCACCGTGATAGAGTGATCTGACACCAGCACCATGATAGAGAGCACTGACATCAGCAACGTGACATAAAGCACTAACACCAGCACCGTGATATACAGCACTGACAGCAGCCCCGTGAAAGAGAGCACTGGCATCAGCAGCGTGACATACAGCAATGACACCTGCACCGTGATAGAGAGCACTGACAACAGCACCGTGACAGAGAGCACTGACATTAGCAGCGTGTCATAAATCACTCACACCAGCACTGTGATATACAGCACTGACAGCAGCACCGTGATAGAGAGCACTGACATCAGCAGCGTGACATAAAGCACTCACACCAGCACCGTGATATACAGCACTGACAGCAGCACCGTGATAGAGAGCACTGACATCAGCAGCGTGACATAAAGCACTCACACCAGCACCGTGATATACAGCACTGACAGCAGCACCGTGACAGAGAGCACTGACATCAGCACCATGATATACAGCACTGACACCTGCACCGTAAGCAGCCCCAGGAGGAAGTCAGCATAGCACAGGGATGGTGGGAGCCCCTCATAATGAGCATAGCACAGGGATGGTGGGAGCCCCTCATAATAAGCAGCCCCAGGAGGATGTCAGCATAGCACAGGGATGGTGGGAGCCCCTCATAATAAGCAGCCCCAGGAGAATGTCAGCATAGCACAGGGATGGTGGGAGCCCCTCATAATAAGCAGTCCCAGGAGTAAGTCAGCACAGCACAGGGATGGTGGAAGCCCCTCATAATGAGCATAGCACAGGGATGGTGGGAGCACTTCAAAATATGCACAGCAGAGGTACAGCCCCACTAGGAAGTCAGCACAGCACAGGGATGGTGGGAGCCCCTCATAATATGCACAGCAGAGGTACAGCCCCAGGAGGATATCAGCACAGCACAGGGATGGTGGGAGCCCCTCATAATATGCACAGCAGAGGTACAGCCCCAGGAGGAAGTCAGCACAGCACAGGGATGGTGGGAGCCCCTCATAATAAGTAGCCCCAGTAGAAATATGAGACCGCTCAACCTCTTCAAAGATGAGGGTACGGGCATATAGTACGGTGTGCTTTTTTTGGACAAGGAAGTGAGCCAAATGAAGAAAGAAGGTCTCTGTGCTCGATTAAAAAAATTGTTTATAGACATATACATGGTCTACTGGTCACATGTGTTGAATTCCTCCGAGATCCATGCCTCATTCATTTTTAGAAATGTGAGGTAGTTAACACTGTTGTGAGCTAGGCGAGTACGCTTATCGGTCACGATCCCCCCTGCGCTGAACGTCCTTTCGGACAGGACACTGGATGAGGGGCAAGCCAACAGTTCGATTGCAAATTGGGAAAGCTCTGGCCAGAGGTCAAGCCTGCCCACCCAGTAGTCCAGGGGTTCATCACTCCTCAGAGCGCCCACATCGGCCGTTAACCCGATGTAGTCGGACACCTGACGGTCTAGGCATTCCCTGATGCTGGATCCGGATGACACCTGTCGATGGGTCGGCTGAAAGAATGACCTCATATCCGAAGTCACCAACACATCTTCAAACCGGCCTCTTCTTGCAGGCGCTGTTGGATTGGTACCCGCAACTCCTTCTCTGGGAGTGGGAATTGCTCCTCTGCCAGCGCACGCAAAAGCAGAATGCAGCATTTCTCGAAGCAAGGCCTGGAAGTGCTGCATTCTGACAGCCATCTGTGACGGTGGTAACATTTCCGCCATTTTGTATTTGTACCGGGGTTCTAAGTACGTTGCCACCCAGTACTGGTCCTTGACCCTTATGCTTTTTATACGGGGGTCCCTATTAAAACACTGGAGCATGAAGGCCCCCATTTGCACTAAAGTGGAAGCGGTGTGGTGGCCTGGCTCCTGCTCATCATCCAGGATAATGTCGTCCTCTTCATTCTCCTCTCCCCATCCACGCACAACAGGGATCCCAGAAAGGTTTAAAGCATGCTCTTCTTGCTCCTCCTCATCCGCCCCGGCACCATCCTCCTCTGACTCCTCTTCAGACTCCTGTTGTTGACTTGTCTCAGATAGAGTAGCCCCCCCTGGGAATTCATCCAGCATTGCGACTTCCTCATCTTCCCGCTCCTCCACAGCTTGATCAATGACACGAGGCAATGCACGCTCCATAAAGAAGGCATAAGGTACCATGTCACTGATGGCGCCATGGCTGCGACTGACCAGTTTGGTGATCTCCTCAAATGGGCGCAGAAGTCTGCATGCGTCGCACATGAGCAGCCACTGGCGCGGTGAAAAAAACCCCAGCTCCCCAGAACCGGTTCTGCCGCAGAGTTCATACAGGTAGACGTTAACTGCATGTTTCTGCTGGAGCAGCCTATCAAGCATATAGAAGGTTAAGTTCCATCACGTCGGGCAATCGCAAATAAGACGTCTGACCGGCAGATTGTGTCACCGCTGAATGTCAGCAAGGTGAGCCATGGCCGTGTAAGATCTTCTGAAATGGGCCGAGATTTTCCTTGCCTGCCGCAAGATGCCCTGGACACCAGGGTATTTGACAAGGAATCGCTGCACGACTAAGTTTAAGACGTGTGCCATGCATGGCACGTGCGTGATTTTGCCCTGTTTCAATGCGCTAAGCAGATTGGCACCGTTGTCACACACCACTTTACCAACTGTCAAATTGAGCGGTGTTAGCCACTGATCTGCCTGTGAACGCAAAGCTGAAAGGAGTACAGGGCCAGTGTGGCTCTTGGCTTCCAGGCACAAGCATGGTAACGTCTCACCTGGCATGTCGAATAGGTTCTGGGGATCTTGGGCGGCGCAGCGGAAAAGGAGGAGTCAACCGAGAAGTAGAGGGAGGATGGAGTAGGAGGAGAAGAAGAGCCAGGCCTGCATGCAATCCATGGCGGTAAAAGCAAATCTACACGGGTGCCACGGATTACATGCTTGCCGGCCGTCAGAAGGTTCACCCAGTGGGCAGTAAAAGTGATATACCTTCCCTGCCCGTGTTTGCTAGACCACGTGTCTGTGGTCAGATGTATCTTGGCACCAACACTGTGTGCCAGAGATACATTCACTTGCCGCTGAACATGGCCATATATTTCTGGGATGCCCTTCTCTGAGAAATACTTCCTTCCTGGGACCTTCCATTGTGGTGTTCCAATGGCCACAAATTTGCGAAAGGCCTCCGAGTCCACCAGTTTATATGGCAGTAGTTGGCGGGCTATGAGTTCTGACAAGCCAGCCGTCAAACGTTGGGCAAGAGGGTTATCCGGCGTCATCATTTTTTTACGCTCGAACATTAGGAAGCCTGCCTTTTTGAAGAAAAACGTGAGCTTGGCGTGATGGAAGGTGGAGTGGAGGACAATTGTGAGGAGAGAGGAGAAGGAGAAGTAGAAGACGAGGCTGGACGGTGAGAGCCTGCAGTGTGGCTTTGTGTGTTCCGTTGCTCCCACTCGGCTCGGTGATGGCTGCTCATGTGCCTTCTCAAGGCGGTCGTCCCTAGGTGAGTGTTGGGCTTACCGCGACTAATGCGTTGACTGCAAAGATTGCAGATGGCAACGCTATTGTCAGCAGCGGACACGTTAAAAAAAGCCCACACTGCGGAAGCCATGTGCCGGTGTCCTGGGAGCGCCAGATGTGACCGTACATGGTCGATGACTCGCTCCTGATACATTTGCAGTCTGCTTTGTCCCTCCTGTGCAATGTAAGTTATTCCTGCTTTTCCTCCCTATCTGCTGGTCCATATCTCCCTCTGAACTCCCCTCCTCTTTCTCTCTTGTGGGCACCCATGTGACATCACTAGACACGTCATCATCGACGTCACCTTCCCCACCACTATAAGTAGAGATCTCGGAGTAGGCAGCAACACCGGGGACCAACCTCCTCCTTGGGCTGATCTGGGTACTGTCGTCAGTCTGCTGAGTAGCGGTTGTTGCTACCTCCTCTTCCTGATCCAATACCAAGAGTGGCTGCGCATCAGAAATGTCCTCTTGATATGGATCGGAAAATAATTCCTGTGACTCAAGTGGAAGGTATGTGGTGGTGGTGGTGGTGGTTTTGTTGGTGGTAGTGTCTTTGGGGGTGCACATAGCAGAGAGTGAAGAAGAGGGTGCAGATCGAGAGGATGAGGAGGGTGCAGAAGAGTAAGGCTGAGCGAGCCACTCAGCCAAGTCTGGTGCGTCCTTTAAAGTAATTGAACGCACCTTCTGCAACTTCCCACTTTGGCTCAAGCCTGTTGCTCCTGCCCTACCCCTACCACCCCTGCGGAAGGGCCTGCCTCTTCCTCTGCCTTTCATTTTTTAAATGACCCTGTGACAAAACTCTCAGCCCCTATACCGATGAAGGACTGCTGCAGTATAGGGCAGCGGTCAGCAGTAGTGCATCTCAACCCTATGTATTGTGGACCTATACCAGTCCTTATAGACTAGCAGACTGTACCTCACTCAACCCTATGTACTGTAGCACCCAATACCTTACCAGTCCTTATAAGGACCTTTGTGGACCAAGTAGGTTGTGTGTGAGTGATTAGCAGACTGTACGTCAGTCCCTATACCGATGAAGGACTGCTGCAGTATAGGGCAGCGGTCAGCAGTAGTGCACCTCAACCCTATGTATTGTGGACCTATACCAGTCCTTATGGAGTAGAAGACTGTACCTCACTCAACCCTATGTACTGTAGTACCCTATACCTTACCAGTCCTTATAAGGACCTTTGTGGAACAAGTAGGTTGTGTGTGAGTGATTAGCAGACTGTACGTCAGTCCCTATACAGATGAAGGACTGCTGCAGTATAGGGCAGCGGTCAGCAGTAGTGCACCTCAACCCTATGTATTGTGGACCTATACCAGTCCTTATAGAATGGCAGACTGTACCTCACTCAACCCTATGTACTATAGCACCATACACCAGGTTATTAGCAGTCCTTATAAGGAGCTTTGTGGAACAAGTAGGTTGTGAATGATTAGCAGACTGCAGCAGAAGGGCAGCAGTCAAGTATAATATTCTTTCTATATTTGGAAGAAAGAATATTATACGTGTACAAGCCTATTACCATACCACTGATACCAGTCCTGAAAAGAACCTTTGTGGACCTAATATAGTAACAGCTACTGATTAAACTGACCCTCACTGCCTCACACACTGCTTCCTGCCTGTCCCTATATAAACTGACAAAACAGAGGCTACTGGAACAATAACTGGAATAGCACTTTTGTGGACCTGATAGTAACAGCTAATGACTAACTGTCCCTGCAGCAGACACACCATCCTGTCCCTTTCTCTAAACTGACAAAAGACACTCAGGCTGCTGCAACTATCAGTAGCACAGCAAACCTATATACACCTAACACCTATACCAGTCCTGAAAATAACTTTTGTGTACCAAATAGCTAGCGATTTGGGTCACTGCAATCTCTCCCTGCTCCACACAGCAACCTCTCCCTATTGTGACAGAAGAAAGAATGTAAAATGGCCGCCGGATCGGGTCTATTTATAAGTTAGGGGGAATGTCCAAGTGTCCATGTGCTGTAATGTCTCAATTGGCTGTCATGTACCCCATGATGGATGTGTCATCATAGGTCAAAGTTCTTTTACACAGTAAACACGGAAGTCCGCCGGGCGAACGGCGCCAATAGTCCGCCGAACGGGCGGACCGCAAACAGCCGAAATTCGCCGCGAAACGACCGCTGGCCGAACTGTTCCGCCATCACTAGTCCCCTTTACAGTTAGAACACACCTAGGAAACACAGTTAACTACTTGATCGCCCCCTAGTGTTAACCCCTTCCCTGCCAGTGACATTTACACAGTAATCGGTGCATTTTTATAGCACCGATCGCTGTATAAATGTCACTGGTCCCAAAAATGTGTCAAACGTGTCATTTTTGACACTTGATTTGTCCGCCGCAATATTGCAGTCCCAATAAAAATCTCTGATTACTAGTAAAAAAAAAAATAATAAAAATGACATAAATCTTTACACTATTTTGTAGGCACTATAAGTTTTGTGCTAATCAATCAATATGTGCTTCTTGTGATTTTTTTTTTTTACCTAAAATATGTAGAAGAATACATATTGGCCTAAACTGAGGAAAATTTTTAAATTTGGGATATTTTTTATATCAAAAAGTAAAAGATAATGTGGTTTTTTTTTTTTTAAAATTATAGCTCTTATTTTGTTTATAGCGCAAAAAATAAAAACCAGAGAGGTGATCAAACCTCAACCCCAAATACCCTAACTACCGCTGACCGGTAACAAGCCTGAACGCCATCTCCAAGATTATGGAGAAAGCAGTAGTTCAACAGCTACAACTCCATCTGGACACACACAGACTCTTGGACCCATTTCAATCAGGCTTCCGCCCAGGCCATGGCACGGAAACTGCACTTCTCAAAATACAAGAAGATGCCCCCGAAGCAGCAGATGACGGAGAATCATGTCTCCTGGTACTGCTGGACCTAAGTGCAGTGTTCGACACAGTGGACCACAATACTCTACTCATCCACCTCACAGAAGTAGCAGGAGTCACAGATTCAGATCTACCATGGTTTGCATCCTTCTTATGAAATCGTTCACAGACAGTGAAACTAGGAACCTTCACCTTATGGAGTCTCTCAAGGATCACCCTTGTCACCCGTGCTCTTCAACATCTACATTCATCCACTCCTCAAAATCATCAGCAAATCGGACCTATGCTTCCACTCATATGCTGATGACACTCAACTCTTCTTTTGCATCCACGGACAAAAAGACCAATATCAGGGATTAGAAAAATGCCTCACATTGATAGATTACTGGATGACCACGAGCTCCCTCAAACTCAATGGATCCAAAACAGAGCTTTTTCTCCTCCACGCAAATCGAAATACAAAAACTAAGACCCCATGGACACCACCCACCATCCTTGGACAGACCATCTCCCCAAGCACCAAAGCCAAAAGTCTCGGAGTCATCTTCGACTCAGAGATGTCGATGGATGCACAAATGGGATCAGTAATTAGTGGATCTCACCATCTTCTCTGGCTGCTACGTAGACTCATCCCCTTCATTCCAGAAGAAGAGAAAGCAGTAGTAGTTGGAACAGTCTTCAATTCCTGACTCGACTACGCAAACTCCCTCTACATAGAACTACCTAAATACCAGATAGCATGCCTACAAGTTGTCCAAAACACGGCAGCAAGACTGGTAATGGGAAAAAACCCTGGGAATCCATCTCCCCTTCCCTGAGGATCCTACATTGGCTAACCGTAACGGATCGGATCACATTCAAGACCCTCTGTCTGACCCACAAATGCACACAAGGAAATGCTCCTCGATATCTATGCGAGAAAATAAAACACTACACACCCAATCGCAGGCTCCAATCAACTAACCAAAACCTCTGCCTCATTCCCAAGTCCCACAACAAATCAAAGGGAGAATGAAGATTCGCAGTCCAAGGACCACAGCTATGGAATGCTCTACCCATTAACATCCGCATGGAAGAAAACCCTCGGGCCTTCAGAAAAAAACTCAAGACTCGACTCTTCCAAGAGGCAGGACAACACAGAAGGGATCAAGCACCTTGAGGCGATTCAGTTCGCATTTGTAGCGCTATACAAGTCATTCATTCATTCATTCATTCAAATACAAATATAAATACAGAAAAAAACACGCGCAGTACAACCCCTTTACGAAAAGCTGCTGAACACCAAGGATCAATTACCAAATCCCAAAATACAATATATAAAACAGATGGTACAGCGCTCTAACTAAAATAAAATGATTACTAACATATTAAAATTAATTAAAAGTCCAAAGATAGCTTTTGTGTCAAAAATTCCACGTGAGGAATCTTCAGTGGTATACAGTCAGTTCATGCATAAAGTGACTTAGTACCAAGGGGGGGACCACCACCAATGGTAAAATTGGCTGCTCACCTCATCGTATGGACCCTTTAAATTACAGAGGGTTGTATGCACTTAAATATAAATGAATGCTTATCAACTCGTCCAATCACTGTACGCCTCTCAGACAATATCCGACCGGTTCACAAACGAAAACACAGCTTTCTCCAATTCAGAGTCAAATGAACTGACACGTTCGTGGAATACCCACACTGGATCGGTATATAGCAGTATTCACATTTCCTCAGACCATGTGGATAGAAAGACAGGCCATAGTGCTCTCTATAGAAAAACGTTTTAATGATGAATATACATAAAAAACACACTTACAATAATGAAGCTTCATACGATCGTTAAAATGAACAATGACCGCGGGTGACGTCACATGATCTCCATCCGTACGTTACGTCCCTATGGGCGGGACTTCATCAGAAAGCTTTATTAGTGGGGAAAAAAAGGATGTCAATTTTGCTTGGGTACAGCGTCGCACGATCGCACAATTGTCAGTTAAAGCGACGCAGTGCCGTATCGCAAAAAATGGCCTGGTCATTGAGCAGCCAAATCTTCCGGGGCTGAAGTGGTTAAACAATGTAGCCAGAGACAGCCAAAAACAGCCAGGCAAGAAGAAGGAGGTCAAGAATGGAAACCCCTGAATGTCTATCAGTGAAAATGTTCTTGAAATACATCTTTCGTTTTTTACATATACTGTCTTGCGTGTAAATATCAAATTGTTTATAATTACTCTTAGCAGGTGTGTAACTAAAGCCATAGCAGCACACAACGGGTATGGGCCCTTGGCATAGCTCCCAACTGTCCCTGATTTTGAGGGACTATCCCTGATTTGGAACAAAGTCCCTCTTGTTTCCTCATCTGTCTCTTATTTTGGTCTGATCTATATAGGTGTATATAAGATGCACTCTTTATCTTTTTAAAAAAAAAGTGTTTCCCAGAGCTAAACCTTTCATCCATTTCCTAAATTGCTGCATTTGTAAATTTCAAAAGCACTTGTAGGTTTAACTAATCATTTTTCTTTTGTATAATTCTCCTTTAAGGGAGCGTGGCAGGGGGTGTGTCCCATGTCTACATATTTTTGATAATAGGTGTCCTTCGTTCCCATTTAACCACTTCAGCCCCAAAAGATTTTACCCCCTTCCTGACCAGAGCACTTTTTACAATTTGGCACTGCGTCGCTTTAACTGATAATTGTGTGGTCGTTCAATGCTGTACCCAAGCTAAATATGTGTCCTTTTTTCCCCACAAATAGAGCTTTCTTTTGGTGGTATTTGATCACCTCTGCGTTTTTTACTTTTTGCGCTATAAACAAAAAAAGAGCGACAATTTAAAAAACAAAAAAATTTTACTTTTTGCTATAATAAATATCCCCCACATAAAAAAAAAACAAAAAACGAATTTCTTCATAAGTTTAGGCCAATATATATTCTTCTACATATTTTTGGTAAATAAAGGCAATAAGCATATATTGATTGGTTTGCACAAAAGTTATAGCATCTGCAAACTATGGGAAAGATTTATGGCATTTTTATGCCATTTTTATTCTTTTTTTTTTTACTAGAAATGGCGGTGATCTGCTATTTTTAGCCGTATTGCGACATTGCAACAGACAGATCAGAGACTTTTGACACTTTTTTGGGACCATTGGCATTTATACAGCGATCAGTACTATAAAAATGCACTAATTACGGTGTAAATGTCACTGGCAGGGAAGGGGTTAACACTAGGGGGCGATCAAGGGGTTAATTGTGTGTTCCCTCAGTGTGTTCTAACTGTGTGGGGACAGGAGTGACTAGGAGAGGAGACATATTGTTTTTTCTCACTTAGTAGGAACAAACGATATGACTCCTCTCCTCTGACAGTACAGGGATTTGTGTGTTTACGCCAGCCACACGCATCGTGTCCCCCGCTGTGCAGAGGGCACGCACGCCCTCTGGTGCCTCAAAAAGGTTAGGAGGTACCCTATGGGATTTCGTCCAGGACAGCCATTGTATATGCCTGACATGGTCGGGAAGCGGTTAAGAAAGTTGGGAGGTATGCCTTAGGAGGAAGGCAAAAAGAGCATCAAATACATTTTGGGCATATTTCTTGAGCTAACTAGGGAACCTACTCTCTATGAAACTAGGGAAGAAGTAGCATGATCCATCATTCATTACATTGTTAGTAATACTAGCAGCAAATGCTTTGTTCATTTCACGTCTTCCTTTACCCCTATGTGCCACATGGGCAGGAACAAAACAAGATGCTCACTGCCAGATGCCACTTGGAGTTTCCAGCACAGAGAGGCAGATAGAATCACAACTACTGTAGGTGTACGGACACATGAAGAAATAAAAGTACATAAAAGTGCTGAGAAAAGTGAAGAATGTTAATGAAAAACAAGCAAAAGACACAAAAGCAAGGAAACAAAAAACGGAAAATTCTATACTCACCTTTCCGTAATTTTCCTTTCCTGACGCATCTTCATGGCACCACACACTGGGTTGTGACTCCGCCCCCACAACCTGACAGGATTGGTTAACTATAAATTTGAAGGGGAGACCTCCCGCTGCATTCTCTGTAAATATCATCATAAACTAAACAAACGGGAGGGATTTGTGTGGTGCCATGAAGATGCGTCAGGAAAGGAAAATTACGGAAAGGTGAGTATAGAATTTTCCGTTTTCCTGACGCCTTCATGGCAGCACACACTGGGAAATAACTCGCCAGACGGGTGGGTAAATGCAAAATATATTTAATTCCTATAATGCCGAAGAGTTGGCTCTAATAACAGATCTACCAAACTCTGCCAAGGACAAAAGGGCAGAATTCACTCTATAGTGAGAAATGAAAGTATGCTCAGAAGACCATGTAGCTGCCCTACAAATCGTCTCTGGAGAAACTCTGCAATATGCCGCCCAAGAAGTAGCCACTGCCCTAGTAGAATGAGCCCTGATGTCTTCTGGAATCGCCAAATGTTGCGTGGAATATGCCTTTTTAATGGCCCTCACCAACCAGGCCGCAATAGTGCGTGAGGAAGCTGGGAGCCCGCGTCTAGTTCCATGAGGAATAATTAAGAGAGAGTCCGTTTTTCTAAAAGAGGTCGTAGCCGACAGGTAGTTGGTGATGGTGGATTTAATGTCCAGCGGATGAGGATCTCCCTGGTCGTCAGTGAAGGATGGAAGGACAATATCTTGGTTATAGTGAAAAGAAGAACTTTGGGTATAAAACGATCTGAGGGTCTAAGAACTACCCTGTCTGGAAAGAAAACCAGATAAGGCTCTGAAATAACCAGGGCTTGAATTTCCGACACTCTTTTGGCTGATGTTATGGCAATTAGAAAGGCAAGCTTCAAAGTCAAGTCCCATAGTGAAATGGATTCCACAGGAATAAACGGTGGACTAGAAAAAGCATGGAGAACTACCGATAGATCCCATGCCGGAAACATAGGCTTCCTAGGAGGCTTTATCTTCAGACTAGCCTTAAGAAATTGGATGACCAGGGGATGAAAAGCCCATTTCATGCCTGTTTTAGCAGAGAGAGCCGAAACCTGCACCTTGAGGGTGCTTGAACTGAGGCCTTTGTTAATTCCCGACTGAAGGAACTCCAGGATTTGAGGCGGTCCCGGAGCAAGAGGGTTCCAACTTCTTTCTTGGGCCATAAGGCAGAACTTTTCCCAAATTCTAGTATAGATGGAATTCGTGGAAACTTTCCTAGCCTGCATTAAGGTAGAAATGACCTCCTGGGAGCAGCCTTGCGCCTTCAACCTAGACCTTTCAACTTCCAGGCCATCAAATGTAACCTCTCGGGAGCAGGATGAAGAAACTGCCCCTGTGAGAGGAGGTTTGGTTCTAGTGGCAGAGCAATTGGTGGCTGGACACTGAGTTGTAGAAGAGTCGTAAACCACGGCCTCCTCGGCCAGAACGGAATTATTGCGATTACTGTTACTGAGGACCTCCGAAGTCTGGACAGGAATCTCGCAATTAGAGGAGTAGGCGGGGATATATACCCCAACCTGAAACTCCATGGATGTGTCAGGCAGTCTATTCCCTCGGCTGACGGAAACGGATTCCTCGACAGGAACCTGCGACATTTGGTGTTCAAGGGAGTGGCTGTTAGATCTATCTCCGGTGTCCCCCAGGTTTCCGTCAGGAAAGAAAAAATTTGAGGACTCAAAGACCACTCGTTGTTGGACAACGGCTTCCGACTCAGATAGTCGGCTAATGCATTCTGCGTTGCTGGGACAGCAACTGCTCTCAAGTCTGCTAGGTGAACTTGGGCCCATTCTAAAATGGGACGAACTTCCTCCATCAAGGTAACACTTCTTGTACCTCCTTGTCTCTGCACATACGATACTGCCACCTTGTTGTCCATCCTGATAAGCACACTCTTCCCCGAGAGCAGAGATGTGAATGCCGTTAGGGCATGGAAGGCTGCCCTGAGCTCCAAAATATTGGAAACTACTCCTAGGGCTTGGAACTGCCACTGGCCTTGGACTGCTAGATCCTGGTAGTGTCCTCCCCAGCCGCTCTGGCAAGCGTCCGAAGTCACCACTTCTGGGTCTGGAGGGACTATTGGCTTGAATTTCTCTAAATTGTTCTGGTGTGTCCACCA
Source organism: Lithobates pipiens (assembly GCF_037356315.1). Classification (NCBI taxonomy): domain Eukaryota; kingdom Metazoa; phylum Chordata; class Amphibia; order Anura; family Ranidae; genus Lithobates; species Lithobates pipiens. The sequence continues at coordinate 203,600,943 of NW_027507686.1, forward strand.
CCATACTGATCGTTTCACCGACTTGGAAATGACAATGGTCTGATGCATGGACACTCCATTCCACTGCCTGAGAAAGGAGATTTGTAGGATCCTCATGTGCCATTGGGACCATTGCACCATGGGTATGGTGGCTGACATGGATCCCAGCATGCTTAGACAGACCCTGGCTGAAAGATGACTTGCTGACAGCAGTCTCTGCATCTTTTGAATTAGGAGCTGAATCTTTGCCTGTGGTAACTGAACTCTGTTCAGTTTGGTGTCCAGATGTGCTCCTAGAAACACCATCTTCTGCGTAGGTTGTAAACTGCTTTTTTTGAAATTGATGATCCACCCGAAGTTGTGGAGAGTTGAAAGAAGAATTTCCCGATGCTGAAGTAATAACTCTCGACTTTTTGCTAACAGTAGGATGTCGTCTAAATAATGGTGAATTCGAAGACCTTTCCCCCTCAGGAACGCTACTAATGGTAGGAGAGTTTTGGTAAAGGTCCTGGGAGCTGACGAAATGCCGAATGGAAGGCATCGAAACTGGAAATGGGAATGATTGATGGCGAACCGAAGAAATTTCTGAAAGGCCGGATGTATTGGGATGTGAAGATAGGCGTCCGATAAATCTACTGACAGCATCCAATCGCCCAGATTTATTGCCAAGAGTATGGACTGGAGGCTCTCCATTTTGAAGGCTTCTATTTTGATGTTTCTGTTGAGCTTCTTGAGATCCATTACTGGACGAAAATCTCCTGTCCTCTTCTTTACCAAAAATAACGGGGAGTAGAAACCTCTCCCTCTTTGAGTTGATGGAACCTCCACAATAGCCCCCTTCTGTTTTAAATCTGCTACATATTCTATCAGGAGGTTTTTCCTGAACAGTGTGGAAGGCAGTCTGGTAGGCTGAAAGTGGTTTCCTGGAAGCCCGTTCAAGAATTCCCATTTGTGCCCATACCTGATTGTGGACAGTGCCCAATTGTCCTGTATATGTTTTGTCCAGATCTGCAGAAAACCTCTTAGCCTGGCGCCCACCTGGGCTGGGTGAGCGGGCAAACTTTCAAAAGGACTTTGGATGCTCCCCTGCGGGCGCAGCCTTGGTCTTCTGCATTCTCAGAAAGGAAGGCTTGGTATTCTTCCAATCCCTCCTGAATTCTCTGCCGGGACGATAGGATCTGGATTCTCTATACTTGTCCGGAAGATTTCGCCTAAAAGAAGGCCCTTTGTAAGCTTTGGGTCTTCTGTCGGAGGGAATCAGGCCAGATTTCCCTCCTGTGACTTTGGAAATAGCCGAATCCAATTTGGCTCCAAAGAGATTAGAACCATCGTAAGGGATCTTGCACCAATTAATTTTGGAGGCTGTATCGGCCATCCACGGCTTCAGCCATAGGGCCCTCCTAGCTGTTACTGATGCCAACATTGTTCTGGCCGAGGATCTTATGATGTCCACTGAGGCCTCTGCTACAAAGTCACCTGCCAATCTAATCTCTTGCAGGGAAGAGACTAATTTCTCCATTTCTGCACCTTCTAGCAGATCCTTCTCCAATTTAGTAGCCCATCCAGAAATAGCTCTTGCCACGGCTGCCGTAGTAATAGCCGGTCTGCAGGAGCCCCCTGCCATGGAATACGCTTTCTTTAGCTCCAAGTCCATTTTACGGTCCAGTGCGTCTTTAAAAGAGACCGCATCTTCAATGGGTAAAGTGACATGACGGGCCAGGCGCATCAGGGAGGAATCCACTATGGGAGCATTAGTCAAAGGTTTAACCTTTGATTCGTCCAGGGGATACATTTTAGCTAATCTGTTAGCTATGCTGGGTCGTTTGTCTGATTCCCACTCATCTTTAATAAGATCTCCGAGTTCCTCAATAAATGGGAAGGACTCTGGTCGTCTTTTTAAATTGGGAAAGTACTTGCGGGTCTTCTGAGGCTCAGGAATAACATCCTCCCAGCCGATAGCCTCTTTGACCGACTTTGCAAATGGTTCCACCAAAGAAAAATCAAATCCTGCAGACATTTCCTGGCCGTCATTATCTGAGGATGATTCCGAAGCTTGGGAATGATATGTGTGTGCAGTGGATGTGCTAGGGCCTGCCACCTCCATAGCGGGTGCTGTTGCCAAAATAGATTCACGCACTGATTCCCTTATGAGGTCAGTTGCAATTCTGGCATCTGCTTCCTTCTCTTTAGTTGCTTCATTGAAGCAAGAGCGACAGGCAAGCTTCTCCGGAAGGGCCGGTGCGCCACATATCCAGCAGGCGTTAGCTGCGGGTCTGGTGCGATGGCTGTGATGAGAGGAAGGAGACCTGTGGTCCGAGCGGCTATGCCGAGGGCGACCGTGGTGGGAGCGACCATGTCTCTGACGAGATGAGGACCTGGAGCGACTTCTGTGCGATCTCCTACTGGAAGTGCGACTTGAGCCTCTTCCATGCCTGGAACTTGCTCCTCTTGATCTGGTAGGGCTGCAAGAAAAGCAGCATCTTTAGCAGTCGGCACTCTTTTTTCTCCCCTTCAATACTCACCTACGACGTTTGTAGAGCCTCTTACCTTTCCGGCTGTCGATGGTCTGCGTGGGCAGTGGACTCCATGAAAAAAGGTAGACAGAGTAGACTGAAGGGAAGAAAAAAAGAATTTTCCTTGCGATACCGATAGTAGATAAATAATTAAAAAAAAAACACACATTTTTTTTTTTTTTTAAAAAACCCTGCCCCTTTAAGAATTTAGCATTGCACAACAGCTGGTAGAATACACACAAAAAACAACTATGCAGATAGTAGAAAAAGAAAAGGAATATTCTTACCTTATCCAGCCGATAACAGAAATACAGGGCAGTGTTTTGTAAACAGCAGCATGCAGAAGCATACAGCTGTGATTTTAAAAACGGCGCCATAGCGGCGCCGAATGACGCTCCGCGCATGCGCAGAACGGCTCGAGGATACCGGCGCCATCTTGGAAGAGGGAAAAACCCCCTCTTTGGGAAGAAAAACAAAAACCAGCTGCAAACAGACATGCGCAGAGCGGCGAGGACACTAGCGGCGGCCATGACAGCTGTCTGGAGGACAGCAAGACCCAGCCACTCCTGCAGAAAAAAAGGTATTTTCTTAAGTAAGAAAAAGGATAGAATACATAAAGGGGAGCCCACTGCATAATAAGAAGCTTATTTAAAGCTTATAAAAAATTCCGTGAGATGTCCCCTGAGACCACCAGAACGGGGATTCCCTCCATAAAGCTCATTTAGAGACTGTACAGGAGGGACTTCCAAACAGGAGAGGCTTGAACCTGCTGGGGTGAGGCGGTAAGAGGCTTATTCATCTGTAGGTATCTTAGAAACTCGAACGCTCCAACCTGTCAGGTGAGGATAAAAAAGAGAATGCAGCGGGAGGTCTCCCCTTCAAATTTATAGTTAACCAATCCTGTCAGGTTGTGGGGGCGGAGTCACAACCCAGTGTGTGCTGCCATGAAGGCGTCAGGAAAAAGGCTTTAAGCTAAATCAGGACTCGAGAGACAGACCAATAGCACAGTGAAGGAGATAAAATTGGTGGGAAGATGCAAAAGGGAGGAAAAGTCATTAGATACATTAAAAAGGTAACACAAAAGCCAAGGGACAGATAAGGAAAGCAATATTACATTAGCCAGCAGACTCAAAATCAGAAAGGCAAACTGAGCAACACGTAAAAGCAGGATACATAAGAAAAGAAATACTTAAAAGTCAGGAGACACAAAAGAAGAAAGACAGCAAAGCAGGGAACATATCTGAAATAAAATGCATTAGGAGTTGCTGTTGGACTGCTAGTGAGATAAAATCAATCGAAAATGTAAGTATCAGGTGGATAAAGGAGGTTTGAAAGAAAGGTACATTTAGAGAACTGTGTTGCAAAAAAAATAACGTAAATTATTATTTTTTTTGATATGTTGTTTGGAAATTAGGGACCATCAGAATTTTGCCCGATGATTTTTAGTTATGCCAAAAATATTAACTATAAATTTGTAATTGTGTGCATGAATGTAGATGTGGCAACTATATTTGTTCACTATAAAAGCAGGACCTTCATCCTTCTTTGTAGTGTTATACAGTGGTTGCTCTTTACCACTTATTTTCACAAGGCTTGAGAGATGGGAAGGTGTGGGTCAAGCTCAGCCACGAACCTGTACTAAGAGAAATATGAAGCTTTCCTCTTTTGACTTCCTTCTGAAATTACCTCCCTTTCTGAAGGAACACAGTGAGCGATCGGTACCGTATGTTTGAGCTTTGGAGTGCACACCCTAATGCAATAGGCTGCGCACACCTATGGACCATTTGTTCTGCATTGTACATAATGACAATTGTGAGCGAGCAGCTGTATGAATAGAGAAGAGAAGCAGCTTCAGGAGTCTGGTCATCCATCCAAGAACTGCTGTGGAAAAGGCCTGCAGGAGGGAAGTAAGCATTCTGCTTTATTTTTAAGGATGACTGTAGTTCAGACTTACAATGGTTGAAAACCTCTGATATGAAATATGAACAAAGCAGTGTTAATTTCGTTGACTAAAATAACACTATTTTAGTCAACTAAAATGTGACTAAAACAATTCATTTGACTAAAATACAACTAAAAATGGTATTTTAGTCAAAAGACTATGACTAAACTAAATAAAACTAAAACTAAATCACAAATCGACAACACAATTCCATCCAGAGCCTATAATAATAGTAGATTAACCACTTTCAGACCGGACCATTTTGCTGGCTTAAGACCAGACCACTTTTTGCGATTCAGCACTGCGTCACTTTAACTGACAATTGCACCATGGCTCCCAAACAAAATTGACATCTTTTTTTTCCCACAAATAGAGCTTTCTTTTGGTGGTATTTGATCACCCCTGTGATTTTTATTTTTTGCTCTATAAACAAAAATAGAGCGCCAATTTTGAAAAAAACACATTATTTTTAACTTTTTGTTATAATAAATATCCCCCAAAAATATATAAAAAAAACATTTTTTTCCCTCAGTTTAGGCCGATACATATTCTTCTACATATTTTTGGTAAAACAAATCGCAATAAGGGATTATTGATTGGTTTGCGCAAAAGTTATAGCGTTTACAAAATAGGGGATAGTTTTATGGCATTTTTATAAAAATTTTTTTTTACTAGTATTGGCGGCGATCAGCGATTTTGACTGCGACATCGGCCATATTTGACACATTTTTGGGACCATTGTCATTTATACAGCAATCAGTGCTATGCAAATGCACTGATTCCTGTGTAAATGACACTGGCAGTGAAGGGGTTAACCAGGGGTTGGCAGTGTAGGGGTTAAGTGTTCCTAGGGGCGTGTTACTAACTGTGGGGGGCTGGGCTTTGTGTTAGTGAACACTGATCTCTGCTCCAATCACATGGAGCAGAGATCATTGTCACTTGTTGCTAGGCAGAACGGGAAGATGCTGTTTACAACCGCATCTCCCCATTCAGCATCCCCGTGAGATGACTCCAATATGCCTGCCCGTGCCATTCTGCCGACGTACATCGTCGTGCACCGGTCGGGAACTGGTTAAAGTTTAAACATGTATTGCATTACTGCATAAGGATAAGTAAGGGGCATCAACTAAGCTGCTGAAAGAGAAAAAAATAAGAAAAAGGCTTTGCTTATATTTTTTCTTAAAGCGGGAGTCCACCGGGAGTCCGCCATTTTTTTTTTTTTAAAAGCCAGCAGCTACAAATACTGCAGCTGCTGACTTTTAAAATAATGACACTTACCCGCCCAGCGCGCCCGCGATGTCGGCACCCGAAGCCGATCTCTCGTTCGTCTCTCGGGTGCTGCCGCCACCATCTTGGGTATGGGAATCAGGAAGTGGAGCCTTTCGGCTTCATTTCCCGGTTCCCTACTGCGCATGCGCGAGTTGCGCTGCGCAATAAGGATGGTCCCCGCTGTCGCTGGAATCCATGTGTTTCCCAGCAGGCAGCCGGGGACCTTCGGAAAGGGGCGTAGATTCTGCGGAAAGGGGCGTACCTTCTGCAGAATCTATGCCGGAAGTGGGTGCAGATACCTGTACTGTACAGGTACCTGCACCCCCCTCCCCCCTGAAAGGTGCCAATTGTGACACCGGAGGGGGGGAGGGTTCCAGTGAGCGGAAGGTCCACTTTAGGGTGGACCTCCGCTTTAATATTTAATGTTGGTAATATTTTCAGGTATTATGTGCAATGGCATTACAGTCAATAGAGTTTACGTTTTTTAGCTTTTAGTTGCAATATTTTTATTTGTTTATAAAACTTAGTTTTATTTATAAAGATGTTAAATATCACAACGGCTAAATCTGTGTCTGTAGTGCATGTTCAAACCTTAATACCATAAATAAAAACATGGTGTTAGATTTATATAATGAGTTTGGAAATTCTAGAGAAATGTTTAAATAATGCGTTACAATTTAACTAAAACCATTCGATTTTAGTTTTAGTGTTTAACCACTTGCCGACCGCCGCACGACGATATACGTCGACAGAATGGCACGGGCAGGCATATGGGCGTCATCTCACGGGGATGCTGAATGGGGAGATGCGGTTGTAAACAGCATCTTCCCATTCTGCCTAGCAACAAGTGACAATGATCTCTGCTCCATGTGATTGGAGCAGAGATCAGTGTTCACTAACACAAAGCCCAGCCCCCCACAGTTAGTAACACGCCCCTAGGAACACTTAACCCCTACACTGCCAATGGGCGTATATATAAGTCCCTGCCTTCCCGCGGGTGGGGGGCCCGATTGGGAATCCTTCGTGACATCACTTCCTCTCCTGTAATGTAAACACAGGCAGAGGAAGTGATGTAATCTCTCCTCGTGTCGGTATTTTTCGTTCCGGCACCGAGGAGAGAGGATCGGTGAGTTGCACCAACACGACACTTCACAGTAGAACATGCCAGGCACACTCACACCCCCCCTTTACCCCCGATCACCCCCCCAATTACCCCTGCCCCCCCAGTCACAGTGACACCAATGCATTTTTTTTTTTTTTTTTTGCATTGGTGTCATTTGTGACTGTAATAACTGTTAGGGCAGTTAGGGTTAGCCCCCTTTAGTTCTAATGTACCCCCCTACCCCCCCCAATAAAGGTTTAACCCCGTGATCACCCCCCGTCGCCAGTGTCACTAAGGCTGGGTTCACATTGCAGCGGTTTATGAGAACGGATGTGATTCGCACCGCACTGCAGTGCAAATCACATCCGATCTCTGCGATTCGAGTTCAGCCATTCGCCGCACCCGCCGCAAATTCGCACGGGACCCTTTTTTTGGTCCGCAGCAGAATCGGATCGCATGGGTGTTCACACCATGCGATCCGAGTTTGCAGATCGCACTGCGATATGCGAACTGATCTGGGGGTGTCATTAACATTTCACTGACACTCCCAGCAGTTCGCATAGGGCAGTGTGAACTGCCGCCGGGAGGCATGTGATGCGGGAACCCGCCGCGGATTCGTGGCGTTCCCGCATCGCTCCAGTGTGAACCCAGCCTAATAACCGATCGTTTTTCTGATCGCTGTATTAGTGTCACAGGTGACGCTAGTTAGGCAGGTAGGTATTTAGGTTCGCCGCAGCTTTTTATAGCGCCAGGGACCCCCATATACTACCGCATAAAGCCCCCTGATTGCCCCCTAGTTAACCCTTTCACCAGTGATCACCATATAACTGTTACAGGTGACGCTGGTTGGTTAGTTATTTTTTTATAGTTTCAGGGCACCCGCTATTTATTACCTAATAAAGGTTTAACCCCCTGATCACCCGGCGGGTGTCATTTGTGACTGTAATAACTGTTAGGGCAGTTAGGGTTAGCCCCCTTTAGTTCTAAGGTACCCCTCTAACCCCCCCAATAAAGGTTTAACCCCGTGATCACCCCCCGTCGCCAGTGTCACTAAGGCTGGGTTCACATTGCAGCGGTTTATGAGAACGGATGTGATTCGCACCGCACTGCAGTGCAAATCACATCCGATCTCTGTGCGATTCGAGTTCAGCCATACAGATAGTATGGCTGAATTCGCGTTGCACCCGCCGCACCCGCCGCAAACTCGCACGGGACCCTTTTTTTAGTCCGCAGCAGAATCGGATCGCATGGGTGTTCACACCATGCGATCCGAGTTTGCAGATCGCACTGCGATATGCGAACTGATCTGGGGGTGTCATTAACATTTCACTGACACTCCCAGCAGTTCGCATAGGGCAGTGTGAACTGCCGCCGGGAGGCATGCGATGCGGGAACCCGCCGCGGATTCGTGGCGTTCCCGCATCGCTCCAGTGTGAACCCAGCCTAATAAGCGATCGTTTTTCTGATCGCTGTATTAGTGTCACAGGTGACGCTAGTTAGGCAGGTAGGTATTTAGGTTCGCCGCAGCTTTTTATAGCGCCAGGGACCCCCATATACTACCGCATAAAGCCCCCTGATTGCCCCCTAGTTAACCCTTTCACCAGTGATCACCATATAACTGTTACAGGTGACCCTGGTTGGTTAGTTATTTTTTTATAGTTTCAGGGCACCCGCCATTTATTACCTAGTTTCACTAGTGTACCCGTAAATTTAGGGGTGTCTACTTTCCAAAATGGGGTCATTTGGGGGGGGGTTTGTGCCATCTTGGCATTTTATGGCCTTCAAAACTGTAACGCCCTTAGAAAGCCTGAAGGCGGTGCTTGGTTTTCGGGGCCCCGTGCGCGGCTAAGCTCCCAAAAAGTGTGGTGTCCCCGTACTCAGGAGAAGCAGCAGAATTTATTTTGGGATGTCATTTCACATATGCCCATGGCATGCGTGAGCAATATATCATTTAGTGACAACTTTGTGTAAAAAAAAAAAAAAAAAAAAAAGTTTGTAATTTTCCCGCAACTTGTGGCAAAATATAAAATATTCCATGGACTCAACATGCCTCTCAGCAAATAGCTTGGGGTGTCTACTTTCTAAAATGGGGTCATTTGTGGGGGTTTTGTGCCATCTTGGCATTTTATGGCCTTCAAAACTGTAATAGGTAGTGAGAAGTGAAATCAAAAATTTACGCCCTTAGAAAGCCTGAAGGCGGTGCTTGGTTTTCGGGGCCCCGTACGCGGCTAGGCTCCCAAAAAGTACCACATATGTGGTATCCCCGTACTCAGGAGAAGCATCAGAATTTATTTTGGGGTGTCATTTCACATATGCCCATAGCATGTGTGAGCAATATATCATTTAATGACAACTTTGTGTAAAAAAAAATATATATATATTTTTTTGTCATTATTCAATCGCTTGAGGCAAAAAAATAAAATATTCAATGGGCTCAACATGCCACTTATCAATTTCCTTAGGGGGTCTACTTTCCAAAATGGGGTCATTTGGGGGGGGGTTTGTACTGCCCTGCCATTTTAGCACCTCAAGAAATGAGATAGGCAGTCGTAAACTAAAAGCTGCGTAAATTCCAGAAAACATACCTTAGTTTGTAGATGTGACAACTTTTGCGCAAACCAATAAATATACAGTTATTGACTTTTTTTTTACCAAAGACATGTGGCTGAATACATTTTGGCCTAAATGTATGACTAAAATTGAGTTTATTGGATTTTTCTAATAACAAAAAGTAGAAAATATCATTTGTTTTCAAAATTTGCGGTCTTTTTACGTTTATATCGCAAAAAATAAAAATCGCAGAGTCAGTCAAATACCTTTAAAAGAAAGCTCTATTTGTGGTAAGAAAAGGACGCAAATTTTGTTTGGGTACAACATTGCATGACCGCGCAATTACCAGTTAAAGCAGCGCAGTGCCAAAGTGTAAAAAGACCTCTGGTCATTTACCAGCAAAATGGTCCGGTCTGAAAGTGGTTAAAATGTTAGTTTTACTAAAATGTACTGGGGATTTTTTGTTGACTAAAATATGACTAAAACTAAAACAATTCAGATGACTAAAATATGACTAAAACTAAAATGGCATTTTAGTCAAAAGACTATGACTAAAACTAAATCGAAATTTGCTGCCAAAATTAACACTGCATTTAACTCTATAGTGTGTACTTGTCTCAATCCAGAGCACTAAGTGTAATTTCTCTCTGATGCCTTGTTCCTCTGCTATCTGCACGAGTAATTTCTGACAAGTTTTCCTGACATGAAGAGAAAAAAGGTGACAGGGGAGGGAGCTCCAGCACACAGCAAACAGTAACTCCCCACCCCCTGCTTTCTGAACACTCAGAATAGGAGGATTTGTTTCATCTCTGCGTATCACATGAGGCCAGTCACTTCACTGAGTATATGTAATACCGACCATAGATGGATCACATGTTGACCAGTTCAGCAGGGACTGTCAAAGATTCAATCCGTCTATGGGCAGGCTGTTAGTACTAAAGTCGATCCAAAGTCGATCCCTCAATCGACTCTAGTACAAACAGCCTGTCAATTTTTTTACATACGATCACTGCCGGTGGGTATATCCACTAGCAGTGATCATTATGTTCTGCTGGCAAGCGGTGGCAGAACACAATTTCTCTGTGGGAGGGATTTACCCCTCAACACTGACTGCGTTCAACCTGTCCCCTCACAATTACTGCTACCACCTTCTCACTCTTTCCTCAACTCCCTAACCCACATCTTCAACCTCTTCCTCTCCTCCGGCACCTTTCCGACACCTTTCCTTCTCTGCTCAAACATGCACTGGTTACCCCCATACTTAAAAAACCCTCAATAGACCCCACCTGTTTGAACAGGGCATTAGTGTTTTGCATAGAAGTCTATTGGCTTGCTTGGCTTTAGCTCTCCCCCTGTTGGCCGGATATTAATAACGTATATAAATTCTTATAAAATTAATTGGTTCACATACCTTGGGGGTTGAAAGTGGTTTGTCCCATGCCTAGAGTTTGTGGTGTCCCTTTTTCTCATCTCAGAAGGTTTAAAGATATTTTTTACTCTGATAGGGCAGCATCACATTTTTGCTATAGGGCCATCTATAGTTAGGTCACAGTCCCTTTGAAAATAAAGAAAACACATACCAACAACAACAAAACTTTCTTTCTTGTTTTCACATGAACGACTGATAACAAACAAAAACAGCAATTTAAAAAATCAGTAGTCAGTCTACAGCCAGGATACAATCCATGTGAATTCGCAAAGAGTCTGTCTCAGCTCCAGTCTGAATTTTAATTTTAGCAGACACAAGGAACTTTGTAACAGAGCACTATTGTTAACAAGAAATACTTTCTTTGTCGCCAGTACCTTTGCTTCTGTGTAATCCTAGAAGCTTTGCATCAGAGATCAATGTTACACTGTATTAAAAATTTACCAACAATCTATTGGCCATATGGCACATACTTTGCATGATGACAGAATAAGCATTCAACACCTTTTCAGAATGATTCTGTTAAATCTGCTGTTTTATGTAGTCTCACAAAGCTCTGTTAATAAAGCTGGGGTTTGTCCTAACTTGCTGTCCAAATACCATAGAACTCATTGGTTATATTAACTTGTAATACATAAATAGGGCAGCAGTTTAAAGGCTAAGTCCACCTTTTAGACCATTTCTCATGTTACACCCATGTTTAGGATATAACATGAATGCTCCACCCCCAAAATCCAAAAGGCCTCCCCTTTCCTGAATCACAGGGAGCTTCTTGATCCATAATTCTGTTATTATTTAAATTCAGCACAGCCATTTGTGGGTCCACCACGAGGTCCAGGATTGTTAACTTACATTTACTACATGTCCCATCTATCACCATGGAAAAAGGTCTCTGCAGAGCATACCTGCGATCCTTCCTCCATCTTCAGTGTAGCACCCTCCTAGGTAGGTGCTAGGATGAGTGTAGAATATTTTTTGGTTTCTCTGCTTAACAGACAGCTAGGTAAATGTATTTGTTGTCTGTCTAACAGAGAGCCGTGATTTGCTAGTGCTAGTGTAGTGTAGTGTAGTGATTGGCTAGTGGTAAGTGTGCTTGGGTGCTGATCATGCTGTCTTGAAGTTTCACTGTATCCTAGCAACTATGGAAATGCTGGATAATAGACATGAAACCATGCAGATGAGAGCATGAATATTCGTACAGCTATGGCCATTTACAAGGGGAGATGCCCCTATGCATACCTGGCGCCTGCATTTATATTCTAGAACCACATAGGCTCTTGGTTCTTTCCTAGAAGAGGATTGTGCCAGGCTAAGGGAGAGGCACTGCCTCCCCTGGCATCTGCCATGTGGTCTCAGATGGGCAACAGGAGGGCCTGAAACAAGAGTTTGTGCTGCCTTGCAGCCTCAGGTTGGAGTCCTGGGAGCCTAAAGTTGGTGAAAGTGATCCTGGTTCAACAGAGAGCTGGTTGAAGGGGCTGTCCATTCAAGATCTGGTCTGGTATTACTGTTATACAGTGTTGCTCGGAAGTTGGAAGGAAGCTACCAGCTATGCCTGGACATTTTGTGAGTACAGGCAACCTAAAGGATCTTGTGTTTTAACCCCATTTGGTGTGCTGTATAGTCAGCTGAGGGTCTGAACAAAGGGAACACTGGCTATTGTTCTGAAGAGCTTGTCCAATTGGTATACTACTTTTAGACTGCCAAACAGTCTGCCATAACTGGCTGGTACTTGAAAAGCTTTGCCCTGCTACTACTACAACTGAGGAACTTTGCTCACTTCTGAAACTACTGTGTGCCATTGCTAAGGAGAAGTCGCCTATCTACACGAACTTCCCCAGAGCTTAACAAAGAGATCAGTTAGAGGTCCTCTATTGTGAATAGTTTCTTGGAGTATCCAACTAAATTACCTTCTCTATCCCAGTTGTCCAAAAATAAATATATAAACAAAACCCTTAGCCCTTGTACACACGGTCGGAGATTCCGATGGAATGTGTCCTATCGGACAGTTTTGTCGAATATTCCGACTAACTTACTCCCTGCCACACAGGGGGTAACGCCTCAGGACAAGCTTGAATTTCATTCTGCAGCCTCTGGTACTTCTCTCCTCTAACAGCCTCTGCGGGTGGCACTTCTAGGCCTAGATCAACCCCTTTTATTTTCTCTCCCAGCAGTCTGTTCTTCCTTCTCAGCCTCTTGTAGTTGTAGTTTCAAAGCAGTTCAGCTGAAAGGGAAATCCCAGCAGTCTAAGCTACACGTCCCAGGATGCTATGCTCTGCTTTAGTTATTACATTCAGGATGTGACAGCACAGTCCAAGCTCAACACTAGAGGGAATTAGCTCCACAACAGTATGGCTGCACAATGTCTCCCGATTGCAGGCACAAATAGCCGGCTCATCGCTACACAATCTTACTGTGCCCTTTGTACAGTGCCTTGACAAAGTATTCAGACCCCTTGAAATTTTACACATTTTGTCATGTTACAACCAAAAACATAAATGTATTTTATTGGGATTTTATGTTATAGACCAACACAAAGTGGCACATAATTCTGAAGTGAAAGGAAAATGATAAATGTTTTTCAAAATATTTTACAACAAAATATCTGAAAAGTGTGGCGGGCATTTGTATTCAGCCCCCTTTAGTCTGATACCCCTAACTAAAATCTAGTAAAACCAATTACCTTCAGAAATCACCTTATTAGTAAATAGAGTCCATCTGTGTGTAATTTAATCTCAGTATAAATACAGCTCTTCTGTGAAGTCCTCATAGGTTTGTTAGAGAACCTCAGAGAACAAACAGCATCATGAAGGCGAAGGAACACACAAGACAGGTCAGGGATATAGTTGTGGAGACGTTTAAAGCAGGGTTAGGTTATAAAAAATATCCCAAGCTTTGAACATCTCACAGAGCACTGTTCAATCCGTTATCCAAAAATGAAAAGAGTATAGCACAACTGCAAACCTACCAAGAGATGGCCGTCCACTTAAACTGACAGGCCGGGCAATTAGAGTATTAATCAGAGAAGCAAGCAAGAGGTTTCTCTGGAGGAGCTGCAGAGATTCACAGCTCAGTTGGGAGAATCTGTCCACAGGACAACTATTAGTCATGCACTCCACAAAGCTGGCCCTTATGGAACAGTGGCAAAAAAAAATATTGTTGAATAAAAGCCATAAGAAGTACCATTTTCAGTTTGCGAGACACCATGTGACACAGCAAACATGTGGAAGAAGGTACTCTGGTCAGATGAGACCAAAATTGAACTTTTTGCCCTAAAAGCAAAATGCTATGTGTGGCAGAAAATGAACACTGCATATCACCCTGAACACACCATCCGCACTGTGAAACTTGGTGGTGGCAGCATCATGTTGTGGGAAAGCTTTTTTCCTCAGCAGGAACAGGGAAGCTGGTCAGAGTTAATGGGAAGATGGATGGAGCCAAATACAGGGCAATCTTAGAAGAAAACCTGTTAGAGTCTGCAAAGGACTTCAGACTGGGGCGGAGATTCACCTTCCAGCAAGACAACAGCCCTAAACATACAACCAGAGCTACAATGGAATGGTTTAGATCAAAGCATATTTATGTGTTAGTAGAATGGCTCATTCAAAGTCCAGACCTAAATCCATTTGAGAATCTATGGCAAGACTTGAAAATTGCTGTTCACAGATGTTCTCCATCCAATCTGACAGAGCTTGAGCTATTTTGCTAAGAAGAATGGGCAAAAATGTCACTCTCTAGATGTGCAAAGCTGGTAAAGACATCCTCAAAAAGACTTGCAGCGGTAATTGCAGCAAAAGGTTGTTCTACAAAGTATTGACTCAGGGGGTCTGAATACAAATGCATGCCACACTTTTCAGATATTTATTTGTAAAAAAAAAATTGAAAAACATTTATCATTTTCCTTCCACTTCACAATTATGTGCCACTTTGTGTTGGTCTATCACATAGAATCCCAACAAACTACATATATATTCTGTAACATGACAAAATGACAAAATGTGGAAAATTTCAAGGGGTATGAATCATTTTTCAAGGCACTGTATGTTTTCCTGGAGTATCTGGTAATTAGTTTGGATTTAGGTTAATCTGTCCTGTACTGCAGGTACTGGTGCTTCTGGGCAAAAAGGTGGGGTGGAAATCATAGTTGGCCCAGAACAATGATTGATTCAAAGCAGCATGAACAGAATTGTTGTATGCAAATTCAGCAAATGGAGAACAGAAACCCAGTTGTCTTGAGAGAAAACAGAAAAACCCCAGCGGTATTGCTCTAAGGTTTGATTGGTCCTTTCTGTCTGACCATAGCTTTGGGGATGGCAGGCAGAGGACAGGAAGACCTCAATCTTCAGAACCTTACAGAGAGTGTTCCAGAACCTAGAAGTGAACTGCACTCCACTGTCCCAGACAATGTTGCTAGGCAAGCCATGTAATCTCACTATTTCCTTGATGAAAATATGTGCCATGTCTGTGGTGGAGGGCGTACCCACCATTAGCATAAAATGGGCTATCTTGTACAGTCAATCCACTACTACCAGAATGGTGATATACCCTTTGGGAAGGTCTACTATAAAGTCCATGGATATAATTTTCCGGATATGGTCTGGAACTGGTAGTGGCCTCAACAGGCCCAACAGGCCCCAAGCTTTACTATTTCTGCCCTTGTTGTAAAGACAAGTTATACAGGAACCCACATAGTCTTTACAACCTTGCCATGGTGATCATGGCAAGTTTTAAGAATATGGGCTTCAGATTTAGGGCACTGAACAGAACTTGGCTTGATCAATGCCTTCAGATCTGGGTTGTAACAACAAAAAATTTGTAGAGGAAAGAATGGTTCTAGGAGCTGTAGGCTCGGGAGTTTCTGGAAACACAAGTGAAGGTGCATCTTCTTTCCTATTCTTGGATCCTGGATGGTAGGCAATATGAAAATTTTACCTGGAAAAGAACAAGGTACGGTACATTGGGCCTGCCGGACATTTAGCAGTCCTGAGATATTCCAGTGGTCAGTAAATATCATAATGGGAGGATCCTCATCCTCCAGAAAACATCTCCATTCTTTTATTACAAGTTTGATGGCTTATAGTTCCAGAGTTCCTGTTATATGTGGCACCACATCCAAGAGAGTATGAGAATAAAAAAAAACTGAAATTACATAGGACTAAACTGGTTGCCACTAATAATCCCAGTAGGAAGAGAAGAGTACTCCTGTTGATAAAAAACGAAAACAAAAAAAAATTAAAACAACATCATAAAATATCATAAAAACATGTAAAAAAGAATTGTACATATTTCAACTCCCTATCCTGGGGTTGTGATAAGTGTTACAACAGTGGGGTTTTGGGAACTCACTTGGCTAGCATCCCTATATTCTTCCCCTTCATTCCCTATACACAGGCGAATGAGACAGGGTTTCCCCCTGTTTCTCTTCCACCCCTCCCCCTCCTTCATTCCATTACGGAGCTCATGTCCTCTTGGCAGTTCCCTACATTATCATGGATCCGCCACATACATGCAGTCAAGATGACCATTCTTCCAAAGGTCCTATATTTTTTCAGGACTCTACCAGTCTGGGTCCCAGCGTTCTATCTACGCTTGCTTCAGAACAGACTCCTGTCCTTCATTTGGGCAAGCAAATGCCCCAGGGTCACCCACTCTACTCTGTATAACCATAGAGTACGATGTGGACTAGGCATTCCGGACATCGCAAAGTACTGGTTGTGCAAATTGCTCCACTTGCCATGTTCCAGGCTATGACAGGCATCCCACTTTGGGTCCTTCTGGAAATGTATTCCGCACCAGTACCGGTTTATGTGCTACTATGGCTTCCCCCTAAAATGTGCCCCGTTCTGTCAGTCCCTTAATGGCACATAGCCTAAAACTTTGGGACTCTGTATGGCACTCAGGCAGGCTCATGTCACCGCTAAGGCCGCGCGCACGGATTCTCACAGGTTTGTCACTTCCTTGGATCGCACGCCTTTTCTTTCGTGGTCCTCAATCCAGGAATCTCATGGATTGAGGACTGAGTGGAATTTTTCCGCTACATCCAATTGCAACACTGAATTACCTCTCTTAGGCATCACAACACCTTCCCGTATCAGAAAACAGCCTGCAAGCAGATGTGCTTGCAGTCCCCAGTTGCCCCTGGTACCATCTCTATGTTATATTCCTCCCTCATAGCCAAGTGTTCCTTTAATACGACCATTCTGGAGGCAGCCTACAAGGTCCTCGTCCATGGGCTCGGTTGATCGTATGCGGAGGCAAGCCGAGGCGGGCACCTGTGATATCATTAGGATTCCTGTCTCACCTGGAGCAGCGAGTTCTTTTGTTTGGATAGCCGACAAGGGAGGATGAGGGATGAATTAATCCTTTTTCCAAGTTTTCACCAATATACTGCTGTAAAGCTTTGCGTTCAGTCCAGGATAGAGAGACGATTCTTGATGCTTGACTTCCCCTGTCACCTGTAACAAGATAGGAAGAATCATATGAGCAGGGGAAGATCCACAGATTTTTAAATAGGCAGGACAAGGCAAAGTGGACTTACTGGGTCTCACTGGGCAATTGCGTATAAATTTTCCTGATCCTCTGCAGTAGAGACAGAGGATTAGCCTGTTGGAGATGCATCCTCTCATTAGGAGTCAGAGCAGAACATATCAGGCCAATTTGCATAAATTCTCCCTCTGAAAGGGCCACCGGAGAAGGGGCAGGCAGAGGTGAAGGAACAGAAGAAACCATGTGCAGCATCCAGGTGGGCTAGAAAGTATAAGTCTATCCCAAGGGGTCTGGTCGACAGATTGTCATTTGAATCCTACAAGGCTATTTAAAGCACCTGAACATAAAAAAACAATTAAGAAAATAAAGGGATTTGGTCATATTTGTTTGTCATAAACCATGAACCAGACTGAGACAGAAGTACAGTAAAATCACACTTGTTTTTTAATAAAAATAAAAAGGCAAACAGAGTAAGCGTAGTAAAAGCATAGCCAGAGTCCAGTAACCGGATCGGGTAGTCAGCCAAGCCATAGTTCAGTAGCCAGATTGGGTAATCAGCCAGGCCAGAAGTCAGGGATCCAAGTAGAGGAACAGCAAGCAGGATAAGGAGCCAGAAGGGATGTCAGCAAAGCCAGTCTTTAAACAGGGACACAGGAGATGGTTTCTTGTGATGTGACCAAGGCAGGAATGAAGTGAGCTGGAGATCTTTAAGTAGGTGTGACTGACTAGCAGATCCACAACAGCTGGTTAACTGTGGAGAGAGATGAGAGCTGGCAATTAGCTGACAGCTGAGCGGCCAGCTCAGAGAAGGAAGGGCTGAGCCAGCGCTGACAGTACCCCCTCCTCAAGGACCCCTCCCCCACGTAGGACCACCAGACTTGAGGGGAAAACATCCATGAAAATCACGGAGGAGGGCAGGAGCATGGATGAGGATGAGACCCAGGAGTGCTCCTCTGGACCGTACCCCTTCCAATGCACCAGGTACTGTATGCGCCCATGGAACCTACGGGAGTCAACAATGGATTGTACCTCATGGTTCTCAACCTGTATAGGGTGAGGACGTGGCACAGAGGTGATAAAGCAGTTGCAGACCAACGGTTTCAATAAGGAGACATGAAACACATTTGAGATACTAGGAGGAAGGTCCAGGAGCCACTGGGTTAATCCTGCGAAGGATGCGGAAAGGCCTAATAAACAAAAGGTGCGAACTTCAGTGAGGGAACACGAAATTGGAGGTTGCTAGACCCTGTCCCCAACCTGGTAGGAAGGTGCAGGCAGACGTCTGCGGTCAGCATGGAGTCTGTACCTATCATTAGCATGATGCAAAGCCTCCTGGACTTGTGCCCAAGTGGAACGAAGACCACGGAGATGCTCCTCTAGCGCAGGAATACTCTACAATCAACGGGATCGGTAGGCATTCTTAATCGTGAAATGATTGTGACATCTACCAAAAATACAAGGTCTCAGTTCACCACTCTTCTTCTTCACAAACAAGAAACTAGCACCACCAGGAGACGAGGATTTGCATATGAAACCTTGAGAAAGTGCGAGTGCGTCTGCAACATACTCTTCCATGGTCTTATCCTCCAAGACCGACAAAGGGTAAACCTGGCCACAGGGGGGTATGGCACCAGGTTGAAGGTCAATTGCACAATCATAAGGCCGGTGTGGAGGAAAACTAATGGCTTGACCTTTGTCAAAGACATCGCTAAAATCGCAGTACTCAGCAGGGAGGAGAGTGAAGAGGTGCAAAGGACATTGGCTACCTTCTGGAAGCATGTCTCACTGTATTGTGGTGACCAGGAGAGAACCTCAGCACGGAGCCAATCAAAAGTGGGGTTGTGCCTCTGTAACCAAGGATAACCAATAACCAGCGGAAACCTAGGTGAGGAAATAACTTGGAATTGAATTATCTCATGGTGAAGAGCCCCTATGGCCATGGACAATGGAACCGTCTCATGAGTCACATGGGCCATCTGTAGAGGTCTTCCATCAAGAGCCTCAATGACAAGTGGAGTGTCACGCAACTGCAGGAGAATCGAGTGCTACGATACAAAGCCAGCATCAATGAACACGCTGCCCTCTCCGAGTGTGACGTGTCCCAGAAGATTGCCGAGAGGGAGGGGCTGCCTAGGGGGAGAGGAGTCGTCTAGGTGGCACATACTCGGCAGCAGGAAGCGGGACAGGAAGTCCCACTCAAACCTAAGAACCCTCCCCCCCCAAAAAAAATGACGTGCCAAATGTGTCATGTAAGGGAGCGAGCAGTGCTTAAAGCAGAAGTTCCAATTTTGGGTGGAACTCCACTTGAAATGTGATCCATAGTTAGGGCGTGCCCCCAAGTATTTGTCAGGTATACAGGCAGGTCACCCTGGCTAATGACATGGGCTCATCTGAGGTGCAGGATCTAAGTACTAACTGTTTTTCACCAGAGCTCCTGATGGTGGAGATGGACTTTGCTGCATGTTAGTACCAGGTAGCTGAGCAAGCCGGGGTCCAGTAGCAGACATAGTAGGTAGAGATCAAGCAGATGTGTAGCTGGTAAACAAACTAAAGGTCAGTAAGAAATAGTTGCAGGTTGGAAATAAGCAGAAGAATAGTTGAGGAACAAGCCAGAAGTCAGTAACGAATGATAGTGAAGATACAGATGGCAGCAGAAGAGACAAAAGCGAGATACTGGCTGGAGAGAGCACAATAATCTGGCAAGCAGGAAGTGAAGAGACATGGCTTAAAGGGGTTGTAAACCCTCAAGGTTTTTCACCTTAATGCATTCTTCACATTATGCTTCTATGCATCAAGGTGAAATACCTCCTGTGCTACAGCTGCCCCCCAGAGCCCCCCTTTTACTTACCTGAACCCAATCTTTCCAGCAAAGGGGACGAGCACACCAGCTCCAGCCGGTGTCTTGGGTCCTGCTTGGCTAGATTGATATTAGCGCAGCCATTGGCTCCCGCTGCTGTCAATCAAATCCAATGACAAGGGAGTCAGGGGCGGGGCTGAGTCCTGCGGTCTGTGCCAATCGACGCAGCAGCAGGACATGGGAGTGCACCCGCATGAGTGCCCGCGGGAGAGTGGTTCTCCAATGGGGCACTCGAGAAGAGGAGGAGCCAGGAGTGCCGCTGAGGGACCCCAGAAGAAAAGGATCGGGGCCACTCTGTGCAAAACCAACTGCACAGAGGAGGTAAGTATGACATGTTTGTTTTTTTTAACCACTTCCCACACGGCCAATGCATATATACGGCCGGGTGGGAGCTGTCTACTTCTGATAGGACGTTCAGGAACGTCCTTCAGAAGGAGCGGGATCGCGCGCGCGCGTGCCCGCGCAGCGGTGCGATCCCGATGTGCTCGTGTCACCCGGACACGGCACATCTCAGATCGGCAGGAGGTCTCTGTGATTGGCCCTCCTGATCACATGATGGCCGTGTCCAATCACGGCCATCATGTGATGTAAACAAACAGCCGGTTGCTAGGCAATCGGCTCTCCTCTCCTCACACGGAAGTCATCGCTGAGGAGAGGAGAGCAGAACGCTGCAGCCGGCTGATGATCAGTGAGTATGAGCTGTTTTTTACAGCTTTTTACTCACTGATCATCAGTCTAGTGTAAACACACCACACACAACACAGTGTAAACACAGTCCCCACATATGTCCCCAAAACACACATGTCCCCAAAACATACATGTCCCCAAATAATAAAAACACATGTCCCTAATAATAAAAACATGTCCCCCACATATGTCCCACTAAAATCACATGTCCCAATGATTATCTGCACACATATGTACGTGATCACCTGCACACATATGTACATTTGCGTACATATGTCCCTGATCACACAAACCAATTATTATACACTTAACGGAATTTTTTTTACCAAAAGCATGTAGCAGAATAAATTTTGGCTTAAATTTATGACAAAATTAGATTTTATTGGATTTCTTTTAAAATGGAAAAAAGAAAATATTGTTTTTTTTCCAAAGTTCTGCTTTTTTTGCGCTTATATCGCAAAAAATAAAAAACGGAGTCGTGAATAAATAACACCAAAATAAAGCTCTATTTGTGCGAACAAAATGATAAAAATTTCATTTGGGTACAGTGTAGCATGACCGCACAATTGTCACTGAAAGCGCTAGAGCGATGAAAGCTGAAAATTGGGCTGGGAAGGAAGGGGGCGAAAGTGCCCTGTATTGAAGTGGTTAAACAAAGCTTTAGTTACCCTTTAACCACCTCCCACTGCACATAAACGGTCGGGTGGTCCTTTACTCATTCTGAGTGGATGTTCAGGAATGTCCTCAGAATGAGTGCTCGCAGCACTGTGGCTGCTACTCCATCCTGTGATCATTATGATCACAGGATCCAGCTGAGCAGCGATCGGGCTATGGGTGCGGTGATTGGCCCTCCTGGTCATGTGACGGCTGTGTCCAATCACAGCCATCACAATGTAAACAGAGACGCATGTCTCTGTCACAATTCTCCCCCCACAAACAGTACACCAAGCACCACTGATACCTCTGTCCCCATACACGTCAGTATCCCCATCAAACATCTGTCATAGTGCACAAAACATCTGTCTGTCCCCCTCATATCTGTAACAGTACACAAAACATCTGCCTGTCCCCCATCACATCTGTACCAGTTGTGGCAGCACGCAGGTAAAGTCACCTGTTTGTATACAGGATGGGAAATATGTGTACCCTAGATTCAGGCTTTGTGCAGACTTTTACAATTAGAGGGGAAGAGTTAATGAGCCCAGCTGAAGTAAGTGGGCTCATTAAGACCTCTACAAAAAACCCAGCATGCTTAGGGAGATGCTCCATCCTGGAACCAGTTTTGTGTTGTATAGACTGGGGAGTGTGACACCTGTTCTGTGCGGTGAGTTAACGCCTGTGTGGAAAACTTCTACAACAGAGACAGGGACTGGTGCAGCACAAGGCTGCACTCAGTTGTTAGACAGGGAATCAAAGTGTGTAATTAGAGGTCAAGCTGACCAGGATTTATTTTCATGTTTTATTTTTGTTTGGCTGTTATATGTTTCATTGCATGTAGCATAAATAAACCGCATCTTTTGTTTTTTGCACCTACAACGCTGTCTGCTGTGTCTGATTTCGTGTTGTGAACCCATCCGGGGGTCACACACACCCGCTGCCGAGCTAACCCCTCACAGTTGGTGGAGAATTTTGGCAGTTTTTTTTATTTTTTTGTTAAGGCCAGCATGGAGGAGATACTGAGACAGCTGGCTCTAGCAAATGCAAATCAGCAGCAAACAAATGCGGGTTTACAAAAGAGCCTTGCAGCTCAACAACAGAGCCTTGCAGCCCAGCAGCAGACAAATGCAACTTTGCAGCAGAGTCTGGAAGCTCAGCAGAAATCTCACCTGCAGAGTTTCGAAGCTCAGCAACAAGCCCAGCAGCAATCTGAAGCCCGCTTTATAGACCTGTTGCAGAAGCAAGAGCAGAGTTTTCAACAGCAAATAGAGACATTAATACAGCAACGTCCGCAGACCAATGAAGCAAGTGGTTACAATAATACCGCATCCTTTGGTGTGAGCCGTTTACTGACAAAAATGACTGGAGAGGATGATCCAGAGGTGTTTTTGACCACATTTGAAAGGACTGCTGAAAGGGAAAAGTGGCCTAAGGAGCAATGGGCTGGACTAGTGGCCCCTCTGTTAACTGGGGAATCGCAGAAAGCTTATTATGACCTAGAGCCTGACCAAGCAAAAGACTATGTGGTGCTAAAAACAGAAATATTGGCACGGCTGGGTGTCACCCTGGCCGTCCGAGCTCAGCGTGTGCATAATTGGACTTTTCAGGTTGGAAAACCCCCCAGGTCTCAAATGTATGATCTCATTCACCTGAGCAGAAAGTGGCTGCAGCCAGAGACTTTGACCGCACCAAACATTGTGGAACGTGTGGTTATGGATCGTTTCCTGAGAGCTCTTCCTACTGCCATCCAAAAATGGGTAAGCCATGGAGACCCAGAAAATGCAGATAAACTTGTGGATCTGGTTGAGAGGTACTTGGCTACAGAGAACCTGACCACCTCTTCCAGGGACTCACGGACTTTCTACCCTAAGACCAGATCATCCCCAGTGGCGGGTAAGATGACTCCAAGGGGTGAGGGTGGAGAGAGTGAGAGGGTGGGAGTTCTACCTAAGGTCTGGCGGGAGCAGCCCAGGAAGCCCATGCTGCAAGAGGCAGCGAAAAAGATTATTTGCTACCGCTGCCGGCAAGAGGGACATATTGCAGCCAATTGCCCCGTTGTGGATGAGCCTATGCAATGTGACTTTATAAGGGAGAGACGTCAGTCGCTGTTTGCGACAGTTGCATGCACTGCCATTCGGGGACCTGAGAAACATTTATGTAAAATGTGTATTAATGGTAGAAATGTTGATGTGTTGCTGGATTCAGGTAGCCTGGTAACATTGAGAAAAGCTGAATTAGTTACTACAGAGGTCTCTGGGAAGAACAGGGTGGCTGTTATTTGTGTGCATGGGGACACCCGAGAGTATCCTGTAACTTCAGTGTTTTTTGAGACCCCCAAAGGTAACCTCTCTCATCAGGTGGGGTTAGTGTCTCACTTACCACATGATGCTATTGTGGGAAGGGATTTTCCAAAATTCTGGGAACTCTGGGATTGTCCTGAGCCCCCCACTGGTGCCCCTATAAACCAGGAAGATGACCAGAATTCCTCTGGGAGTGGTGAGGACTCTCCTGAATTTCCCTTGTCGGTATTGGCGGGGGAAACTCGAGAAACTGGGGAGGAGCCAACATCCTCAGATGAAAACATGCCGTCTGTGGAGTTTTCGGATCTTGAGGTTCACAGGGAAAATTTTGCCACAGAACAGTTAAAAGACCCCACCCTAATAAAGGCACGGGAAAATGTGGTGAAAATAGATGGCGAGTTAGTGAACCCAGATAAGACTTGCACTTATCCTTACTTCACTATGGAAAGGGACCTGCTGTATCGAGTGGCTCAAAGGGCAGAAGAAACCATTGAGCAACTTGTAGTGCCCAAACCTTACAGGAAGTTGGTGTTAGAATTGGCTCATGGGCACATTCTGGGAGGTCATCTGGGGACAGAGAAAACCAGAGAGAGGATATTGCAGAGATTCTATTGGCCTGGGGTCATGAAGGAAATAGAAAATTATTGTTCCTCCTGCCCTGTGTGTCAGAAGTCGGCACCTATGCCACATTTCCGTAACTCACTGGTACCTCTTCCTATCATTGAGGTCCCCTTTGAAAGGATCGCAATGGATTTGGTAGGTCCGATGATGAAGTCCGCCAGGGGGCATCAGTACATTTTGGTTATATTGGACTATGCCACCCGTTATCCGGAAGCAATTCCTCTCCGAAATACCTAGGCCAAAACCATAGCCAAAGAGCTATCTCTTGTTTTTAGCCGCGTGGGTATTTGTAAGGAACTGCTTACGGACCAAGGTACACCCTTTATGTCCCGGGTTATGAAAGAATTATGCAAGTTGTACAAAGTGACGCAATTGCGTACATCTGTGTATCACCCCCAAACAGATGGGTTGGTTGAAAGATTCAACAAAACCCTAAAACAAATGTTAAAGAAGGTGGTGGAAAAGCAACACCAGATCCCCCAAAGGCTTCTACATTCATACTTACAGATCAGACACTTTTTCTCTATCAGGTCCCACTCTCTGACTCTGGACAAACCCACAGACTTTGAGAGCCTATGTGCTAAGGGTCCTTACGAACCCAGACTGATCTCTACTATTTACACGATATTACATGACGCCATACCTATGACGGTGAACACCCACCACTACATGAGGAAATGGTCTCAGATTCTACAACACGATATTTCCCTGGTGGACTGGGGGAACATATGGGAGCACACTTCCAGAATATCTCGGTGTGTGACCCACAAGGAAACTGCTTACAAAGTTCTAATGCACTGGTATAGGACTCCAGATATTCTACATGCCCGTAACAGGTTAATTTCGAAACAATGCTGGAGATGTGGTGGGGAAGTCGGCTCTCACTACCATATTTTTTGGGACTGCCCCCTAGTCCACCAGTTCTGGCTCCAAGTCCAAAATCTGTTAGAAACACTGGCTGGCACTCCTATTCCCCTGACGCCCATGCATTATCTGCTAGGCCTCCCTTTCTCTGGTATTTCTAAGGCCTTGTGCAGATTGTTGTCCTTTATCTTATTGGCTGCTAAAAGGGTCATACCCAGGTTATGGTTGTCCACCTCTCCACCTACACTTCCGCAATTGATCACCACTGTAGCTGACATACGCAGAATGGAACACTTGACGGCCGTAGTGGAGGATAAGATGCAGAAATTTTCTAAAATTTGGTCAACATGGGATGAGTCTACATATGGTTCTGATGGGATTGCTCCTACTTAGATAAACCTGGATACATACATGTCCCCGAGAGAAGGTCTGAAATCTATTTTTTATTTTTTCCTTAAAGCTCTCTTTGATGTTACATAGTCTGTTTACAGATTCTGTCTATAACCCCCTTAAAGATACGGTGGAAGATCACTACTTTAATCACATCGCTATGCCTTTATATGTTTAGATTTTTTATGCCTTGTAATCAAAGTATACCTGCATTCTTGATACGTTAATATTCATATCTCATGTATATTTTCTTCTGTATGATGTTGAAAATTTAAAATAAACAATTACAAAAAAAAAAAAAGAAGGTGGTGGATAGAGATGGAAAGAATTGGGACTGTCTAATACCCTATCTGATGTTTGCCATTAGGGAGGTACCCCAATCCTCTACGGGTTTCTTACCCTTCGAGTTGCTCTATGGGAGACACCCAAGAGGGCTGCTGGATATCGCCAAGGAAACTTGGGAAAATGAGAGTTCTCCTCATAGGAGTGTGATTGAGCATGTCGCCCTGATGCAAGATAGAATTGCACAGGTAATGCCAATTGTAAAGGAACATTTAACCCAAGCGCAGTTAGCACAGCAGAGAGTGTACAACCGTGGGGCCAAGACCCGTACTTTTTCCCCGGGGGATAGGGTCTTGGTGCTAGTCCCTACGGTTGAAAGCAAATTTCTGGCCAAATGGCAAGGTCCATATGAAGTAATTGAAAAAATTAGTGAGGTGAACTACAGGATTAGACAGTCAGGAAGGCGAAAGCCGGAGCAGATCTATCACGTCAATCTGCTGAAAGCCTGGAGGGATAGGGAATCCCTAGTCGCAGAGACTTTGTCACAAGTACAGCCTGATTGCTTAGTTCCTGAGGTTGGAATAGCAGACACCTTATCGAAACCCCAACAACAGGAGGTTAAAGAGTTTGTACTTCGTAACAAAGAGATTTTCTCTGAGCTTCCGGGACAAATATCTGGCGTAGAGCATGACATTATCACCCCGCCAGGAGAAAGGGTAAAACTAAAACCTTATCGAATACCAGAGGCCCGACGGGAGGCAATACGTGGGGAGGTTCAAAGGATGCTGGAATTGGGTGTGATAGAGGAGTCCCAGAGTGACTGGTCCAGTCCCATCGTACTAGTGCCCAAACCTGATGGGAGCTGGCGGTTTTGTAGCGATTTTTGACAATTAAATAAAGTTACAAAATTTGACACCTACCCCATGCCGCGTATAGATGAGTTGATTGACCGGCTGGGAACAGCCCGATATATGACAACTCTTGATATCACCAAAGGGTATTGGCAAATTCCCCTGGCCGAGTCGGCCAAGGAGAAAACTGCGTTTGTAACCCCAGATGGGGCATTCCAATATAAGAGAATGCCGTTTGGGTTACAGAATGCACCGGCAACATTCCAGCGGAAAATGGATAAGATTCTGAGGCCCCATCAGAAATATGCTGCAGCTTACCTGGATGATGTGATTATCCATAGCACAGACTGGGTCTCACATTTGCCAAAAGTACAAGCAGTCTTAGACTCTATCCGGGAATCTGGGTTTACGGCCAATCCAAAGAAGTGTACCATTGGACAGGAGGAGGCCAAATATCTTGGGTACACTATTGGGAGGGGGGGTGATAAAACCCCAAGTCAATAAAGTCGAGGCCATACAGAGTTGGCCACGTCCCAACAGCAAGAAACAGGTACGAGCCTTTCTGGGAATCGCTGGCTATTATCGACGATTCATTCCCCATTTTGCTTCTCAGGCTGTGCCCCTCACCAACCTGACAAAAGGGAAAGAGTCTGTTATGGTTAAATGGTCCCCAGAGGCTGAAGAAGCATTTCAGTCCTTAAAAACAGCCTTATGTAGCCAGCCAGTGTTGTACTCACCAGACTTCTCTAAGGACTTTGTTGTACAAACTGATGCATCAGACGTTGGGTTAGGAGCAGTGTTATCCCAGGTCTGGAACGGGGAAGAGCACCCAGTCATTTACCTCAGCAGGAAGTTGAAGTCCCATGAGGTAAATTACGCCGCGATTGAGACGGAATGTTTAGCAGTGAAGTGGGCTCTAGATTCCCTTCGGTACTATCTGCTAGGTAGGCACTTTGACCTGGTGACTGATCACGCTCCTTTAAAGTGGATGGCTCAGAACAAGGAGACCAATAGAAGGGTAAATAGGTGGTTCCTGGCCCTACAAGAATTTAACTTTACAGTTAAGCATCGCCCTGGTGTTAAAATGGGGAATGTGGATGCTTTGTCTCGGATACATGCGTGTCTGACTGCTTGTGTTACAACCCCAAGGTTGAAACAAGAGGGGGGGTATGTGGCAGCACGCAGGTAAAGTCACCTGGTTGTATCCAGGATGGGAAATATGTGTGCCCTAGATTCAGGCTTTATGCAGACTTTTACAATTAGAGGGGAAGAGTTAATGAGCCCAGCTGAAGTAAGTGGGCTCATTAAGACCTCTACAAAAAACCCCAGCATGCTTAGGGAGATGCTCCATCCTGGAACCAGTTTTGTGTTGTATAGACTGGGGAGTGTGACACCTGTTCTGTGCGGTGAGTTAACGCCTGTGTGGCAAACCTCTACAACAGAGACAGGGACTGGTGCAGCACAAGGCTGCACTCAGTTGTTAGACAGGGAATCAAAGTGTGTAATTAGAGGTCAAGCTGACCAGGATTTATTTTCATGTTTTATTTTTGTTTGGCTGTTATATGTTTCACTGCATGTAGCATAAATAAACTGCATCTTTTGTTTTTTGCACCTACAACGCTGTCTGCTGTGCCTGATTTTGTGTTGTGAACCCATCCAGGGGGTCACACACACCCGCTGCCGAGCTAACCCCTCACACAGTGCATAAAACATCTAACTGTCCCCCATCACCACCAACACCAAATAAACCCTAATTTGGGTTATTTTTACCAAACAAATATAGCAACAAAATTTTTGGTCAAAATTTATGAAGAGAAATTACCTATTTGCAAAATTTTATAACAGAAACTAAGAAATCATTATTTTTTTGTAAATTATTGGTCTTTTTTTTTAAATCATGTAATTTTTATTAGAAAATTTTAACATTTTACAAAAAGCACATTCATTCATCTTCTTACTTCTAAACACTTTACATACATAATCATAAACATAATGCACTACTTTTATGTCTTTATATTTCTTAATATTCCTACATATATTTACTACATAAATAAACCACTTCAACCTTGTTATTCTATTTTTTACTTATATCTCTTACTTAGGGAGAGGAAAAAAAAAAAGAGGAAGGGATTCATCTCTCTTAGTTATTAACATTTATCTATTCCTTTCTTAGTGTTTTGCCATATTTTGCCAGGTTCCCTTCTTAAATCTGTCGTTAATCCATCTCTTATTATATACAGCTCTCTCTCTCTTAATTGTGATATCTACTTCTTCTTCTTCTTCTGGGCTCCTTGCTGTCCATCTCTTCGCTATTAGTTTCCTTGCTAAAAACAGACATCTAATTGTTGCCATCTGCCTTTTTCTAATGATACCTCCTGCCCCTATATAATGCAGTATACCCTCAATTGGATCTACTTCGAGTGCCACTCCAAAAGTCTGTTTTATGGTTTCCAATATCTAAATAGTTTTGGACATCTCCATATCATATGGATAAGATCTC
Organism: Lithobates pipiens; assembly: GCF_037356315.1. NCBI lineage: Eukaryota > Metazoa > Chordata > Amphibia > Anura > Ranidae > Lithobates > Lithobates pipiens. The sequence continues at coordinate 203,630,216 of NW_027507686.1, forward strand.
CACTTTGATCTCTACAACGTGGACAGTTAGCATCTGATCTTTGCCCATATTGAAATAACTTTCGGGGGGTATACTATGATCTATGAAGCAACAACAAATGTGAGATTCTCTGAGATGGGGACAAAGATACCATTGGTCCAGCCTCTAGCATAATGTGTCCATTGTTCCTCTGTTACAACTCCTAAATCTTCTACCCACCTTCGTTTACAAGGTCTTTTTTCATTTGTAGCGTAAAAAATAAAAACCCCAGTGGTGATTAAATGCCACCAAAAAAAAAGCTCTATTTGTGTGAAAAAATGCTAAAAATGTAATTTGGGTACAGTGTTGCATGACCGCGCAATTCTCATTCAAAGTGCAACAGTGCTGAAAGTGCCCAGTATTGAAATGGTTAAATAAAGAAGTTCATGGGAGAAGCAAAGTGTTCAAGGTTCAAGACAAACAAAATTAAAGGCAGGATCATTCAAGGAATTGTCCAGGGAGGTGTCCAACATTCCAGGTGGCTCACCAAGCAGTCATTGCCAGACACAGGTGAGGTCCCAGGTTTGAGTCCAGGCCCTGACACCCTTACTGAAGAGTGTGCAGGGCAGTAGCCATGCATTGAAGAATGCAGAAACAGAGTTGATAACAGGACTCTTTTGTTTCAGCAAGTTGTGGACCCAAGACTGAGGTTCGTTAGCAAGAAGGGAGATAATAAACCCTACTTTCACAGTCTCAACAGAAAAAGTCCTTGGCTGGAGTGCCAGATACAACTGGCAGGCATTCTTAAAGGCCCTATATTTCCTTTGGTCCTCAAAGAAGCATTTGGAAGCAAGAACCCTTGGTTCAGGAGGAGGTACCACCATGGTGGGGGAGATGACTGAACATTCTTAGGCAGAAGCAGTTGACACAGAGAGATTCTGCAGATGACCCTCTAGCTGGAAATTTCCTTCTTGCAGGTTCTTCGCTGCTTGATTGATGGCTGCAACTTCCTGGCACAATGCCTCTAATGGGGAAGCACCCCTGGAAGTGGTGACAGGAGATGCTGCATCCAAAGAAACATGGGTTGCCAGCTGTGTAGCTGATATGAGCAGCAGGACTAGAGCAGAAAATGTAGTTAGGAGCAGGGACCAGGATCATAAACAAAGGATTAGTGAGGTACAAGAGCAAGAGCATGGTCAGGAACAAGCCAAGGTCATACACAGGGAGCAAGCAGAGTCTGTGACAGCAAGCCAAGGTAAGAGCCAGGAGAGAAACTGAAGACTACTCCAGGAACAAGACAAGTTGGCAATGGGAAATCGAAGAATACTGATGATCAACCAGCGACTTCCGAGCAAGAATGCTGTCCTTATAAAGATCATTGGGCACTAGTAACTACCGCACACGCATGCCAAACATCTGAGCATATTCCAGCACAGATTAGAGCCACCATGTTGGAGACTGACACACAGGTATTTGCTCATTCCTCTTCGGGTTAGTCCCCTGACACCTTTAGTATATCCTCTGCAGGAATATTAGAGGACCCCCAATGTCATGTTAGGATAGGGCTACACAAAGTATAAGCTAGTCCTGGTTACAGACTTGAATGGAGGAATATTATTTAGCGCTGGAACTATGAAGGCACTGTTGGAAGAGGCAGCACTCTGTTCTGCTCTGATCTTAGGGCACAGTAAAATAACTGGTGTATGTGCATGAGGGTCTTTTCATACCCATGGTTTGCAAAGAGCTATAACTCCCACCTCTCCAAAAAAAAAATTCCAACCATACTCAATTTTAGTTAAACTCAATTATGCCTGCTCGTTGAATAGTAAACAGGTAGAATAGAATCATAAGAATATATGTTAAAACAAAACACTTACACATATTACTTCTTTGTTCATGAGTCTTAGGTGATAGTATTGCAGTTGTGTTATGGAATATGATAAAGTGTATTAGAAAAGTAGGATTAAATCTGTCTTTGTGTTTAGGCAAACATACTCTTTATTTAGAAGAAAAAAGTTTGGGAAAAACTGCTTGTTCAGGCTTTATGCAAAGTTGTTCCTGCTAATCCATTTTAAAGTGAGAATCAATCTAATCAAGCGGTATAGATATTTCTGGGGGTGTGTGTTTAATACAGCTATATCACATAGTCTTACGCTGGGCCACAGAAAACAGCAAAATCATCTTCTTATCTATTTGCTGTCCTATTCTTCTATAAGCAGTTAAAGCAAAATTGTACCTTTTTTCTAAAAGGGGTTAAATATGCAATACAAAAGCATAACAGCAACCTATAGTGTTACTGCTTTGTACAAAATGCAATAATCTGAATTGCACATACAATTTTATGACTTTTCAAGCACCTTCAGGAGCTCCAAACTCTGGGACACTCTAATTTCAACACAGTGCAGAAAGCTGTTCTATTCCATACTGCCTCTTACACCTTCTTGTTGGCCAGTAAGGCCACCCATCACTCTCCCAGCAGTCATGGATTTCCATTTCCCTCTCATGTTTTGGGTTGTGGTCAGGCCCTTAGTGTCCTTCCATACAACGCAGGATGTCCTGAATTGCACATGATGGCATCAGGGTGTGACTGACAAACTAAGTGCAAACTAAGGCAGAGAGGGGAACCTGCAAGAGCTAAGGTAGGTAAAGCAAGCTACTTTTTTTCACCACTTGCCCACCAGCGATGTATGGGTGGGTATGTCACTAGGCTTCAAGTGGTTGACTCTCTGGTAAAAACAATCCTAGCTGTTTTTACAAGCAGCGGGAGGGAAACCCCGCTCTCCTGCCACCTTCCATGGCTTGACCGGGGGGGGGGGGTTCCTGCCTCCAGGGAGTCCTGATCAACCAGCCACCTTTTCCACCGGATGTTCATAGAGCCCAGCAAAGACCCGATCAGCTTTGTTGGGCTCTATGATATAGTAACTCGGAAACGACAATGTCACATCGCTTCCGGGTTTCCAAGTTGGAAAAATTAACCATCACAGCCATTAAAAATCAAAAATCAGACATTTTTTAAAAGCAAAAGCATTTAATCTCACTGATCTTGGTGTGATCAAATGTTTTTAAGTGCAAAGGAGGGATATGGGGTCTTATAGACCCTTGATCTCTCCATAAAGAGCACCTATCACATGCCTATTGCTGTCACAAGGGATGCTTACATTCCTTATGACAGCAATACATTATAAAAAATTTAATAAAAATTAAAGTGACGTTGTAAAAATAGAAATAAATAAATACATAAAAATTTAAAGTGCTCCTGACTGGCTGTACTCATGTGCAAAAGGCAAACACATGCGCTGGTCCTGCACACGTGGAAGCAGCAATCATCCCACACATGTGAGGTATCATAACAAACGTCAGATCATGGGCAGAAATTCTAGCACCAGACCTCTAGTGGTACTCTAAAATGTTAAACTGTAAAGACTATTAAAACGTCGCCTATGGATATTAAAATTTACATCGTCGGTCACCATATTTACTCAGCTTATCTTTTATATTTGACCTAAAATTGGGTTATGTATTGTGTTTTTTTTTTTTGCATTAAAATTCAAAAAAGTTTTTTTTTTCTTTAAAGAAATTGCATTTGAAAAACTGTGCAAATACTGTGTGATGTAAAAAATTGCAAGTAATACTCAAAAGTTTGGGTGCTGCAGCAAAAAACAGGCTAGAAACTGGTTCAGAAATTCACAAGGGAGATATTTGCCAGCACATCATGGATCAATGTAGTAGTGTCCAAACGGATTGTTTATTGCATGATCACAAGAACACTGCAAGCTCATTGCAAGATCATTGCACAGCAATTTTTTTTGTATGTTCAAAGTAAACTTAACTCTTGGTCCCGCTTTCCTGTCGTTCATACACCACAGCAAGTGCTGCTCCATTATCGCAAATTAATAAGATGTTATTTGTTCATAGATTTATGTAGCTCAATTTTTTATTCACTTTGAAAGCTGTTCAAAGTCCTGCAAAGTATGATTAGTGTAAAAAGCACATAGTGTATGTTTTTAAAATAAGGTAAAATGATGATCAGCGGCAGACTAAATTTAAGATACAGCGGCAATTAAAATTGTGTCATGCTGATTGCTTCTTCACATCGACACCATCATTATATGACTTGTTCATAAATAATCCCATTCGGACACCCTGTATTCTTAGGCATCACCATGTTTCTTCACCCACATGAATTATTCAGCATGGTACATAACCATGGCATGAACTATAGTAGAATAAAGGGGAATGCTTAGAGGGCAAAAGGAAGAAGATCTCAGTGTGACGATACCTGGAGATTACAATGAAATGACAAAGCTATTGACTGTTAATGAATCTGACTCCAGTCCTGTTTTTATTTCATGGTACTTTCAGCTACAAACCAGCTTTTTTAGAACTGAAATGTTTCTCAGGAGTCAGCCTTTGTCTCTGTAGGCCTTTAACTGCCACTGAGCGTACTATGTAGCCTCTGAATTTATAGGATACTTACAAGGGTGCCACTGGCAGACATAAAGAACAAAGGAAAAAGTGAGATGTTTTTGGTAAATTTTATTTAACTTTTTTTAATCTACAAGCTCATAAATGGATGTATTTAATTTTTGTATGGCTTAAAGTGGAAGTCCATGCAAAAAGTAAAATCTCTGCATTTATGCCCACCAACATTCTGACACTAACCTCTCTAGACCTGAAAAGAAAAAAATCAGTACCTTTTGTACAGGCAATCCAACCCAATCTCCAGTGGAGGAAGCTCTGATCCCATGCGGAGCTGTCAACCGCAGCTTCGCTGTGTGGGCAGGTGCAGAGGACACGTCTGTCAACGGAAGCCCCATAGTAACTCTAAGCCCTTGTACACACGGTCGGAGATTCCGACAACCAAATCCGTCGGAGTAATTCTAACGGATTAATTCCGGAACAGGTCCGGAAGTGATGTTGCATACACACGGTCGGACTAAGTTGTCGGAAAATCCGATTGTACATAAACGTGATGACGTTATTTCGTTACGACGGGACTACGTTAAGGCTAGTAGCCAATAGATTTGGTCTAGGAATTTGATCTGAGCATGCGTGGCACTTTGTCCGTCGGAGTAGGCTAAACATGATTGGAGTATGTCCGATCGGAGCATTTGGTCGGAAAATTTTACCTGCAAGTTGGAAAAGTTGGTCCGTCGGATATTCCGATGGAAACAGTCCGATGCAGACCACACACAGTCGGAATATCCGACAAAACGGTCGATAGGACACATTCCGGCGGAATCTCCGACCGTGTGTACAAGGGCTATGAGTGACATCACTTCCCATTCATTTCACAGCCGTTGTCAGACGTGTACTCAGCAGAGCTTCTGCTGCTGGAGATTGGGTCGGATCACCTTCATAAAAGGTATGTATACTGATTTTTTCTTTTCAGGGCTAGAGAGGTTAGTGTGAGGCCGCGTACACACGGGCGGACTGTTCGCCCAACTTTGTCCGCTGAACAGTGTTTGGGCGGACAGTCCGCTCGTGTGTGGGCTTTCAGCGGACAGTTTCAGCGGACAGTTTGACGAACAAGGTTTTTCGGAAATTCCGTAAAACTGTCCGCTGAAACCTTGTTTGAGCGAACAGTCCGCCCGTGTGTAGGCTTGTTCGACAAACTAAGTTCCGCGCATGCTCAGAAAGGCTTAACACGCCGAAAGTTATAATGCAGTGTATAGGACGTCGTATTTTTCGTCCCGTCGTACGTGCCGTTCACGTCATCGCGCACGGTTTCAGCAAACTGTTCGTTCGTCGTGTGTGGCCATGTCCGTCCATGCTAATTTTGAGCGGACTGTTTGCCGAAACTGTTTGACGGACAAAGTTGGGCGAACAGTCCCCGCGTGTGTACGCGGCCTTAGAATGTTGTTGGCTATAAATGCAGGAATTTTAGTTTTTGAATGGACTTTACCTCCAATTTAACTCCCAAGAGCTCAATACACCATTAAAATATACAGTAAAACCTTGGTTTTAGAGTAATTTGGTTTAAATAAATTTTAATTTAATATACAAGTAGCATCACAACTGAGTATAAAAGAAAAGAGAGGCGCCTCTAAGTGTAGCAATATGGTTACATTTACTGAAGGTACAACATTTAGCAACTCACATGGTTGATGATTAAAACAGGCACATCTAAGTATGCAGGCATCCGGAGTAAAGCTGTCCACATAGACCGTCCTCCGCTCCGCCATCAACGTCATCCCTTCCACACTGCGCTCCACAAGCAGTTTAAGCTTCACTTTCAGATCACTCTACTGCAGGGTAGTCTTCCTGGTCACGATTGCAGACTGACAACGGTGAGAGCCCGCAGTGCGGGAGATGGTCTATGTGGACAGTTTTAACCTGGATGCCTGCATACTTAGATGTGCCTTTTTTAATCATCAACCATGTAAGTTGCTAAATGTTGCCCCTTCATTACATTAAATGTAACCATATTGTTACACTTAGAGGCGCCTCTCTTCTCTTTTATACTCTGTAGCTCCTGCTGGATTTTTCTTCTAATCTCCTTGTGGAGGCTTCTACTTCTGGATGGACATTTTATGGTTACACAACTGTTGTGATTAAAATGGTATTTCTATATACCTGACAAAGACCAGCTAGGTATAATTACGGCAATTACCACACTTATGAAACCCACTCAACACTGCAGTACTAAGGAGACAGCATTTTTCTGAACACAAGAAGAAATGAGTCAAAGTTGATGTTCAATCTTATCTGGTTTAATTCTGGGCGGGTCTACAACTTATATACGCTATTATTAGCCAATCATTGCATAGAACATGGGTGTGGTTAATACAGAGGTGTACATTACACATCATTAGATATAATTAATTATGCCATCTGCTTTCATGAGTCATAGTCATGAGTCCTGCTTCCCTATGTCATGTCTGGGGTGGCCCAGATATATTGAGACACAATTTCTTTATTTAGACAGTACAGAATTAAACTGCTTATGCAAGCTATATGTTCTTATATGTATGCTTTATAGGAAACCGCTACAGTCTGTAAATACAGAGTTTAAACTAACAGATTAACCCAAGTTAATCTTATAAGAACTTATAAAGATGGAGTCAATCCGGTTCAGCCATATCACAACACACAACCTATCACATTGCTACAATCTTTTTATATGGACTATAAACAGAAGGACTTATGAATAAATGGTTGTAGAATGAATCATTTGACGATGTTTGTAAGTTGGATGTTTGAAAGTAGGGGCCTGCCCTATATGCTCTGCAGAAATGGCGGAACAAGGTGTTGGTTTTGCCACAACATTGTAAGCCCTCAAAGTGACTCTTGGTGGGCGCTGAAGCGCCCTGCTGTGAACGATTATATCAAGAATTGTAATTACATGCCATTGTTGAACAGTGGCAGAAAAATTGACCTTTGGTGGTTGTGGTGCTGGTGCCACAACACTATAAGTCCTCAAAGTTACTCTGGGTGGGCACAGGAACAGGCCCTCCTGTGAAATATTATATCAAGAATTGTAATTACATGCCCCTGTTAAACAGGGGCTGAAAAATTGGGCCTTAGGCACTGGTGCCACGACACTGCAACCTCTCCCATATACTCTAGTTGTAGTGCAGGAATGAGCCCTGCTGCAAAGCATTGCATCAAAAATTGTAATTAAACGCCCCTGTTAAACAGGGGCAGAAAAATTGGGCCTTAGGCACTGGTGCTGGTGCCACGACACTGCAACCTCTCCCATATACTCTAGTTGTAGTGCAGGAATGAGCCCTGCTGCAAAGCATTGCATCAAAAATTGTAATTAAACGCCCCTGTTAAACAGGGGCAGAAAAATTGGGCTGGTAGCATCACCCAGAACCAAAAATATTCTTCCAACATATCAGCGGAGGAGGAAGAGGATAGACAATCAACATAACAGGACAGTCACTCAGCATCAGCATAGGCAGTCTTGAAGGGATGTGATATTTCAAAAAAAATTATTCGGTTACATCAGCTTCAGGTGCTTGGCAGCTGTGGGTGATCCAAGACTGATTCATCTTGATAAAGGTCAGTCGATCAACTGATTCGGTGGACAGGCGCTCCCTGTGATCGGTAACAAAGCCACCAGCAGCACTGAAGGTGCGTTCCGAAAGAAAGCTGGATGCAGGACAGGCCAGTAGCTCAATTACATACTGTGCAAGCTCTGGCCAGTGATCCATCCTCAAAACCCAGTAAGCCAGAGGATTTTCGGTGGGAAAGGTGTCCAAGTCTGACCTTGCCCCTAGGTATTCCTGCACCATGTAAATCAGACGCTGGCGATGGTTGCTGGAACCGATCATACCTTGGGGCTGTGGACTAAAAAATTGTCTGAAAGCATCGGTCAGACGGCCACCTTCTCCACCGCTCCTTCTGACCGATGCCTCAGCAACACGTTGTCCAAGACCAGGAGTTTGTAACCTCCCAGTCTCTAGGAACGCCTTGCACAGACCTTTCTGCAAGGCCTCCCGGAGATGTCTCATCATCTGCTCCCTCTGCGACGGCAAGATAAGGTCGACAACCTTACCCTTGTACCATGGATCAAGGAGAGTGGCCAGCCAGTAATGGTCCCTCTCCTTGATCCGAAGAATACGAGGATCAGGGAGGCCATGCAGCGTAGGTTAGCTGAGGCATTCGGTCCGGAGTCCTCTGGGTCACTAAGGACAACATGATCCGCAGCTACCTCCTCCCAGCCACATACAAGTCCACAGGTTTCTTGGGACTGTAAATCATCCCTACCTGACTGCTGCTGCTGCTGCTGCTGATGCTGAGTGCCAGCCTCCACCTCCATGCTGACACAATCATCCTCCCCCTCCTCTTCCTCCTCCTCATCCTCTTCCTGTGTGATGGGTGGCACAGCAGGAACACTGTCTGGATAAAGGGGGCCTTGAGAGGCAAGGAAGTCCTCCTCTTCCTGCCCCTGTTCTGCCTCAAGTGCCCTGTCCATTATTCCACGCAACGTATGCTCCAAGAGGTGGACAAGAGGTATAGTGTCACTGATGCTTGCAACATCACTGCTCACCATCCTTGTGGCCTCCTCAAACGGTGACAGGACCGTGCATGCATCCATGATCATGCCCCACTGGCGTGGTGAGAAAAAACCGAGCTCCCCATGACACTGTCCTGGTGCCGTAGTCGCACGGGTACTCATTGATGGCCCTCTGCTGCATGTGCAGCCACTGCAGCATGGCCAACGTTGAGTTCCACCTGGTGGGCATGTCACATATAAGGCGGTTCTTGGGCAGGTTCAACTCCTTTTGGAGCTAAGCCAGCTGAGCACAGGCATTAAATGATCGGCAGAAATGCACACAGACTTTCCTGGCTTGCTTCAGAACATCCTGTAAGCCTGGGTACTTGCCCAAGAACCGCTGCACCACCAGGTTAAGGACGTGAGCCACACAAGGCACATGGTTCAGTTGTCCCTGTCGGAGGGCGGAGGGGAGGTTGGTGCCATTGTCGCAAACCACCATTCCTGGCTTAAACTGGCGTGGTGTCAACCACCTCTCGGCCTGCCCCTGCAGAGCTGAAAAAACATCTGCCCCAGTGTGGCTCCTGTCCCCCAAACAAACCAGCGCAAGCACGGCATGGCATCGTTTTGCCTGCGTACTTGCGTAGCCCCTGGAACACCTACGGAGCACCGCTGGTTCTGAGGACAGAGCACTGGAAGAGGCCATGGAGGAAGAAGAAGAGGAGGGGGTGGAGGAGAGAGGTGTGTCACAACCAATAGTAGCATTTTGGAGGCGTGGTGGCGGAACAACCTCCAACACTACTTCACCTTGTCCTGAATCCTTCCCAGCTGCCATAAGAGTGACCCAATGGGCCGTGAAAGACAGGTAACGTCCCTGTCCATGCCTGCTGGACCATGAGTCAGCGGTAATATGCACCTTACCGCTGACCACCCTGTCCAGCGAGGCAAGGACATTGCCTTCCACATACCGGTAGAGAGCCGGAATCGCCTTCCGTGAGAAAAAGTGAAGTTTGGGGACCTGCCACTGAGGAACCGCACATTGCACAAACTCACGGAAGAGGGCCGAGTCTACCAACTGAAAAGGCAGCAGTTGAAGTGCTAGCAATTTAGCCAAGCTAGCATTCAACCGCTGGGCAGGTGGATGGCTGGGAGTGAACTTCTTTCGCCGGTCCAGCAGCTGGGGCAGGGACATTTGCCTGCTATAATCGGATGTGGGTGTACTGCTAGCAGAGTGCCCGGAAGCACTTGGCTGTGACACACCTAATTCTACACCTTCATTCCTCTCAGAGCAGGTTTCAGAGAGGACTGAAGGTCTAGTGGGGTTGGAGATGCCAGCTGATGAGGAGCAAGGAGAGGTCTGCTTTGTTCTTTGGTGTGAGTCTTTGAGGTACGCTTGCCAACGAGCTGCATGGCAGGTCAACATATGTTTGGTCAAGCATGTGATGCCCAAGCGGCTGATGTTTTGGCCACGGGAGATACGCTTGAGACATATGTTGCAAATAGCAGCGGTGCGATCTGATGCACTCGTCTCAAAAAAGGCCCACACCAAAGAACTTTTAGAATAACGCGCATAGGTAGCGCCCTGCACAGGCGGAGCTCTGCGGTGTGATTCAGTCGTTGTGCTGCCCCTAAGCTGGCCTCCGGAGGGCATTCTGCCTCGTTGGACATGTGCCTCCTCCTCCTCTCTCCTACCAGGCACCCACGTGGAGTCAGTGCCCTCATCATCCCCTCCCTCTTCATCTGTGGAGCAAACCTGGCAGTATGCTGCAGCTTGTGGAACATGACTGCCAGATTGCTGTCCTTCTTGAGCATCCCCTCTCTCTGCATTCACGCTACTGCCTTCCTCTAGCTGAGTATCATCATCAGAGCCTACAAAACACTGGGCATCCTCCTGGAGCATGTACCCAACACTGTGCTCAAAGAGTTCAGGAGACTCCTCAGGAGGACGTGGTGGGTCTAGGGAAGGAGTCACTGATGATGACATTGAGAGGAGGGAAGACGATGCGTTGGCAGCTGCTTTGCTAGTACCCTGAGCCTGGGTGAGAGAGGATGAGGAGGATGAAGAGGGCTTGGTCATCCACTCTACCAAGTCGTTGGCATGTTGCGGCTCAACATGTCCAGCTGCCGAAAAGAAGGACAAGCGTGTCCCATGGCCATGTGCTGATGATGACGATGCACCGCGTCCACGACCAGCACTATTGTCTCTAGACACAGAGCCTGCTTGCCCTCTTTTATCGGCTCGCGCCTGTCTGCCTCTCCTTGCTGGCCTTCCAGACATGGTAATGGCCTGAAGGGAGTTGGGAAAACCAGCAATTTGGTAGTGTATATTGTGCTGGAGGCACACACAACATCCACTAACTCCTGCAGATGGCAGATAGCTCAATTAGAGAAGAGCTATGTAGGTGGATATAGCGGTGTATACTGGGTTCAGAGCACGCAGACAGCACGCACAATCTCCTACAACTGACTGCAAGCTCTATTTAAAACCAGCAAGATAGTTAGCTATATAAGTGGATATAGCGGTGTATACTGGGTTCAGAGCACGCAGACAGCACGCACAATCTCCTAGAACTGAATGCAAGCTCTATTTAAAACGAGCAAGGTAGTTAGTTATATAAGTGGATATCGCGGTATATACTGGGTTCAGAGCACGCAGACAGCATGTACAATCCCCTACCACTGACTGCAAGCTCTATTTAAAAAGGGCAAGATAGCTAGCTATATAGATGGATAGAGCGGTGTATACTGGGTTCAGAGCACGCAGACATCACGCACAATCTCCTACAACTGACTGCAAGCTCCATTTAAGACGAGCAAGATAGTTAGCTATATAGGTGGATATAGTGGTGTATACTGGGTTCAGAGCACGCAGACAGCACGCACAATCTCCTAGAACTGAATGCAAGCTCTCTTTAAAACGAGCAAGGTAGTTAGTTATATAAGTGGATATAGCGGTGTATACTGGGTTCAGAGCACGCAGACAGCATGTACAATCCCCTACCACTGACTGCAAGCTCTATTTAAAAAGGGCAAGATAGCTAGCTATATAGATGGATAGAGCGGTGTATACTGGGTTCAGAGCACACAGACAGCACGCACAATCTCCTACCACTGACTGCAAGCCCTATTTAAAACGAGCAATATAGCTAGCTACATAGATGGATATAGCGGTGTATACTGGGTTCAGAGCAAGCAGACAGCACGCACAATCTCATACAACTGACTGCAAGCTCTATTTAAAACAAGCAAGATAGTTAGCTATATAAGTGGATATAGCGGTGTATACTAGGTTCAGAGCACGCAGACAGCACGCACAATCTCCTACTACTGACTGCAAGCTCTATTTAAAAAGAGCAGGATAGTTAACTATATAGGTGGATATAGTGGTGTATACTGGGTTCAGAGCACGCAAACAGCACACACAATCTCCTACCACTGACTGCAAGCTCTATTTAAAACGAGCAAGATAGCTAGCTATATAGATGGATAGAGCGGTGTATACTGGGTTCAGAGCACGCAGACAGCACGCAAAATCTCCTACAACTGACTGCAAGCTCCATTTAAGACGAGCAAGATAGTTAGCTATATAGGTGGATATAGTGGTGTATACTGGGTTCAGAGCACGCAGACAGCACGCACAATCTCCTAGAACTGAATGCAAGCTCTATTTAAAACGAGCAAGGTAGTTAGTTATATAAGTGGATATAGCGGTGTATACTGGGTTCAGAGCACGCAGACAGCATGTACAATCTCCTACCACTGACTGCAAGCTCTATTTAAAAAGGGCAAGATAGCTAGCTATATAGATGGATATAGCGGTGTATACTGGGTTCAGAGCACGCAGACAGCACGCACAATCTCCTACCACTGACTGCAAGCCCTATTTAAAACGAGCAAGATAGCTAGCTACATAGATGGATATAGCGGTGTATACTGGGTTCAGAGCACGCACAATCTCCTACAACTGACTGCAAGCTCTATTTAAAACGAGCAAGATAGTTAGCTATATAAGTTGATATAGCAGTGTATACTGGGTTCAGAGCACGCAGACAGCACGCACAATCTCCTACCACTGACTGCAAGCTCTATTTAAAAAGAGCAAGATAGTTAGCTATATAAGTGGATATAGCGGTGTATACTGGGTTTAGAGCACGCAAACAGCACGCACAATCTCCTACCACTGACTGCAAGCTCTATTTAAAACGAGCAAGATATCTAGCTATATAGATGGATATAGCGGTGTATACTGAGTTCAGAGCACGCAGACAGCACCCACAATCTCCTACCACTGACTGCAAGCTCTATTTAAAACGAGCAAGATAGCTAGCTATATAGATGGATATAGCGGTGTATACTGAGTTCAGAGCATGCAGACAGCACGCACAATCTCCTACCACTGACTGCAAGCTCTATTTAAAACTAGCAAGATAGCTAGCTATATAGATGGATATAGCGGTGTATACTGAGTTCAGAGCACGCTGACAGCACGCACAATCTCCTACCACTGACTGCAAGCTCTATTTAAAACTAGCAAGATAGCTAGCTATATAGATGGATATAGTGGTGTATACTGGGTTCAGAGCACGCAGACAGCACGCACAATCTCATACAACTGACTGCATGCTCTATTAAAAAAAGAAATATAGCTAGCTATATAGGTGAATATATAGCGGTGTATACTGCGGTCAGGGCATGCAGACAACAACCACTACAGAAGAGCAAGAACGAAAAATCGGCCGATAACAATCCGTGTATACTGTGTTGAAGGTACACAGAACACCCACTAACTCCTACAGCCCCAACACACTACACAAGGCCGCCGCGCTTGCGGCCTTATATAGTGTGGGGCGTGTACTACACAGCCTGAGCTATGATTGGCCACAGGCATCCTGCCTGTGGCCAATCATGGCTCTCCTCACTGCCGGTGCTGTGATTGGCCAAGCATGCAGGGTCATAGTGCATGCTTGGCCAATCATAAGCCAGCAATGCACTGTGATGGCGCAGTGCATTGTGGGCCGTGAGCGCCACACGAATTTGGTGCGAACGGCCAATAAAGTTCGGAATTCGCCGAACGGGTGAACAGCCGATGTTCGAGTCGAACATATGTTCGACTCGAACACGAAGCTCATCCCTATTCACCAGATATATCTGAAAACCAAATAGCCTTCCCCTACTCTACCAAATTATATTATAATATTTATTTCCATCTATGTGCTGTTTTGAGAGTTCCCCTCATTTCCGGTCAGGCAATAGGTCATCTGAAGGACAGGAAGTAAGGGTAAATCTCCCTAATGGAGCCTCAGATAGCAATACAAATCTTACATATTTTCTAACATTCCCCACTCTATCCAAAACCAACATAAAGCATTTTGGCTTAACATACACTTTAAGTAACAGAAGCAGGCTGATGAGCTAATGAGCCAATGGTACACTATGTACCGTTACCGACATTTTTCATCATGGAATGCATTTTTCCTCAGGGTTGTTCCATAACATTCTCAAGTAAAGAAGGCTCCACCTTTGAATCCTGAACAAGATCAAGGGGAATAGAGTACCTGTAGTGTTTTTGGCCTTTGGACATTAAAGGTTCTAGACATTGCGACAGAGAAATCATTTGTCAGACACATGGTCTGAATGGGAGCCAGAGTCATATACGAGGAGGGGTGTCGTAATGGGACAAGCAGCATGCATGTCATTTGTCCCAGCTTCTTTGTGCCTGTGATCTGCAATTGCTAATTTGTGGACCATGGAATAGAGATCTCAATAGAAGGGGTTATACATGTCAGGATACAAATACATATACATGTCAGGATTTACACCCCTAGCCATTGCTTCTGTTGCTCTGTGTTTGAGCTTTGGGGTGCACACCAGGGCCGTCTTTAATATTGATTGGACACTGGGCAAAAATTTTCTTGGCGCCCCCCCCATGCAATTTCACTCTCCATCTGTTCTGAGACATACAATAAATAGCAGCTAAACTTAAAATCAGTTTATTGTATCAGATCAGGCAGCAATTGCGATTGGTTACCAGCGGTTACAGCATATCATTATTGCTTACTGACTGGTTGATAGAGGTTACAGCACACATTACGGCTCACTGATTAGTTACTAGAGGTTACAGCAAATGATTTCTGCTTGTTAATTGGTTGCTAGAGATTACTGTACGTTATTACTGCTCAGGTTACAGCACATCAGCTGCTCACTGCAGGGGGACATAATCAACATATGAATGCCGCCTTTACATATCAATACCGTCGGCCATGGCTATTTACTTATGAATGCCGCTTCTATTTACATATGAATGCCGGTTAATACATGTAAACACAGGGTCTGCAGGTGAGCCATCTGTACACAACAATCAGGCAGAGCTGGGCAGCATTAGTATCAGCACTTCACACTGAGATATCAAGACACAGCACAGGACTAAAATTTCAAAGGACAAGGGAATTTAAACTGGGATAGTTGACAAGTATGAGGCAGCTGCTTTGGGCCCCAAGACAATGACAGGGCCCAGGGCAGCTGCCCCTTTTGCCCCACCTTAAAGACAGCCCTGGTGTACACCCTAATACAATAGGCCACCCCATAGTGTTTAGCAAAAGGAGGATATGGAGCAGCAGGGAGGGAGGAGAGTGTAATTTACCCCGTGTATATGCCCTCTTGGTTCTTGGTTCTTATCTGTGTAACCCATATGGTCACATGGGTTGCACAGATAAGAAAAAGTAGGAAATGAAGGGAAGGGGAAATACATTTTAGCATGATCCATAGGTAACCCCACCTGGTCTTCATAATCTCAGCCTGCAGTGGGGACACAGAGAAGATGGGATGGACAGCTGAAGGCAGAATCAACCAGGTATATTTCACTCTACAGAAAATGAATGCTTTAGCGGCTTTGTGAGTCTGAACGTTCTGTTATATAGCATGTAATGAGAGTTTTCATACACTTGTGGGTTTAACCAATCTTTTTTTTTTTGTATAATTTCTTTTATAAGGGGGCATGGCAGGGGCTGCGTCCTATGCCTACATCTTTTTGCTAATAAGTGTCCCTCAGTACCATCTTAGAAAGTTATGATTATATATATATATATATATATATATATATATATATATATATATATATATATATATATATATATATAGACATGTTCAGTGCAGCCCAGGTTACCTGAGCAACTTCCTAGTTTCTGTGTGCTCCTGATTTGCCTTGTGACTTGGGTTCTGTGCCTGACTACCCCTGTACCAACCCCAGCTTTGTTTCCCACTTTCGCTTGCCTGCTTTCTGCCCTGGCTCGATCCGCTTCTATCTCCTGCCATTTGTATTCTGAACTTGCGAGTGGTCTCCTCATTGTCAGCCAGGGGTACCTGGGGGCACAACCTGGTTCCAGTTTTTTTTTTTTTTGTGATTTTGATAATTATATCCTGCTCTGATCATTTTAAAATGTATAAGTGTTCAGCTTCATTCCATTTGTACAACCACTTTTTTTTTCTGAGAGCAGACCCCTGTTAATATTTAGAGTGAGTCTTAAATCTGTTCCAGATAGTACCAGATAGTACTTGTACATGCATTTTTAAACATTAATATCTGGATTCAGATATGTATTTTTTGTGAACTGGGAGAAGTTTCCAGCAAGCCTTAGTGGGAGTCAAAATGCGCCTCTGCAAATTAGGGAACACGGTTAAGCCCTGAGAATTTCTGTATCAAAGCATTCATGCAGGCAACACTCTGCTGCAAGCATATGACTACAGTGTTTTCCTGAATCAACGTTCTCTTGTAATACAACACAAATTAATTATTTAAAGCAAACCAATCATAAACCTATGTGAGATGTCACGTAAGGACACAGGAGGCCACAGGAGATTCTGTCTACTCATTGTTAATATACCGAGACCGCAAGGAAGTCAGCACAAACATATTAACCACCTCTTTACTGGGTCATAATCAAAAGACGTCCTTGGTAGGAGGTGGAATCAATGCTGTAGCCTGGCTTAGGCTGACAAGGCCCACACCTAGGGCAGCACTTTACAGGGGGGCAGCACAGACAGAGTGACCATCGGCTTGCGCTACAATTTAGTGTAGCGCCAGTCTTATGGGGCGGAAAGGCAAATTAGTCTAGCGCCCCCATAAAGCGGCAGCACTGCTTCCGGTATGCGGGTCGGCTGGCTGGCAACTGTGGGGTAGGGCGCCACTTCTAATTTTGACTGTTCTATCATCCTGGACCACAAACCTTCCTCACTGTGCTATCTGTTTTTTGCTGCACCATTGACATGGTTATATCTTCTTACCTTACCATAAAATTATCAGAAATGTGTGCTTAACCGGTTCCCGACCGGCGAACGCCGATGTACGTCGTCAGAATGGCATGGGCAGGCAAATGAGTGTACAGGTACGTCCCTTTAAATCTGCCGCCGTGCCATCGCATGCACGTGCCAGCCGGGACCTCCGTGAGTCGGGTTACAGGTCCCACAGACTCGATTCCAGCGGGGATACCCACGATCATCTCACGGGGAGGAAGAACGGGGAGATGCTGATGTAAACAAGTATCTCCCCATTCTGCCTAGTGATGCTGTTACTGATCTCTGCTCCCTGTGATTGGGAGCAGAGATCAGTGATGTGTCACATGTAGCCACACCCCCTTACAGTTAGAAACACTCCCCAGGACACACTTAACCCTTACCCTGCCCCCTAGGGGTTAACTCCTTCACTGCCAGTGTAATTTACACAGGAATCAGTGCATTTGTATAGCACTGATGGCTGTATAAATGACAATGGTCCCAAAAATGTGTCAAAAATGTCTGATGTGTCCGCCATAATGTTGCAGTCATAATAAAAACTGCAAATCGCCGCCATTACTAATAAAAAAAATATATATATTAATAAAAATGCCATAAAACTATCCCCTATTTTGTAGACCAATCAATAAACGCTTATTGTGATAATATAAATATAATATATATAATATAATATAAATATAAAAATATGTAGAATACGTATCGGCCTAAACTGAGGAAAAAAAATTGTTTTTATATATTTTTGGCGGATATTTATTATAGCAAAATGAAAAAAAAATGTGTTTTTTTTCAAAATTGCCGCATTTTTTTGTTTATATCACAAAAAATAAAAACCACAGGAGTCATCAAATACCACCAAAAGAAAGCTCTATTTGTGGAAAAAAAGGACGAAAATTTTGTGTGGGAGCCACGTCGCACGACCGCACAATTTTCAGTTAAAGCGACACACTGCCGAATCGGAAAAAGTGCACTGGTCAGGAAGAGGGTAAAATCTTCCGGGGCTAAAGCGGTTAAAGTAGAACTATAGGCAACACTTTTTTTTTTCCATTTTGGATAGAATAAGGGAGGGTTATAGCCCCTGTCAGTTTATTTTTTACCACCCCTGTCCCATTGCAGAGATTTCTCTTCACTTCCTGCCCCATAGCCATAAAGCCCTTGTACACACGGTCGGAGAGTCCGACAACCAAATCCGTCGGATTTTGTCCGTCGGATCTTGTCCGAAACTGTTGCATACACACGGTCGGACAAAGTTGTCGAAATATCCGATCTTTCAGAACATGATGACGTAATTAAGTTACGATGGGACTACGTTCAGGCTAGTAGCCAATAGCTTTGATGTAGGAATTTGATCTGAGCATGCGTGGCACTTTGTCCGATCGGAATTCTCTACACATGCTCGGAGTATGTCCTATCGGACCAGTTTGTCGGAAAATATTTCCAGCAAGTTGGAAAATTTGGTCCGACGGATATTCCAAGGGAAACAGTCCAATGCATACCACACACAGTCGGATTATCCGACAACACGGTCCGATAGGACACATTCCGACGGATTCTCCGACCATGTGTACAAGGGCTAACAGGAAGTGAGAGGAAATCTACACAAATTAAGGGAATCCATTGCCCCCCCCCCCCCCCAAGCCCTCAGAACTTGTGTCCCCACTCCAAAATATCAGGGTGGGTCTTCAACAGCAAGGGGTGTGGCCTTGACAGGAAGGGACAGGTCATATTTAAATTAGGGAGTGCACGAGTTTAGTCAGGCCTAGGGCAGCAAAAAGCCTAAATACACTACTTGGTGGAATACCGGGGTTATGGCTGCAGCATTATGCCATAACTTTAGTATTGTTTTTTCAGGCAGCGATTCTCTAACCAATAAAAGTGGTCCGGGCGGTGAATTCACCACTGGATCACTTTTAGAAGCCCGAAAACCAATCCAGTGGCTGCTGGTCACAGAGATAAGCAAAGGAAAGCTGGCCTCTGCTCATCTCTATGGCCTAGGACAGTGATGGTGAACCTTGGCACTGCAGGTGTTTTGGAACTACATTTCCCATGATGCTCATGCATGCTGTAGTGTTGTTGAGCATCATGGGAAATGTAGTTCCAAAACATCTGAGGTGCGAAGGTTCACCATCACTGATAAAAAGCTAACAGTTGTTTTGGAGCTACATTTCCCGTGATGCTCATGCATGCTGCAGTGTTGTTGAGCATCACGGGAAATGTAGTTCCAAAACACCTGGGGTGCCAAGGTTCACCATCACTGGCCTAGGAGGACTGGAGCGACGTCATGACGTAATGTCTGGTTTCCAGCCCATTGTAAACAAGGCCATTTTTTTTAAAGCATTAGATCAATGTTAGTTTGTTTTTTTTGTTTTTTTTATCTATGCTTTACATTGTCTTATTGACCCCAGATCTCTTCATAAAGAGGACGTGTCACTGCCTATTTCTATCACAAGGGATGTTTACATTCCTTGTAATTTTAATAAAAGTGATCAAAATATTTTTTTTGAAGGCACAGTGTAAAAATGAAAAAAATAAAAAATAAACACACCTCACATGTGTGTTCAAAACACACATGTGAGATATTGCCATGAATGCCAGAGGGAGAGCAATAATTTTAACACTAGATCTTCTCTGTAACTCTAAACTGGTAACCTGTAGAAAATGTTAAAGAGTCACCTATGGAGATTTTTAAGTACCGTAGTTTCCATGAGTGTGCACAATTTTAACCAACTAAGGACCGGAAGGATTTGCCCCCTTAATGACCAGGCCATTTTTTGCGATACGGAACTGCAATGCTTTAACTGACAATTGCGCAGTCGTGCGTCATTGTACCCAAATACAAGTTGTCCTTTTCCTTTTTTTCTCCACAAATAGAGGTTTCTTTTGGTGGTATTTGATCACCTATGAAGTTTTTAGTTTTTGCGCTATAAACAAAAAAAGAGCGACAATTTTGAAAAGAAAACAATATTTTTTACTTTTTGCTATAATAAATATCCAAAAAACAAAAACAAATTTAAAAAACGAATTTCTATATCAGTTTAAGCCAATATGTATGTTAAAACAAAATTGCATTAATATGGTTTTCTTTATGTTATATTTTTTATTATTTTTGGATACTATTATCTATGTATCTAACTACTGTAACTGATTTGTTATTTAGTCATAACTTCTGTCATTTGTCTTGATAAAAATTGTAACTTTAATAAAAACTATTGATTAAAAACAAAATTGCATTAAGCGTGCATTGATTAGTTTCGCAAAAGTTAAAGCGTCTACAAAATAGGAGATAGATTTATGGCATTTTTATTATTTATTTATTTTTTACTAGTAATGGTGGCGATCTGCAGTTTTTAGCGGGACTGTGACATTGCGACAGACACTTTTGACACTTTTTTGGGACCAGTGACATTTATACAGCTATGAGAGCTAAAAATAGCCACTGATTACTGTATAAATATCACTGGCAGGGAAGGGGTTAACACAAGGGGTTAAGTGTTCCCTGGGGAGGTGTTTCTAACTGTGGGGGCAGTGTACTGACTAAAGGAGGAGAGAAATTGCTGTTCCTGATTGCTAGGAACAGCAGATCTCTCTCTTCTCCCCTGTCAGAACGGGGATCTGTCTGTTTACATTTACAGATCCCCATTCTGGCTCTCTATGGAGCGATCATGGGTGGCCAGCAGACCTCATGGCCTCCGGCCACGTTCATTGTCTCCGGCGTCACACTGACGTACAATGATGGCGATTCACGCAGTCGTGCCAACCTCCCGCACTACAACTGCAGTGACTGGTCTGCAACTGGTTAAAGCATGAAATGTTGAGTATTTGTTATTTTTAACCATTTAAAGACCGCCCACCAAATATATACTATGGCAGGGCGGCTCTATTGTGCAAAACAACGTACCTGTACGTCTTTTCGTGCAATAGATACTGTGGGGGCCCGCCCGCTGCACAGAGCGGGAGCCAATCAGTGGGTCCAGCGAATCCGATGTCCGCGGGCCACCCATGATCACTCCACAGAGAAGCAGAACAGGGATCTGCCTATGTAAACAAGGCAGATCCCGATTTTGACAGGGAAGTACACTGAGATCTTCTGTTCCTTGTAAGCAGGAACAGAGATCTCTGTGTTTTTCCTGTCAGTCCTCCCCCACACAGTTAGAAAACACGCCCAGGGAAAACAGTTAACCCTTTGATTGCCCCTGATGTTAACCCCTTCTCTGCATTTATACAGTGTCGGTGCATTTTTTTTAGCACTGATCACTGTATTGGTGTCACTGGTCCCCAAAAAGTGTCACTTGGTGTCAGATTTGTCCGCCGCAATGTTGCATTCCCACAAAAAAAATCGCTGATTTCTGCCAATCCCGCTTATTGGGATTTTTTTTTTTACCAAAAATATGTAGAAGAATAAACATTGGCCTAAACCGATGAAGAAATTAGATTTTTTAAATTTTTTGGGGATATGTATTATAGCAGAAAGTAAAAAAATATTGTTTTTTTTTCAAAATTGACGTTTTTTTTTTTTGTTCTTAGCGCAAAAAATAAAAAATGCAGGTGATCAAATACCACCAAAAGAAAGCTCTATTTGTGGGAAAAAAGGGCTTCAATTTTATTTGAGTAAAGCATCACACGACAATTGTCAGTTAGTTTTGGTAAATCTAAAGGAAATTGTACAGAGATTGCATAGTGTATGGTCATCTTTAGACAAGTACATGGGGCAGAGACATTCAGCTGTCAATGTTTTTGTAATCCATATCCAGCTCAGGGAAGAGGAGGGTGTAAACACACCAATTTCACTTTCAGGCCCCATTCACACAACGTAGCGGAGAGCACTTTTTTTTTGTGTGCATTTTTCCCATGACACGCATGTAAGCAGGTTGTGTCAATGTTAGTTCTCTAAGTTAGCAGCTGGATAAAAGGGTTAAGTTATGTGTGAGTTCAGTTCCAGGGCTTTTTGGTCCCAGCCAGTCAACCTGTGCTATAAAAAAGGGGGAAGGCTGAGGTCCAGGGGCTGGATTGGTTCTGTTCCCACACACGGCTCATGGTCAGGGCCGTCTTTAAGGCAGGGCAAAAGGGGCAGCTGCCCTGGGCCCTGTCATTATTGTGGGACCCAAAGCAGCTGCCTCATACTTGCCAACTATCCCAGTTTAAATTCCCTTGTCCCTTGAAGTTTTAGTCCCATGCTGTGTCCTGATATCTCAGTGTGAAGTGATGGTACTAATGCTGCCCAGCTCTGCCCTATTGTTGTGTACAGATTACTCACCTGCAGACCCTGTGTTTACATAAGTAAATAGCTGCGGCCGGCAGCATTGATATGTAAATAAAGGTGGCATTCGTATGTATATCATGCCCCCCTGCAGTGAGGAGATGGTGTGCTGTAACCTCTAGCAACCAATCGGTGAGCAGTATTACTGTACAATAATCTCTAGCAACCAATTAACAAGCAGAAATCATTTTCTGTAATCTCTAGAAACTAATCAGTGAGCCATAATGTGTGCTGCAACCTCTAGCAACCAGTCATTAAGCAGCAATGATATGCTGTAACCACTGGAAACCAATCACAATTGATGCCTGATTTCATACAGTAAACTGATGATTTTAAGTCTAGCTGCTATTTATTGTATGTCTCAGATCATGTGGAGAGTGAAAGTGCATGGGGGGGGGGGGGCCCAAGATAATTTTTGCCCAGGGTCCAATTAATATTAAAGACGGCCCTGCTCATGGTAATGGGATTGCTGCACCTTGCAGTCTGCTGAAGGCACTGGGATTTTCGGAAGACATCACAGTCATAGAGAATACCAAGATGAACTATCACCTCATAGAGGTATGCCTGGGCAGCCACACCACTGTAGTTAGATTAGGGTTAGAGAAGTTGTTCATATTGAACTGGTATGCTGCAACTGCAGTAAAGTTGTATCTAAAGAACCAGGGTCTGTAAAGCACTACAGGGTATGAAGTAACATCACTACAGAGGGTTTAACTCAGCAAGACAAGGAAGAGGAGTGTAGTTGATGGAGCAACCAAGCACAAGTTCAAGACACCAAGCAACCAGTCGTTAGCCATGCTACCTGGTAAGGTCACAGGTCCTCCGTTAGCAAGGGGGTTGTTGTCTGGCTCCCTCTCTAGTGGTCCATATCCAATAGCAACTGGACCTGAACCTGCATTACAGAGATCAATGGCCTGGTTATGAGGAAAAGTAAGTGAAGGAGTTGGAGGACATGCATGAGGTTCATGCTAGGTGCTCCGTGGGAGCCCATTCTGTTACTGGGAGTGAAGTAACAGAGGTACTCTGGACTGATGGAGTGGGCGCAGGCTCAGCACCCCCCCCCCCCCCCCCCAATGCAACATACATCAGTTACAGTGTGTAGTGACATGGAACAGCACTTTTCAGATGAATTCTGTATGTTTACTGCACACAGTGTGGAAGCTCATCTCTAAGTCAGGGAACTGCGTTAATGTTAGATTATTCACATGACCGCAGTCTCCACCTGGTCCCTGGCATTTATGAGCATGCTCTGTGCAAAAGGCACCCCTGTGTTCACGGTGAATAGGCCCTGTCCACACATAGGGCAGGGCATTAATTTCAAGAGGGGCGGGAGCAATCTCCTGGAGGAGGAGGGCAGGTGCAGCCTGTATGTTAATGAGACCTGGTGCTAAACTACGTATTTAGGTCACTAAGGCCAGGTTCACACTGGTACGACAAACGCATTGGGGGCTCATGTCGCATGACATGTGAAAATCAATG
Organism: Lithobates pipiens; assembly: GCF_037356315.1. Classification (NCBI taxonomy): domain Eukaryota; kingdom Metazoa; phylum Chordata; class Amphibia; order Anura; family Ranidae; genus Lithobates; species Lithobates pipiens. The sequence goes on from NW_027507686.1 coordinate 203,654,140, forward strand.
TTTCCCTGTGGGAGCCGTCTTAACTGGTCCGACACAAGTCTGTCCGACTTTGAAAATGCTCCCTGTACTACTTTGGTCCGACTTTGATCCTACTTCAGCCCATTGACTATCATTGAAGTAGAATCAAAGTTGGATCCTTGTCCTAACCATCTGACTTTGGCATCGGACATTGTGTTATTTCCTGCCCCCTGCTGTAGCCCCGTCCATTGTGTGTTAGTTTTGATTGGTCAAAGGACAAGTTGTACTATCTGAAAAGTTGGATCAAAGTAGTATCCTGTTCATGAAAGTCGGATGGATGTAGGTCTAAGGATGAGCTCAGGCGTGTTCGCATGGTCCACGTGCAGAGCCCGCCAGAAAGTCGGTGCATCGCTGTGCTAATCACAGGCAGACATTGCTCCGATGCGCGGCTGCAGAGACCAGGCAATGTCTCACTGCCTGTGATAAGCGCAGCGATGCGCGGGATCTGCACGTGGACCATGCGAACACGCCTGAGCTCATCCCTATGTGAGACCAACGTAGGACTAATGTCGCAGAGAAAAGTAGGATGACAGTCGTACTATTGTCGTGTAGTATAGTGTGAACCCAGGCCTTAGGCTGGGCGCACATCTCCGTGCGGATCGGCAGGGGTCCGGTGCGTTCCTGTTTACTGTTTTACATCCAATTTTGGTCTGAAGTTTTTGCTGGATTTGGACCAGAAACGGACCAGAAGACGCACAGGACTCCTGTGCAAATCGCTCTACACTATTGAGAGATGGTCACAGGCTTCTGACATTCCCAATCGTGTGAACTCAGCCAAAAAAGCAGAAAGTATTGCAGGAGTTTTCTAAAGGAGACCCTGGTGTGTGTGTGTGTGTGTGTGTGTGTGTGTGTGTGTGTGTGTGTGTGTGTGTTTTTGCAACAGTGGTTCATGAATGGTATATTGGTACATATGGAAGCTGGAGATTAGAAAAAAAAAAGAAAGGTGAACTTAGCCTTTAAGAACTACATATCAGTCAAAATGATATACTCATCTACAACCTATTATGATGAATAAAATATAAAAATACGATACTATCATCAAAAGTTAATGGGGAAAAACAATGAGCTTTTCTTTGAAGAGAAGAAAGACATAACTTCTACAGTGATTTCATAATGTGATTCTCTTTATGTGAGCAGATGTAAAGTCACAAGAACAGAAGAAAAATGATATTGCAGGCCAAATCTATGCAAACACAAAACTGTATACACATTCACAGATCACTCAAAAATAGCCCTTAAGATATGCTTTATACAGGATCCAGGAGTAAATAACGCCTTTCTTTCTTTTTTTTTTTTTTCTTTTTGGGAACCACAGAAAGTAATGTATTGAATAAATTATTGCTGTTGAACCGTACAGCTAGAAGACCTTTGTTTGAACATTGAACAAAGTTTAAAATTCCACCTGAAATAACACAGCAAATATAAGGACATGTGCTACAGACATCAAAAGAGAGTTCATACACATCCAAGTCTGTTTTTTCAGGATATCGCATAAAGCATTAGAAGGCAGAAAGTGGTTTATGGTATATTAAATTCACGTGTGGGATTATATCACCTTTGATAAGCAAACAATTTAGAGTCAGGAATTAGACCCAGCTGAATGGAATTTGCTTGGCAAGTACTTTAAATTGCCTTTGATGCTCTTAGATTGATCAGTAGGCCTCACCTGCAGACATTAAAGATGTCCAAATGAAAAATAAAGTTACTTTTTGACAGAAACATTTGGTTAAGGCTGGGTTCACACTGCTGCGGTGTACGAGATCGGATGTGATTTGCACCGCACTGCAGTGCGAATCACATACGATCTCTGTGTGATACGAGTTCAGCCATACAGATAGTATGGCTGAATTTGCATCGCATGCGCCCCAACCTCGCACAGGACCCTTTTTTTGGTCCTCAGCAGAATTGGATCGCATGGGTGTTCACACCATGCGATCCGATTCCTGTCCGAGTTTGCAGATCGCACTGCGATATGCGAACTGATTTGGAGGTGTCATTAACTTTTCACTGACACTCCCAGCAGTTCGCATAGGGCAGTGTGAACTGCCTCCAGGAGGCATGCGATGCGGGAACCCGCAGTAGATTCGCAGAGTTCCCGCATCGCAGCAGTGTGAACCCAGCCTGAGACACGTGTTATGGGTTTCTTAAAGTGGAAGTAAACCCACTTTTTTAACTTTTACCTACAGGAAAGCCTATAATAAGGCTTACCTGTAGGTAAAAAAAATATCTCCTAAACCTGTACGGTTTAGGAGATATTCCCCTCGGTATGCGCCGCTGACTGCAGCGGCGCATGCGCACAAGGGGGTTCTCTCCGCGAAAATCCGGCAGCGCTCGTCCGGCCGGATTTAAATCTCCCGCGCGCATGCGCGGGAGTGACGATATCGCGGCTCCGGCCACTCACAGCGCCGGAGCCGCGATACCCGGAAGAGACGCCGAGGGAGCATGTCGGCTTCCTCGGCGTGGATCGGGCCAGATGTCGGGGCCTCGTTCTAAGGTAAGTATTTCATAATGAGCTAGTATGCGGTGCATACTAGCTCATTATGCCTTTTGCTTTGCAGGTTTTAAAAAAAAAAAAAAAAAATGCGGGTTTACTACCGCTTTAATACCAAAGAAGATGCTTTGATGCTTTCTGTTCTGTCCGGTCTAGAAACAGATTTGAAGCTGACATGGCTCTTGTGATTTTTTTTATTGTTATCAGTACTTGTCCTCTGTGGTGCAATCTCTAAGGCTGGCCATACATTATACAATTTTCTTCTATAGATTTCCTTTAGATTTACCAAAACCATATAATACGAGGTCAAATCTAAACACTTTCAGTTTGTGTGCAATCAGGCAGGCCCTTGTACTACACAGTTGAAGGTAAATCTAAAGGAAATTGAATAAGAAAATTGTATGGTGTATGGCCAGCATAAGGGCCCTTTCACACGGGCTTTCCGATCAGGTCCACCTGTTAGTTTTTCAGGCGGACCTGATCGAACGCTCCATTCAGCCCTATGGAGAATCAATGTCCCCTGTAAGGATGAGCTCCGGCGTGTTTGCATACGCCACGTGCAGAGCGCGTCAGGAAGTTGGCGCATCGCTACACTAATCACAGGCAGGGAGACATTGCCCGATCTCTGCAGCCGCGCATCAAAGCAATGTCTCACTGCCTGTGATTAGTGCAGCGCTGCGCCGACTTCCTGACGGGCTCTGCACGTTGAGCATGCGAACGCGCCTGAGCTCATCCCTAGTCCCCTGACATCCAGATGGGTGGAAATCCTATTTTCCATCCGTCTGTAGAATTGGACTGGATAGATTAGATAGGATCGGATGACAATGGACAGGCGGTCCCTTTTTATCCAATGGAGAGCGGGGCTTTGACAGGTCCATCTCCGCACAGTGAGAAGAGCTAGCCCTGTCATCCGCCTGCTCAGTGGGGATCAGCAGATCAATTGGGGTTGCAGCCTCATCCCTTTAAACCCGAACACATTAATTACACAGGTTCTGTGGCTGATTAAGGTGGTAATTAAACTCGGTGCCTTGTCTGCATTTAATTAGCCTCAGAACCTGTGTAATTCGTATGTGTTTGTGTTTAACCGCTCCCCGACCGCCTCACTCAGATATACTGTGGCAGGAGGGCACGAACAGGAGGATTAACATACCTGTACATGGCCCTTTAAGAGGCAGCTTGCAGGCGCACCCACCAGGGCCGCTTTTAAGGCAGGGCAAAAGGGGCAGCTGCCCTGGGCCCTATCATTGTTGTGGGGCCCAAAGCAGCTGCTTCATACTTGCTGACTATCCCTGTTTAAATTCCCTTGTCCCTTGAAGTATTAGTCCTGTGCTGTGTCCCAATATCTGTGTGAAGTGCTGGTACTAATGCTGCCGAGCTCTGCCCTATTGTTGTGTACAGATGACTTACCTGCAGGCCCTGTGTTTACATGTAAATAACCAGCATTCATATGTAAATAGCGGCAGCATTACTAATAAATAGCTGCGGCCGGCTGCATTGATATGTAAATAAAGGTGGCATTCATATGTGTATCATGCTCCCCTGCAGTGAGGAAATTATGTACTGTCAATTCTAGCAACCAATCAGTGAGCAGTATTACTATACAGTCATTTCTAGCAACCAATTAACAAGCAGAAATCATTTGCTGTAACCTCTAGCAACTAATCAGTGTGCCGTAATGTGTGCTGTAACCTCTAGCAACCAGTCATTAGGCAGTAATGTAACCACTGGCAACCAATCACAATTGCTGCCTGATCTGAATACAGTAAACAGATTTTAAGTCTAGCTGCTATTGTATTGTCTCAGAGCAGGTAGAAATTGCATTGGGGGGGGGGGGGGGGCCCAAGACATTTTTTTGCCCAGGGTCCAATCAATATTAAAGACGACCCTGGCACCCGCCACTACCTGTAATCTGGAAGCGATGATCAGTGAAGTGTCACACACAGCCCCTTCCCTCCACAGTTATAATCACTCCCTAGGACACACTTCACCCCCTACAGCACCACCTAGTGGTTAACCCCTTCACTGCCAGTGACATTTTTACAGTAATCGATACAATTTTTTAGCATTGCTCGCTGTATTAATGGCAATGGTCCCAAAAATGTGTCAAAATTGTCCAATGTGTCCGCCATAATGTTAAAAATCGCTGATCACTGCCATTACTAGTAAAAAAAAAAATTATGAACAAAAATGCCATAAACGATACCCTATTTTGTAGACGCTATATCTTTTGCGCAAACCAATCAATAAACGCTTATTGTGTTTTTTTTAACCAAAAATATGTAGAAGACTACGTATTGGCTGAAAACTGAGGATTTTTTTTATATATATATTTTTTGGGGATATTATAGCAAAAAGTAAAAAATAATGGATTTTTTTCAAAATTGTCGCTATTTTTTTGTTTATAGTGCAAAAAAGAAAAAACGCAGAGATGATCAAATACCACCAAAAGAAAGCTCTATTTGTGGGGGAAAAAAAGGTAATCAATTTTGTTTTGGGAGGCACGTTGCACGACCACACAATTGTCAGTTAAAGCGAGGCAGTGCCGAATCACAAAAAGTGCTCTGGTCAGGAAGGGGGTAAATTCTTTCGGGGCTGAAGTGGTTCAAGGGATGAGATTGCAACTCTAGAAGCGATTCCTACTGAGCAAAGCGGAGTCCATACATGGACAAGCCCATGTGAAAGGGGCTTTAACTGTTTCCCGACCGGCGCACGACAATGTACGTCAGCAGAATGGCACTGACAGACACATGGGTGTACAGGTACGTCCCTTTAAATTTGCCACCATGCACGCCAGTCGGGAACTCCGTGAGTCCAATCACGGGTCCCGCGGACTCGATCGCCACGGGGATACCGGCGATCGTCTCACGGGGAGGAAGAATGGGGAGATGCTAAAGTAAACAGGCATCTCCTCGTTCTGCCTAGCAACAGTGACACTGATCTCTGCTCCCTGTGATTGGACTACAGATCAGTGATGCGTAAAACACAGCCACGCCCCTAGGATACACGTAACCCCTACACTGCCACCTCCTGGTTAACCCCTTCACCGTCAGTGTCATTTACACAGGAATCAGTGCATTTGTATAGCACTGATTGCTGTATAAATGACAATGGTCTCAAAATTGTGTCAAAAATGTCCGATGTGTCCACCATAATGTTCCAGTCACAATAAAAATCGCTGATTGCCGACATTACTATTAAATAAAATGCCATAAAACTATCCCCTAATTTTTTAAATGCTATAACTTTTGCGCAAACCAATCAATAATCGCTTATTGCGATTTTTTTTTTTTTTTTACCAAAAATATGTAGAAGAATACGTATTGGCCTAAACTAAGGAAACAAAAGTTTTTTTTATTTTTTTTTTTTATACTTTTTTTGGGGGATATTTATTATAGCAAAAAGTAAAAAATAATGCGTTTTTTCAAAATTGTCCCTCATTTTTTTTGTTTTTAGCGCAAAATAATAAAAACCGCAAGGGGGATTAAATACCACCAAAAGAAAGCTCTATTTGTGGGAAAAAAAACCCGTCAATTTTGTTTGGGAGCCACGCTGCACGACCGCGTGATTGTCAGTTAAAGCGACGCAGTGCCGAATCGCAAAAAGTGGTCTAGATTTAAGCCAGCATAATGGTCCGGTCTGAAAGTGGTTAATCACATTATTCTAATTGGTTTCTGTGGTTCTGGTAAATAAATTAGTTAAATAAAGAGTGAATTTCCACTTCATCCTCTATCAGACCACTGCTGTTCCACCATTCACTTTTTTCTAATGTCACTGACTAAGAATGAGCTTCAGGTTTGGGTCAAACATGGGTTTGTAGTGAACTCATCTCTTTTGCATTTCACAGACATGGAGAACAAATGTGTCTGTTTTTTGCCAAATGCCAAAATTGTACTTTCTGGATTCTAAGTTTGTGTCAGTTGTAGGGCTGAAATAACTAATCAACAAAATCGATTATGAAAATGGTTGTCAACTATTTTCATAATCGATTAGTTGGCCTGCATACAGAATTCCTAATTTGTTTACATATCAGGAAATACAGTGCAGCACACATACAGCTCAGTACACCATCCATACATGTCAGTAAGTGCCTGAGAACTTGTAATTGTGTGAGGAGCAATGCCTCATGGGACATGTAGTCCTAGGCAGGAGAAGGAAGTGAGTGATTCTAAAGGCAGACATCTTTTTACCTTGCTATAGGGGCTCTCTATACTATACTTTGCGCCTTGCTATAGGGACATTCCGAAGGCAGGAGGAGCTAGAAGTGTAGATGGGGGGACCTCAGTAGAGGAGGTCAAAACCATGACACAGAGCAGGTTAGTATGACAAGTCTGTTGTATAAAAAAATCCAACATTTACAATCACTTTAGGGGCTCTGTGCAGGGAAGATCAGCATCTAAACCCAGAGAAGGTGAAGGCTGATAGGCTGGAGGTAATATAAGGCCTTACAATTGCATTTAAAGTAGAAGTTTACCAGTATTGTGCATTAAAGCGGAGGTTCACACAAAAATGGTTTCACATTTGCCACCTTTCAGGGGGGAGGGGGTGCAGATACCTGTTTAATACAGGTATTTGTACCCACTTCAGGGAATAGACTCCAGCGGATGTCATGCCCCATCACGTTCCTCCCCGATGTCTCCTGGGAAACACACAGGTTCCAGGAGATAGCGGGGACCAGTTAGGACGTGCAGCGCGACTCAGATTACATACAGCGAGAATCTCCTGTTTACTTGGCGGCCTCTGTAATAGGAAGTCCCGTCTCCTGGGCCACCTTTGCACCACTGTTTTGTCTATCATAGGGGATTTTCACTGTTTGTAATCTGTTGTCGCTTATCCCTCCCCCCCTCCCTGTCCCCTCTATGCTGCAGGTGGGCATCGATTAGGCTTCACTGATGGTAATGGTGAGGTTGCATTGATGGCACTTGTGAGGCTACAGATGGGCATTGATCAGGCTGCATTGATGGCAATGATGAGGCTGCAGAGGGGCACTACCCCTTATTTTGCTTCAAAGTTCCTTATTTAAAATGTAAGCTTTTTTTCCTGAAACTTCCCTCTTAAAATGAGGGTGCGTGTTATACACCTGTGCGTGTTATATACGCTGATAAATACGGTAAGTAATATACGTGTGTGTGTGTATATGTACGTGTATATGTGTGTGTGTGTGTGTAAATATAAATTTACTTTCATTGTATACATTTTTGTTTATTAACCCCATCTTGACAGGTGATACAGAAAGCATCCTCCTGCTACTAAATGTCTTATGCTGGCTATATATGTATTTATTTTTAAATGTGAATATTCATACAAATTGTTTTTGGTACATTTGATGAATGGACGAATGTAGTTCGAAAATTTCACTTGCTTTTAACATTCAATTTTAAAGTGAATGTAGTTTCTGAACCAAAGCCACATACACTGTCCGAAAATTTGTTCAGTCGAGAAAAGTTTTCTATTCTGTTCCTTCGAATTTTCCTTTCACTGTAGTCAAAAACAAACCTCGATTTGACCCCACTAACATTTAGAAATGTTTAAAAAGGAAAAACTCATTCATGTATGGCCAGAATAAGTGACACCAGGTGCAGGGAGATTTTATAAAAAACTACCTGCCTATGACAAGGGAGTCTGTCTGTCAGGACAGTAACTTGCATATTAGCCTTTAAAATTAGCACTTTAGATTTTGAACGTTCGAGTCCCATAGACTTTAATAGGGTTCTAAAGTTCACACGAAGTTTAGGTCTATTCGCAGGTTCTGGTGCAAACTGAACAGGGGGGTGTTCGGGTCATCCTTCGTTTTTATCCTATTACGGTGCTCAAAACAACAATCGGCCAACTAATCGATTATGAAAATAATGGTTAGTTGCAGCCCTAGTCAGTTGGCACAGAATGGCCAATAATAAGGGTTTTTCAAATATGCTCGTTGATCACTATAAAATGCATGATTCTTTGCAGCAATGGGGTTGATTTCCGAAAATCTGAACCCAGATTTGGAGAGTGTGAAAATCTGGTACAGCTGTGCATGGCAGCCAATTAGCTTCTCACTTCACCTTGTTCAATTAAGATTTGAGAATAAAATCTGGAAGCCGATCGGTTTCTGTGCTGAGCTGCACCTGATTTTGCACTCTCCAGTTTTAATAAATCAACCCCAATGTGATTTGCTGGAATAGAGAAACCAGAGACTCAGTGCTGCTGATCAAGTACATAGGGAAAACTAGATTTCTTAAAGTAGATGTAAACCATTCACAGAATAGCTTTTAGGTGGCAAAATGCTGTGCATCCACTTAGGGGTGGAGATAAGAAGGGATTTTTACCTTAAAGCAGACCTTCAGTCATTTTTTTTCAACTTTCCATCTATTAAATCCTCTGCCCTTGTTAATTTAACTTTGGATAGCAAAACATTTTTTTTCGCCAGTAAATACCTTTTATATAGCCCACTTCCTGTTCCTTGTCTGGTAAAAGACATAGGCTTATGACACAGCTCTCTCTCTCATGCCGCGTACACACGCCAGACTTTCCGAACGAGCGGACCTGCCCACACACGACTGGACTTTTCCAGGGGAGTCGTACTTTTGCAATGAATGGACTTGCCCACACACGACGGAGGAAAATCTGTTCATTTTGAGGGTGGCTCCAGGTAGCCGGGATTAGCGCAAGAGGTCAATGTCGCCTACGGCGGCGAGCTTGACACATCGCTGGCCCCTTCACCTGGTATGGACTTAAAGGGGAAGCCCTACGCCGATAAAACGGTGTGGGGGTCCCCCCTAGGTCCATATCAGACCCTTATCCAAGCACGCTACCCGGCCCATCAGGAAAGGGGGTGGGGACGAACGAGCGCCCCCCCCCCCCCCGAGCCGTAGCAGGCCGCGTGCCCTCAACATAGGGGGCGTGCTTTGGGGAAGGGGGGGCCCCCCACCCCAAAGCACCTCGTCCCCATGTTGATGAGAACAAGGGCCTCTTCCCGACAACCCTGGCCATTGGTTGTCAGGGTCTGCGGGTGGAGGGCTTATCGGAATCCGGGAGCCCCCTTTAATAAGGGAGCCCCCAGATACCGGCCCCCCCACCCTATGTGAATGAGTATGGGGTACAATGTACCCCTACCCATTCACCTGTGAAAAAAATGTAAATAAAACGCAACACACAAGGGTTAAAAATAATTTATTGCACAGCTCCGGGGGTCTTCTTGCCGGACTCCTCCGCTATCTTCTGCTTCTGCTAGCTCTTTTACTAGCGGAGGAGCCCGGCTTTCTTCTTCGTCTCCGCCCGGGGGTCTTGTCCCCCTCTTCGGTTCTTCTTGCCGGGTCTCTGCTTTCTTCCCTTAGCTCTTTTACTAGCGGTGGCCCAGTCTGTCGCCACCACCGCCTCTTCTTCCGACTTCAGGGGTCTTGTCCCCCTCTTCAGTTCTTCTTGCCGGGCATCCGCGCCTTCTTCCAGCTCTTATACAAGTGGTGTCCCGCTCTTCTATCGCCGCCGCCTTCTCGTCTTCCTTGAGATGTTGACTCGTCGCTCTCTCTGGCCGCAATGACAGGGACGCGGTGTACAGCGACTTATTCACATAGGGTGGGGGGTTGGTATCTGGGGGCTCCCTTATTAAAAAAAAGTGAAAATTTGCAAAAGTGTGAATATTAGAAACGTAGTCGTCCTAGACTATAACATCTGCTTTTCACCTTTTTTAAAGTGCACGGAGGGGTGGCCTTCCCTAATTCTATGAAAAATTACAAGATTACTTACATTTCTAGAATTTTAGACTGATACAGCAGTTCTGCAAACAAACAATGTATTGACCTGGAACAAGCAAACTCTAATGCCGCGTACACACGGGCGGACTGTATGGCCTACTTAGTCCGCCGAAACACATTTCAGCGGACAGTCCGCTCGTGTGTGGGCTTCAGCGGACTTTTTCAGCGTGCAGTCCGGCGTACTAAGTATTTCGGATTTTTCTAAATACTGTCCGTCGTACTCGCATTTCGGCGGACAATCCGCCCGTGTGTATGCCAGTCCGCCGTACTTTTGAAATGAGCGGACTTTTCCCGCCCGGAGAAAAGTCAACTCATTTTGAGCGGGTATCCAGGTAGGCGGGGCCCGTGAAGGAGAAGTCGCTGGCCCCGCCGCCTGGTATGGACTTAAAGGGGAACCCCAACGCCGAAAAAAATCGGCGTGGGGGTCCCCCCAAGTCCACAACAGACCCTTGTCCGAGCACGCTACCCGGCCGGCCAGGAAAGGGGGGCGAGCGAGCGCCCCCCCCCTCCTAAACCGTACCAGGCCGCGTGCCCTCAACATGGGGGGTGCCTTGGGGAAGGGCGGCCCCCCCACCCCAAAGCACCTTGTCCCCATGTTGATGAGGACAAGGGCCTCTTCCCGACAACCCTGGCCGTTGGTTGTCGGGGTCTGCGGGCAGGGGGACTGGACTCCTCCGGCCGGACTCCTCCGCTAGCAAAAGAGCTACAAGAAGATAGCGGAGGAGTCCGGCGAGAAGACCCCCGAAGACGGAAGACCCCCGGAGCTGTTCAATAAAGTATTTTATCTCGTGTGTTGTGTTTTTTTTTGTACTTTTATTTTACAGGTGAATGGGTAGGGGTACATTGTACCCCATACTCATTCACATAGGGTGGGGGGCCGGTATCCGGGGGCCCCCTTATTAAAGGGGGCTCCCGGATTCCGATAAGCCCCCCGCCCGCAGACCCCGACAACCAACGGCCAGGGTTGTCGGGAAGAGGCCCTTGTCCTCATCAACATGGGGACAAGGTGCTTTGGGGTGGGGGGGCCACGTGGCCCCCCCTTCCCCAAGGCACCCCCCATGTTGAGGGCACGCGGCCTGGTACGGTTTAGGAGGGGGGGTCGCTCGCTCGCCCCCCTTTCCTGGCCGGCCGGGTAGCGTGCTCGGACAAGGGTCTGTTGTGGACCTGGGGGGGACCCCCACGCCGATTTTTTTCGGCGTTGGGGTTCCCCTTTAAGTCCATACCAGGCGGCGGGGCCAGCGACGTCTCCTTCGCGGGCCCCGCCTACCTGGAGACGCGCTCGAAATGAGCGGACTTTCCTCTGCGTGTGTGGGCAGTCCGTTCATTTCAAAAGTAGGGCGGATAGTATGGCGGACTTAGTACGCCGTATTAGTCCGCTCAAAAAGTGGTGTGTGTGGTCAAGTCCGTTCATTCGAAAGTATGACGGACTGTCCGTTGGATTGTATGACGGACTAAGTAGGCCATACAATCCGCCCGTGTGTACGCGGCTTAACATTACATTCTGTTGCTTCCAACGTTTGGACACTAAACACTGTAAAGTCTCCAGGAGCTGTCCGATTATTGGTCCATCTCTTAGAGTATTTGTGACTGTATGCTGCAACCACCCCTGCTGACCCCTGTCATAGGTAATTCTGATTCTGCTGTTGGACTGGGCGCCAGACATTTCCTCTGTTTCCTTACCAAACTTAGCCCCTGTACACACGGCCGGATATTTCAACAACCTAATCCGTCTGATTTTGTCCGTCGGATTTTGCCTGTCGGATCTTGTCTGAAACAGTTGCATACACACGGTCAGACTAAGTACGATGGGACTACGTTTAGGCTAGTAGCCAATAGCTTTGATGTAGGAATTTGATCTGAGCATGCATTGCACTTGATCCGATCAAAATTCTCTACACATGATCGGAGTATGTCCGATCGAACCAGTTGGTCGGAAAATATTTCCAACAAGTTGGAAAATTGGGTCCGACGGATATTCCGACGGAATCAGTCCGATGCATACCACACACAGTCCGATTATCCGACAACGCGCTCCGATAGGACACATTCCGACGGATTCTCCGACCGTGTGTACAAGGGCTTAGAGTTCCTCAATGGTGCACAGGTTAAATACCATACAGATATCAGAATAATGACCCTCTCTCAGACAACTCCAGCAGCTCTAACATTTTCTTCATGCTACTCACAAAAAGGCATATCCACTCCTAAACCCATGCCATTTGAAAGGATGTACTCGTTGCCTGGGCTGCCATGCCACTTGAGCTCTCTAAAATTTTGACTACTAGTACAACCCCCTGACTCCTTTCCACTGCCCTTCCTTATTAAATAGGAAAGGAATCTAGATATTTACTCCTGGACAGTAGGATATCTTGTATTTTTCCACTACTCCTTTACAGCCAGTAAATTTCAAGAGTCGGGCTATAAGATCTTGAAAAAGTGGTACAAGGTACCTATGGTTCTCAAAAAAAAATTAACCTAAAATCCTCTCGTCTGTGCTGGAGATGTGGTGAGTCTGATGACCCACTACTCCTTTTCTTTTGGTTATGCACTAAAGTAAGACCCTTCTGGACAAAGGTGGATAAAATCATTACAAAACTTTACTAATGTTGATCTTTCTTGGGAATGATCCATCTGACTCCTCTACCATTCAGGTCTCTCCTATAACAGATATAAATGCTTCCTCCTGATTAATCTTCTAAACACAGTCAGAACTTGTAATCCTGGCCTCTGAAGGCATAAGTTACGCACTTCTTTCACTTTGTGGTCCTCTTAGATAAATGATATGAGACTTATGACCTGTTTTACTAGTTGTAATATATTTGCTCTCCAAATTACAGGTCTCTTCCCAAGCCATGAGGCTAATTGAATAGGTCCCATTTCTATTTGTGCCACCCCTTACTTTATAATTTTTCTTTTGCTTGCATTTTTTTCTGCTTTTCCCAATTTGGTTGGTAAACTGTACTTTTGGTTCTCTGTTATAAAATTAATGTTGTATACTGCCTCAAAATGTGTTTTTATACTGTTTCTTTACTAGGCTTCACAATAGGCTCTTGACGTATATTTTTCAATATATAGATGTCTTGTGACTATGTACAATTTTATTTCAACCATGTCCTTTTATGAAAATCAAGTATGCTAATCTGTAAATAACTAAAAAAGAGAAAAAGAAATAATAAAAATAGTGAAAGGTGTAAAACAGCTGGGTCCAGAACTCGCTCAGGTTTCTGTCCTTTCCATTTTGTTTGAAAGACTTTTGGCCTCTCACTCCATTTAATAGAACTTAATTTGTGGTTCTACTAGCATGTGGTTGCTTTTTCCGTGCTACAGCATGCTTCATTCCAGGACTGGGAGGTATGGGTGTCGCTGGAACTCCCCTTCTGGATTATAAATCATCTACAGGATAAGTTCTACCACCTGTTGCCTGAGCATTAGGTTTATAATCAACCCCAGTCTATATTATTTCCTGTTTCTGCATTTACAGACTTCAGGTTGTATTTGACAAGCTTGTTCCCTGCCTCTTGTCACACTTTGAATGACAATAGCGTGGTCGTATCACATTTTTATCATTTATGTCACACAAAAATAATTTTCTTTTGGTGGTATTTAATCACCACTGGGTTTTTTTCCTTGCTAAATAAAAAAAAAAAAAAAAAAAACCCCAAGTTTTACTCTGTTTGTGTTGTAAAATTTAGCAAATGACTCCAGGAGGGGGCTTGGCTTGCTTGGCTTGGCTCACGGATGGCCACCAAATTCCACTGTTCTGCACAACACCCAGCAATTAGCAACTTCACAATGTCTCAAGCAGGATATAAAATATCCATCCTACAACCTAAGGCACTTGGCTATCCCAGGGCTCAGAAGCTTATGAACTTTTTTTTCTCTCAGCGGGACCGAGATGCACCCAAGATGGTGCCGGTAGCTCACACAGACATGCTGCACAGCCTCTCTCACACCAGCCACAGCAACCTGGCTCCCTATGCAGCAGCTGACAGTGAGTACTCTCTTCACTGCTCACCCCCAACGGCCAACCCAGTAAAGTCTAAGCCCAGATGGGATGAGGGGGCTCTGGTGCAGCCTCACACCTTCTCAATAGCCCTCCCTTCTCCTGATCCACAGCATCTATCAGCCATAGATGCCTTCCCTGCCTCTGACCTGTCTATTTCAGAGCAGACCATGAAGAGTAGGGATGAGCTTCATGTTCGAGTCGAACATACGTACGACTCGAACATCGGCTGTTCGCCCGTTTGGCGAATTCCGAATGTTATGGGCCGTTCGCACCAAATTCGTGTGGCGCTCACGGCCCACAATGCACTGCGATGGCGCAGTGCATTGCTGGCTCATGATTGGCCAAGCATGCACTGTGACGCTGCATGCTTGGCCAATCACAGCGCCGGCAGCGAGGAGAGCCATGATTGGCCACAGGTAGGATGCCTGTGGCCAATCATAGCTCAGGCTGTGTAGTACACACCCCACACTATATAAGGCCGCCAGCGCGGCGGCCTTGTGTAGTGTGTTGGCATCTGTAGCAGTTAATGGGTGTTCTGTGTACCTTCAACACAGTATACACCGATTGTTATCGGCCGATTTTTCGTTCTTGCTCTTCTGTAGTGGTTGTTGTCTGCGTGCCCTGACCGCAGTATACACCGCTATATTCACCTATATATCTAGCGATATATCTATCTTTTATAATAGAGCTGTCAGTCAGTGTTAGGAGATTGTGCAAGCTGTCTGCGTGCTCTGAACGCAGTATACACCGCTATATCCACCTATATAGCTAAATATCTTGCTCGTTTTAAATAGAGCTTTCAGTCAGTGTTAGGAGATTGTGCGTGCTGTCTGCGTGCTCTGAACGCAGTATACACCGCTATATCCACCTATATAGCTAAATATCTTGCTCGTTTTAAATAGAGCTTTCAGTCAGTGTTAGGAGATTGTGCGTGCTGTCTGCGTGCTCTGAACGCAGTATACACCGCTATATCCACCTATATAGCTAAATATCTTGCTCGTTTTAAATAGAGCTCGCAGTCAGCGGTAGGAGATTGTGCGTGCTGTCTGCGTGCTCTGAAAAAGACCGACGGAAAAACTAATTGTACAGGGGTGATAACCCTTCCCTATGTTTTCCAAAAAGCTTAAAAATTGTTTTTTTGACTGGAGCTACACTTTAAAAATGTACCAGTTGAAAATTACAAACCGATTCAACTTAACACAACAAACCTACATAGTCCCTGTCTTGTTTGCACTGCCTGTATACTGCTGTTCTGAGTATATAGGGCCTGGGGGCCACACGTATTTCCTTTTTTTAACATGGGTACGGGGTTCCCCTTAATATGCGTACAAGACCCAAAGGGGCTGGTAATGGGCAGGGATGGCTACCCATGCCATTTTTCTCAATGATTTTCAACCATATTGCAGGAACCAGATATAACATTAAAACCGCAAGCAGCTTTAAATGACGTTATTTCCGTTAAATGTCATTTTGTGCAGGGACTGTTCTAAACACGGAAACACGTGGCACTTCACAGGCATACTACAGACACCCCCCAGGCACCATATTTAAAGGAATATTTCACTTTTTTTTTTCATTTTAATCGTCATTAAAATCAGTGCTCCCGCCAAAACGGACGTTTTTAAAAGTTTTTTTTTGCATTGACCCATGTCCCCTGGGGCAGGAGCCAGGTCCCCAAACCCTTTTTAGGACAGTATCTTGCATATTAGCCGTTAAAATTAACACTTTTAATTTCGAACGTTCGAGTCACATAGACTTCAATGGGGTTCTAATGTTTGTACGAATTTGGGGTCCGTTCGAAAGTTCTGGTGCGAACCGAACCGGGGGGTGTTAGGCTCATCCCTAATGAAGAGCATGCTGATTTTCCTAAGACAAACACTGTGTTTAGATCTTTCAGCCACAGTGTCTTCCCTGTAGTGCAGCAGCATGATTATCATCTCTGTCATGTGGAGTCGAAGATGTCTGACCTTTTCACCATTCATAATGACCTGGTGGATGTGGGTACAGAGCATGAAGATGACTTGCAACAAACTAAACTCAAATTGGGGACCGGTCCCGCCAGAATAATATAAAGTTCCGCAATATCCCTGAATAAGTTCAGCTACCCAAGCGGGTGCGCTATCTACAGTCCTTTATGTGCACCCTTGTACCAGACTAGACAGACAGAGACCTAGAAATTGACAAAGTTTAGGCTGTGAAAACTGTATCATCTCCCAGAGGAAAAGTCGAGGAACGTGCTGGCTCACATCCACTTTTACAACGTAAAGAAAAAAGGGATCCTTTCTGCTAAACATGCCCCAAACCTGCCAGATCCCTTCACCATTGTCGTCCTTTATGCTGGTCTCTCCAAGACAACAGTGGATAGTCGACAGCAACTAGGGATGAGCCGAACACCTCCTGGTTCGTTTCACACCAGAACCTTCGAACTGACCAAAAATTCGTACGAACTTTAGAACCCTACTAAAGTCTATGGGACTTGAACGTTCGAAAACAAAAGTGCTTATTTCAAATGCTAATATGCAAGATATGCAACAGACAACACCAGCAATAAGGGGTATCTTCAGGTGTATACTGTGCTGGAGGCACACAACACCCACTAACTCCTGCAGATGCCTGTATTAGAGAACACCAGCAAAAAAGGGTAGATACAGGTGTATACTGTGAGAAAAGAACACTGTCCCTGCCTATCTTGCTCTTTCCCTGCAAACCGGAGTACACTACACAAGGCCGCCGCACTGGCGGCCTTATATAGTGTGGAGCGTGTACTAAACCCCCTGAGCTATAGGCATCCTGCCTGTGGCCAATTATGGCTCTCCTCGCTGCCGTCGCTGTGATTGGCCAAGCATGCGGGGTCACAGTGCATGCTTGGCCAATCATGAGCCAGCAATGCACTGCGATGGCGTAGTGCATTGTGGGCCCTTCGTACCACACGAATTTGGTGCGAACGGTCCACAAAGTTCTGAATTCGCCAAACAGATGAATGGCCGATGTTCGAGTCACACACAGAGCTCATCCCTAACAGCAACTGACCACCATTAAGAATGCACTTCAAAATCATCATATACTCTAAAAATGGGGATTCCCCACTATCAAGTTGCTGAACACTCACCAAGGTAAAATCCACGTTGTGAGGACTTTCTCTAGTGACCTCCAAATACCGCGATCCTGGTGTCATCTTAGAGGAAGCTCCAGTGCCGACTGCCCCTCCTTCAAATGAAAGATGAATGGTTCCTCCAGGACACCTGACATACCCTGCTTGTCCTCCAGCCCTCAACCTGCCGATATGTTGGGTCAAAGCGGACTCCCTCTTCTGCTGAAAGCCTCATCTTTTGCCCCACCAGTCCTGAGTTTACCAGACACCGTTGGAGGATCCCCCCCCCTCTGGAATTTGTTAGCAGTTATTCTGCACATTGAACCTGTATTGTTCACGGCTTCCCTTTTTTTTGATATACCCTATCCCTGTTTCTGCACCAGCACCAAAACTTTTGTTTTTTGTTACTTTTTGTCCCCTGCTTACTCAACTGGCATGCAACTGTTCTTCCACTAAGTGCTTAGCTCAACTGCACCACCATGCCGTTCAAACTGCTATCTTTTTTTTTTTTTTTTTTTAAGTTATTTTTATTAAAGTTTTTCAGAAACAGGAACATACATTTTCCAATGTAGAGGAAGAATACAGTATAAACAATATCATAACATGTTTTGGTAGAAATAGATAGAGTGGGAAAGATGGACGTATCATTGTATCCATTCTTGTGCAAGATTAACAGTTATACTTTTTACATAACATTATTTAAAGTACGACTGAACAAATATGATGTCCGTAAGCTTTCCATTGTTGAGTTAAAGGGAAAACAAAAGAGAAGAGAGAAAAGGAAGAAAGAACAATGAGATGGACTATAAGTACTGAGCTCACATATTCTGGGCAAGACAAAGAAAGAAAGGAGATAAAAAGAAAAACAAGTCTACAGACAGGGTGGGGAGAGGATAGGGAAGGAAAGAGAGGAGAAGAGGAAGTTCAGGGGATGGAGGGTTAAGAGGTTGAGATGGACCCGAACATTTGTACACACTATGAATATGGTGGAATGTTAATGGAATTGGACTCTCCACGCCTTCCAAGCATCAGCTCGTCTTGCACCATTGTTTAACCTTTGAAGCAATAGAGTTTCATATATGCAATTCGTTTTCACAATTGTGATTACTTCAGAGAGATTGGGCACCACATCTGATTTCCATTTTTGAGTTATTAGTGATCTGGCAGCTAAGAGAATGTGTGTTACAATCATGCGATATTGAGTTTAGCAGGCCTAACCCTGGCTCGGAGGACGAGATAATTCCCGTAATGGAAGAGATCAATCTAAATACACTATTCCAGAAGCTAGTCAAATGCTTGCAAGACCAAAAAATGTGTTTAAGAGTACCCACTCCTCCACAACCTCTCCAGCACAAATTAGAGCGTTCACTAGAAAATGTAGACATTCGGTATGGTGTGAGGTACCATCTTAAGGCTATTTTTTTTATATAACTCCCAGTGATTAACGCATTTAGAGGCTTTGTAGATTGAGTTAACAGCTTGTTGCCATTGTTTCGATGTATATATCTTCCCCAAATCTCCTTCCCACTTCAAATAAGGGGAGGACCTGATAAACACATTCTTATGCTGGAGAAGGCCATAAAAGAAAGAGACACCCTTTACTGTTGCATTCTTATTCATATAACATTTCCAGACATCCTTGTTCAGGTATATCTGATGTGCAGGCACTGAGTGCAGGAAATGGGATACTTGACCATATTTGTAGATCTCACCCAGCTCAAGGTCATATTCAGCTCTAAGTGTATTAAAATCCTTGATCCGTCCCTCAGCAAATAAGTCAGATATTAGAGTGATACCCCTAAGTTGCCAGCTTTGGAGGGTGAGGTTAGGAATAGCTTTAGTGAGCAACTCAATACCTAAGGGTATTGCAACTCCTCCCGGCTCCATTTTTTCGATCCGCGGGAGGCCCCTCCATGCCCAAAGAGAGGCCTGTATTGTGAGAGGTAGTTGTCGTAGGGGAAAGGGCCTCCAGCGATCGAGCCACAGGAAAGCAAGAAGGTCTCCTGTCACAGACCTGGTCTGTTCAATGTCCCGCCAAGGAGCAGGTGACTGTCTATCAAACCAGGTTTTGAGCTGGGTGAGTATAACTGCCCTGAAGTAGTCTTGTATCTCAATGTGCCCCATGCCTCCCGCTTTCCTGTTCTTGATTAAAAGAGTTTTAGAATATCTAGGTTTTTTTGCTTGCCAAATGTAGCCATTAAGGAGGGTGTTAAGTGATTTGAGGTGGGTGGCTTTGAGTGGTATGGGGAGTGTACGGAACACATAAAGAACCTGTGAAAGCAAGAGCATTTTAAAGGAAGCCAAGCATCCCGACCAGGTTAATTCTGTTTTAGAGATGCACTTGGTCTCAGAAGTAAATTTTTGGAGTAGCAGAAGGTAATTGACATCTGCTAATCTATTAGGATCTGCCATTATCTGAAGTCCCAAATATGTTATACTATCTGTTTTCCACGAGTAAGGAGAGAACTTTTGCAGGTTAAGTTGAAGCTTGCGTGGGATATCTAAAGGGTGTATAAGGGATTTGGTATTATTAACTTTGTAGTATGAAATTTTACTGAATTGATCTAATATATTCTGGGTATGCTATAAAGAGGTTGTGGGGGACGTAATGAACAGGATAATGTCGTCTGCAAATAAATTTATTTTATGATTTTTACTTTGGAAGGTGAACCCCTGGATGTCTGGGTGTGCCCTAATTTTTTCAGCTAAGGGTTCAATTAGTAAATTGAAAATAGAGGGGGACAGGGGACACCCCTGTATTGTACCATTAGTTATAGTGAAGGGTTTGGATAGGATACTAGAGGTATACACTTTTGCAGAAGGGGTAAAATATAGGGCTAATATTGCAGAGAGGATAGGGCCCTCAAATCCAAACTTGCTAAGAGCAGACCTCATGTAGCCCCAGTGTATTCTGTCGAACGCCTTCTCCGCATCCAAAGAGAGGAGCAGAGAAGGCGTTTGACAGACCCTCGCATGGCACACAACATCTATCACTCTTCTAGTGGCATCAGACGTCTGGCGTCCCAGTGTGAATCCCGATTGGTCTGGGTTTATAAGTGTGGGCAATATAAGGAGTAGTCTCTGGGCCAAAATTTTAGCATAAATTTTCACATCAGTATTTAGAAGTGAGATAGTGAAATTGGACGGGGTATCTGGGGGCTTGCCCGGTTTAGGTATAGTGACAACATAAGCGCTAAGCATCTCAGGGGGAAATGAGGAGGAAGCAGTTGCTTGGGAGTAAATGGCTTGTAAAGTTGGGGTCAGTATTTCAGCAAATTTATGGTAATATTCACTCGGAAGGCCATCAGGACCCGGAGACTTGCCTAGTGGTAGGGAGCCGATGACTCTCCGGATCTCTGCTTGTGAAATAGGGGCATTAAGGCTGGAAAGTTGGTCTTCGGATAGTTTTGGAAGTGAAACACTATCTAAAAAAGTTTGGATATCTTCTGTCGTTGGCTGTGGAGTTTCGGAGTCTGATTTAATGTTATATAGGGAGGAATAATATTGGGCAAAGGAATCCGCTATATCTTTAGGGTTATACATTTTACTTTTGTTTACAGGATTGATTAAGTAGGGAATAGTGGTGCGAGTTCTATGTTCTTTTAAGCGGTGTGCCAGATACTTACCCGCCCTATTGCCTGCTGAATAGTGCATTAACTTAAGATAATTAACAAATTTATTATGGTTTTCTAATAACAAAAGTCTTAGTTCGGAGCGAAGAGCGTCTATTTTACGAGCCACTGTAGGGCAGGGGGATATTTTATTTTGTGAATCTAGTGAATGGATATCCCGTAAGATACATTCTAATTTTAAAGATCTTGTTTTCTTGAGTCTGACACTAGCTTGAAGTAATAAACCCCTCACAAAAGCTTTATGTGCACACCAGAGGATCATCTACCGAATTAGTATTAATTAAGAAAAATTCTTCAAGGCTTTTAGTGATTTCCATCATCTGAGTCAGGGACCCAAACAGCTCAGTATTTGCCCTTCAGACACCAGACACCGTGCAGTTGTTCCCCTCCGCCACCACAGCAGAGACCGGAACATGATCAGACCAAGAGATGCCGTGGGTGGCGGAGGAGGACACCGCCTGCAGCAGAAATTTATCAACAAGTATCATATCAATCCTTGAATACATATTATGCCTGGAAGAATGAAAAGAATAATCTCTCTCATTAGAATGTTGACATCTCCAGATGTCGTACAGTCCCTCCTCATGCAGCAGACGCTGTAATGAGGGGAGGGGTCTACGAGACCTAGTAGTAGTGTCCACTTTAAAGTCAGCAGTGATGTTATAGTCTCCACATAAGATTAAAGCTCCTTGACGTACTTCGTTAACTCTCTTGATCAGTCGTTTGAGGAATCTTATCTGGTGGGAGTTGGGAGCGTACAGGCACACAATGGTATATATTTTATTGTTGAGTGAGCCTACCACAATGAGGTACCTGCCCTCCGGGTCTGTCACTGTAAGGATGTGGGAAAAGGCGACCGAATCTCTGATGGCAATCAGGACGCCTTTGCGCTTTTGATCAGCAGAGGCACTAAAAAGGTGTGGGTAGTGCTTGTTGCGAAAGGATGGTGGGTCAGAAGCTAGAAAGTGCGATTGCTGAAGGCAAAGTACATCTGCACGGAGCTTCTGAGCCTCTTTCCATGCAGATGCCCTTTTTGCTGGATGATTCAATCCGTGAACATTAAATGAGACAAAGTTCAGCATTGTAAATCAAAAGTAAACGAGGTGTACAGTGGTCAGCATACCTTCCCCGCTTTGAAAGCTTTTCCACAGTAGTACAAGTGTCCAAATCCGGTCTAATGCACCTCTCTGGGCGACAAGATCTTGACGCAGTAGAGTCCATCTCAGGAAAGTGTACGTTGAATTCGGGGGTGGGAGAGATACATAAAAGGAGAAGATAAAGAACACAGGGGTATGATTAATGAAAAAAGAAAGAAGGAACAAAAAAAAAACAGTTCTGAAGCCATGGCGTTTGCCACAAAGATAAAAAGGACGATTCAACTTGGAATATGTGGGCAGATTTCCTGCCTAACATGAAACTGGGGGGGAAACAGGAACTCGCAAAATTCAGCAGTCAGTCACCGAGAGCATTTCTCGAAAAAAAGATAGAAAAAGCTCACATCAAAATGTATACCAGGGCGCAAATGTCGCGATTCACAGTTTTCTTTTTGCGTGATACCACCTGCCAGTTATTATGTGCCGGCGGTTTGGACAATGAAGTTGGAGCACCATAATTTTGAGCAGGGAGTATATCCCAGAGTCGGAGTAAGTCCAAACCATCCTCCAGGTTGGTGATGACCGGTGTTTGGCCCTCTCTGGATATGGTAAGCTCTGTATAGGATAGCATGGTTACGGAGGGCTTTTGTAATAGGCAATAGCGCTTTTCTTTTCTGCATTGTGTGCTGCGACAGGTCTGCGAATACCTGAAGATTAGCATAGCGCTCAGTCGGTTGTTTGTTGGTCCGGAAGGCTGAAGTAAACTTCTCCTTGACTTGAAAAAAATGGACCCTCATGAGAACATCCCTTGGGATGTTGTCCGGGAGATGGGGTGGTTTTGTCAGGCGGTGTATTCTGTCTATTGCTAGGTCAGAGGTCGACAGGTCCGGTAGGAAAGTGCCTAGCAACTCCTGGGCATATTGTAGTAGTTTCCCTGGTAAGATCAGTTCAGGGATGCCTCTCAGTTTGAGATTATTTCTTCTGGACCTGTCCTCTAAATCTGCGACTTTCATTTTTAGCCATGTCACTTCTTCCGATTGATCGTTATGGGCATCAACCATGGAATTAATGGTGGTCGCAAATTCCCACATTTTATGCTCCACGTGGTCGATTCGGGCACCTCTTTCATTAATGTCTGATTTAAACCCCCTCATGCATTCCATTATGTCCGCGTGTATTGTGCTGCGCAGGGAGACCAACATGTTTTTTAGCGTGGTGTCAGACACAGGCTGATTGGATGTAGGGAATGCATCTATGGTGTCTGAGATTTCCCTAGTGTCCTCTAGCTGGTCACCATCTCCACTAACCTGCTCCGTGCTGAGATTATCCACCATCCGCGGTTTGGATTTTGCTGGGCTGAGGGACAGCGGTGTGGATGTCTCCGGAGATCGATTCGGCGAACGTTTATGTAGTCTAGGTGTCTCCGATCCAGAGCCGCTAGAAGCCGAGGGTGAGGCCTCCCCAGCGCCATCTTGGATTAGGCCTCGAGGGGTCTGCGGGAAGAACTGTGGTAATTTCTTTAGTTGCGGGAGACCTTTGCGCTTGCGGGTCATCTCGTCGTTGTGGGTAAGAGTTGCGATGCCCAGCGATGCCAGTCTTAGCTTGTAAGAGTGCCCTGGTAGATGATGAAGGCTCTCGGCGGCATGGAGCTACTGCTTCACGCGTCCATACACCAGCGCGGTAGCCACGCCCCCCCCAAACTACTATCTTTGAATGCCAAGGGGCTAAATAGCCCCCAGAAGGGGAATACTCTCAAAAAAGAAGCAGTTAAGCAACATGCTGATATTGTGTTTATGCAGGAAATGCATTTCACCTTATCCAAAACCCCAGCATTTAGACTCAAAG
Source organism: Lithobates pipiens (assembly GCF_037356315.1). NCBI lineage: Eukaryota > Metazoa > Chordata > Amphibia > Anura > Ranidae > Lithobates > Lithobates pipiens. Next base: position 203,678,047 of record NW_027507686.1, read on the forward strand.
GTTATGACCACGTTTCCCTCGCATCTGGCTCTAAGAAGAAGAATGGTGTACCAACGGTGGTTAGTAGGGATGAGCCGAACACCCCCGGTTCGGTTCGCACCAGAACCTGCGAACGGACTGAAAATTTGAACAAACTTTAGAACCCCATTAAAGCCTATGAGACTCGAACGTTCAAAATCAAAAGTGCTAATTTTAAAGGCTAATTTGCAAGTTATTGTCCTAAAAAGGGGTTGGGGACCTGGCTCCTGCCCCAGGGGACATGTATCAATGCAAAAAAAAGTTTTAAAAACTGAAGTTTTTTCGGGAGCACTGATTTGAATGACGCTTAAAGTGAAAAAAAAAGTGAAATATTCCTTTAAATATCTGGGGGGTGTCTTTAGTATGCCTGTGAAGCTGGAAACACGTGCCACTTCACGTTTAGAACAGTCCCTGCATAAAATGACATTTCTAACGGAAAAAAAGTAATTTAAAACTGCTTGCGGTTTTCATGTAATGTCTGGTTCCGGCAATATGGATGAAAATCATTGAGGAAAATGGCATGGATAGCCCCCCTGCCCATTACCAGCCCCTTTGGGTCTTGTACAGATATTAAGGGGAACCCCATACCCAAATTAAAAAAGGAAAGGCATGGGGCCCCCAGGCCCTATATACTCAGAACAGCAGTATACAGGCGATGCAAACAAGACAGGGACTGTGTAGGTTTGTTGTGTTAAGTAGAACTGTTTTTGTAATTTTTATTTTATTTATTTTTTATTATCACCCCTGTAACATTTTTTTTTTCCCGTCTGTGCCTCTCTTTAGAAGATTTCACCTCACTTTCTGTCCTAATGACAAATGTTTTTTGATATTTTTTTTTTTTAAAACAAGGATTGGGATGAAGCATCAGTGGAGAGAGGAGACATGTTTTTCCGATATAAACTCTTACAGGAGAGAATTTCCCTTCCTAGGGGTAGATTTCATCTCACTTCCTGCTGTCTCCTTCAGTTTGCAAGTAGGAGACGTTTGTAAGTTGGATGTTTGAAAGTAGGGGCCTGCCCTATATGCTCTGGAGAAATTTGGGTCTAAGGTGTTGGTGTTGCCACAACACTGTAAGCCCTCAAATTGACTCTTGGTGGGCGCTGGAACCCCCTGCTGTGAAATATTATATCAATAATTGTAATTACATGCACCTATTGACCAGGGGCAGAACAATTGGGGCTTAGGCACTGGTGCCACAACATTGCAACACCTCACAGAAACTCTAGTTGGAAAGCAGGAATGAGCCCTGCTGCAAAGCATTGCATCAAAAATTGTAATTACATGCCCCTGTTAAACAGGGGCTGAAAAATTGGGCATTAGCCACTGGTGGCGGCGCCCAGAACCAAAAATGTTCTTCCAAGCTATCAGCAGGATCATTCAAGAGGAAGAGGATAGTCAGTCAGCATAATAGGATAGCCACTCAGCATCAGCATAGGCAGTCTTGAAGGAATCTGACATTTCAAAAAAAAATATTCGGTTACATCAGCTTCAGGAGCTTGGTAGCTGGTGGTGATCCAAGACTGATTCATCTTGATGAAGGTCAGTCGATCAACCGAGTCGGTGGACAGGCGCAACCTGTGATTGGTTACAAAGCCTCCAGCAGCACTGAATGTGCGTTCCGAAAGAACGCTGGATGCAGGACAGGCCAGAAGCTCAATTGCATACTGTGCAAGCTCTGGCCAGTGATCCATCCTCAAGACCCAGTAAGCCAGAGGATTTTCGGTGGGAAAGGTGTTCAAGTCTGACCTTGCCCCTAGGTATTCCTGCACCATGTAAATCAGACACTGGCGATGGTTTCTGGAACCGATCATACCTTGAGGCTGCAGACTAAAAAATTGTCTGAACGCATCAGTCAGATGGCCATCTTCTCCACCGCTCTTTCTGTGACTGACCGAAGCCTCAGCAACACGTTTTCCAGGACCAGGAATTTGTAACCTCCCAGTCTCTGGGAATGCGTTGCACAGACCTTTCTGCAAGGCCTCCCGGAGATGTCTCATCCTCTGTTCTCTCTGTGACAGCAAGATAAGGTCTGCAACCTTACCCTTGTGCTGTGGATTAAGGAGAGTTGCCAGCCAGTAACGATCCCTCTCCTTGATCTGCTGAATACGAGGATCCTTCTGCAGGCTTTGCAGGATCAGGGAGGCCATGCAGCATAGGGTAGCTGAGGCATTCGGTCCGGAGTCCTCTAGGTCACTAAGGACGACATGTTCTGCAGCCACCTCCTCCCAGCCACGTACAAGTCCACGGGTTTCTTGGGACTGTAAATGATCCCTAAAAGACTGATGCTGAGTGCCAGGCTCCACCTTCATGCTTACACAATCCTCCTCCTTCCCCTCGGTGTGCGACTCGAACATCGGCCTCACCCAATGAGCCGTGAAAGATAGGTAACGTCTCTGTCCATGCCTGCTGGAATATGAGTCAGTGGTAATATGCACCTTACCAATGATCGCTCTGTCCAGCGAGGCATGGACATTATCGTCCACATGCCGGTAGAGAGCCAGAATCGCCTTCTGTGAGAAAAAGTGGCGTTTGGGAACCTGCCACTGAGGAACCGCACATTGCACAAACACAGGGAAAGGAGCCGAGTCTACCAACTGAAAAGGCAGCAGTTGAAGTGCTAACAATTTAGCCAAGCTAGCATTCAACCGCTGGGCATGTGGATGGCTGGGAGTGAAGTTCTTTTGACCGTCCGGCAGCTGGGGCAGGGAAATTTTCCTGCTACAATCGGACATTGGTGTACTGTTAGCAGATTGCCCGCAAGTACTTGGCTGTGACACACCTAATTCTACACCTTCATTCCTCTCAGTGCAGGTTTCAGAGAGGACTGAAGGTATAGTGGGGTTGGAGATCCCAGCTGATGAGGAGCAAGGAGAGGTCCACTTTGGTGTGGGTCTTTTAGGTACGCTTGCCAACGAACTGCATGGCAGGTCAAGCATGTGGTGCCCAAGCGGCTGATGTTTTGGCCATGCGAGATACGCTTGAGACATATGTTGCAAATGTGGTACGATCTGATGCACTCGTCCCAAAAAAGGCCCACACCAAAGAACTTTTGGAATAATGCGCAGAGGCAGTGCCCTGCACAGGCAGAGCTCTGTGGTGTGATTCAGTCGGTGTATTGTCCTTAAGCTGGCCCCTGGAGGGCATCCTGCCTCATTGGAAATGTGCCTCCTCCTCCTCTCTCCTATCAGGCACCCACGTGGAGTCAATGACCTCATCATCCCCTCCCTCCTCATCACTGGAGCAAACCTGGCAGTATGCTGCAGCTGGGGGAACATGACTGCCAGATTGCGCATCCCCTCTCTCTGGGCTCAAGTTAGTGCCTTTCTCTAGCTGGGTATCATCATCAGAGCCTTCAAAACGCTGGGCATCCTCCCTGGAGCATGTACCCAACACTGTGGTCAAACACTTCGGGGGACTCCTCAGGAGGACATGGTGGGACTAGGGAAGGAGTGACTGATGCCATTGAGACGAGGGAAGAGGCCGCGTTGGCAGCTGCTTTGCCAGTACCCTGAGACTGGGTGAGAGAGGATGAGGAGGGCTTGGTCTTTGACATGTTGCGGCTCAACGTGTCCAGCTGCCAAAAATGAGGACAAGCGTGTCCCATGGCCACGTGCTGATGAGGATGCACCACGTCCACGACCAGCACTGTTGCCTCTAGACACAGAGCCTGCTTGCCCTCTTTTATTGGCTCGTGACTGTCTGCCTCTCCTTGTTGGCCTTCCAGACATACTAATGGCCGGCAGGGAGATGTAGCTACACAACATACTGATTACACTGCAGCTAGCAGAATCAACTTCCTGCCTGTAGTATTATTACTATGAGAACACCTGCAATTGGGGTAGCTTTAGGTGCACACTGAGCAGATGTTACAGTACACTGACTGTAATTACTGCAGCTGCCTGCATGTGGTATAGGATCTGAAGAACACAAGCAACTGGGGTAGCTTTAGGTGCACACTGTGCAGATGACATAGTACACTGACTGTAATTACTGCAGCTGCCTGCCTGTGGTATAGGATCTGAAGAACACCAGCAATTGGGGTAGCTTCAGGTGTACACTGTGCAGGTGGCACAATACACCGACTGTAGCTGCTACAGCTGCCTGTGGTATAGGACCAGAACAACACCAGCAATTGGGGTAGCTTCAGGTATACACTGTGCAGGTGGCACAATACACCGACTGTAATTGCAATAGCTTCAAAGGAAATTAAGACACTGTCTCTCCATCTATCTCTCTATGAGCGACGCAACACACTACGCAAGGCCACCGGGCAGGCGCCCTTATATAGTGTGGGGCGTGTACTAAACCCCCTGAGCCATAATTGGCCACAGGCATCTTAATACTCACCTGAGATTGAAGCCCCTGCTGCGGTGCCCGTACACAGCACCGGCCGGTGAAATTTCTCCCTGAAGTTCCTTCCAGGTATCATGGCTCTGGTGCCATGATTGGCCGGAACCACGATGATGTCACTCCCATGCATGTGTGTGGGAGCCAGTGGTAATGGCACACTCACTGAAGCAAATGACACGTACATGCCATTGCTTCAGTGCGCATGTGCCGATGATGTCGGCACATGCAAATACAAGGGAAAATTTCCTAAACCATGCAGGTTTAAGAGATATCCAGGGTAGTAATAAAAAGGCTTAATAATGAGGCTTACTTGTAGCAAAAAGTGGATTGTAAGGGTTTACAACCACTTTAATACATCTCTGTACCATCGCTCAAACCACCTACACCCTGGGTAATATGTATGGCCCCAACACCAGGCAGCTTTGCTTTTACAAGCACATGAACATGAAGAAGATTGAAAGCCTAAAGCAGGGTAGCATCATAATAGGTGGTGACTCATCGTTGGTGAGCCTTCTATGGATGCCTCTATGAAACAGCCCTGCAGCCAACCTTTCCTGAACCCCTTTCTTCAAGCTTCTGATCTCTTGGATATATGGAGATATCAGCATGGATCAAAGCATGACTACACCCACTTTTCCCCTTCTCATCTATCCTATTCGCGCATAAACTCTTGGTTAATAAATGGACCCTCCAGAACATCATTCAGTCCGACATTGACCTCATGACATGGTCTGACCATGCCCTGTTTCCATCTCCCTGGGAGACCGATGACCATGACCACCAAGACTTTGGCTTCTTGGTTCCTCTCTATTGGCAGATACAATGGTTCAACAAGTGATTAAGTCTGAACATCAATCATTGTTGAAACTGAATGACTTGCATGGTACTAGAGATGGGCTTGACATTTGAGTTGAATAGGTGTTTGTTTGTTCGTTGAATGAACAAATGGGGAGTTTGTGAGAAGTTTCCCCACCGCCAAGTGCCCCATAATGCACTGTAAGGTCACAGTGAATTGATTGCTGCTGCTTGGCCAAAGCATGTACCTGGCCTGTATGCTCTGGCCAGTCACAGTGTAATGTATACTATGACAGCCATGATTGGCCAAAGGCAGGTTGTGTTTGGCCAATGATGGCTCAGGAACTAAGTCCACGCCTCACACTATATAAGGCTGCTTCCAACAGTAGCCGTGTGTAGTTTGTATTAGTGGAGATTAGACAGGTAGTTAGTGGGTTGTGCATGCAGTCAGAGTAGTGTATATAATACAGTGTAGTGCAGAGTAAATAATACAGCGGCAGTGCAGAGTATATAATGCAGTGTAGCGCAGTGTATATAATTCAGCAGTGATGGCGAACCTTGGCACCCCAGATGTTTTGAAACTACATTTCCCATGATGCTCACTTACACTGCAGAGTGGAAGAGCATCATGGGAAATGTAGTTCCAAAACCTCTGGGGTGTCAAGGTTCGCCATCACTGTAATACAGTGTAGAGCAGAGTATATAATACATTGTTGTGCAGAGTATATAATACCATGTAGTTCAGTGTGAATAACAGTCTTGTGGTGCTACTGAATTGTTGGTGTGTACAACACTTCTGTGCCACCACTAATCCCTTCTTTTTTATTTTTTGCAGTATCGTATCAGGTTCTGTTTCTGCATTATTAGTACTCCCCCTTCTGTGTTGTAGGTGTTATTCTTTCTGTGTCAGCACAGCAGTTGTATGTTGTATGGTCTTATGGCTGCACCATCTTTAATGTATCTTTTAGGGTGTGCCCCCCCCAAATATCTTGTTTGTCTATTGTATGGATTCTGACCAAATCCTGTTGGAAGGAGCACCCCACTCCCTCATCAGTGCCTCCCATTAGTGTCCCTCTGTGTCATAGGTGGAGACCTTTAGTTCTCACATATAGAGGAGTGTATGGCTCCCATGGTTCAAAGAGGCAGGATCTACCATTCTATGGCTAGTGTAGGACCCACTAACCATGGGGTACCTTGTCGCAGTAAGTGGGCTTAAGCACCATATACCAATATGGTGTGACCAAATCCCATGTTTTTTGAAAAAGTCTAGGTGTTTTAAATAGCCTTGCAGGAGGTAAATGTCTTTTTTGCATGTGTGCGCTGTAATATTTTGTTCTACGACACTTCTCTGTCACCACTGTTCCATTATTTATTTATTTGCAGTATTGTATCAGGTTCTGTTGCTGCATTATTAGTATTCCCCCTTCTGCGTTGTAGGTGTTATGCCTTCTGCATCAGCACAGCAGTGGTATACTTTTTTTTTGGCGGCGGCGGCGGCGCAGCAGCATTTAGAATATTTAGGGCATAATAGCAGTTCCCCTTCTGCTTTGCAGGTGTTCCTCTTTCTGCCTCAGCAGTGGTTCTCTTTTTTTTGGGGGGCTTTTTTATTTTTTTTTATCCAGTAGCAGCAAAAAGAAAATTTCCATATAATTGCTGTTCCTTTTTATGAGTCACAGGCATTCTTCCTTTTGCGTCAACACTTTGTTTTATTTTGGCCTTTCTTAATTTTTTTTACATTTATTTAATTTTATTTTGCAGCAGTAAAAAACAAATTTTCCACAATTGCTGCACCCTTAATTTCTTTATTAAAAAGAAAAAAAAAAAAATATATATATATATATATATATATATATTTTTTTTTTTTCAAATTGTTAATATTGTACCAAGGACACATTTATAATCCCTATCATGTCCAAAAAGCCAACAAGGAGAGACAGATGCTCACAGGCCACTAAAAGAGGGCAAGAAGCCTCTGTCAACAGTGAAAATTGGTGGTCGTGGACATGGTGCATCCTCTGCAGATGGGACATGCTTGTCCTTTTTTCCCACTGCTGGCCGTGTTATTGAGCCACAGCATGCAGAAGAGTTGGTGGAGTGGATAACTAAGCCATCCTCATCCTCCTCATCCTCTGTCACCCATGCTCATACTAGTTTGCCTTCCACCACAACTGAAAAAAGCCGCCTATTCCACTGGCTTCTTGTCCACAGCTACTCCTTCCATAGCCATGCACAGAGGAGTCATCTGAATTATTCGATCGCAGTGTCAGTTACATTCTGCTGGAGGATGCGCAGCAATTGATGTTAGTTCCCAGGTTGAGGAAGGAAGTAATGTGAGCCTAGTGAGAGTGGGTGCCAATGGCAGACACGAAACTAGCAGTCATGTTCCTCCAGCTACAGCATATTGCCAAGCTTGCTCCAGTGATGAGGAGGCGAGGGGAGGATGAGGTCACTGACTGTACTTGGGTGCCTGAGAGAACAGAGGAGGAAAGTGAGGAAGAGGCACAACTCCAAAGAGGCAGGATGTCCTCCAGGGCCAGCTTAAGGGCAGCCACCCTATTGCATCACACCACAGAGCTCCACGAATGCAGGGCACTGCTGACTCCCCACTGACTTCCAAAAGTTCATCGGTTTGGACTTTTTTCAACACATGTGCTTCAGACCACAGAGTTGCTATTTGCAATCTCTGTATGAAACGGACCAAGCGTGGCCAGAACACCAGCTGCTTGGGCACCACATGCTTGACAATACATATAATGACCTGCCATGCAGTCTGTTGGCAACAGCAACTGAAAGACCCACATCATAAAAAATTGCAGACTTCTCTTTGTTCCTCATCTGGGATCCCTACCCCTACTATACCTATAGTCTTCTCAAAACCCTCCACTGAGAGGAATAATGGTATAGCAATGGGTTTCACAGGTACTTGCACCCAATCTGCTAGCAGTACACCACCTGTTGATTTTACTAGGCAATTTTGCTACTCCAGTTGCTGAACAGTAAAAAAAAAAACACTGTCCTAGCCATCCACATGTTTCAACAGGAATTCAACCTGCCCACCAACCGCCTTATTTGTGACATGCCCACCAGGTGGAAATCAACATTAGCAATGCTGCAGCAGCTGCACATGCAGCAGAGGGCCATTAATGAGTACCTGTGTGAGTATGGCACAAGTACAGGCTCAGGGGAGCTTGGCTTTTTTTTTTTGCCACGCCAGTGGCTACTGATAAAGGATGCATCCACTGTCCTGTCACAATTTGAGGAGGCCACAAGGATGGTGAGCCGTGACACTGTCCCTTTTAGTCTTCTTGCTGGAGCACACACTTTGTGAAATAATGGACAGAGCACTTGAGGCAGAACAGCAGGAGGAAGAGTAGGACTTCCTTTCTCCTCAAGGCCCCCTTTATGCAGATACCATTCCACCAAATACACAGGAGGAAGAAGAGGAGGATTGTGTCAGCATGGATGTAAAGGATAACATACAGCAGTCTTCAGGTGATGGTTTTCAGTTCCCATAAACCCCATGAGTTGTACTTGGCTGAGAGGATGTAGTTCCTGACAATGTCATCCTTAGTAGGGATGAGCTTCGTGTTCGAGTCGAACGTACGTTCGACTCGAACATTGGCTGTTCGTCCGTTCGGCGAAATCCGAACTCTTGGTCCGTTCGCGTCAAAATTCGTGTGGCGCGCACGGCCCACAATGCACTGTGATGGCGCAGTGCATTGCTGGCTCATGATTGGCCAAGCATGCACTGTGACCCCGCATGCTTGGCCAATCGCAGCGCCAGCAGCGAGGAGAGCCATGATTGGCCACAGGCATCCTGCCTGTGGCCAATCATAGCTCAGGCTGTGTAGTGCACGCCCCACACTATATAAGGCCGCCTTTGAGGCAGCCTCGTGTAGTATGTTGGCATCTGAAGCAGTGGGTGTTCTGTGTACCTTCAACACAGTACACACCGATCGTTTTTGGCTGATTTCCTATCTTGCTGTTGTGTAGTGGTTATTGTTTGTGCCCTGACCGCAGTATACACCACTATATTCACCTCACCTATATAGCTAGTGGTCCATCTTTAATAATAGAGCTTGCAGTCAGTAGTGTTAGGAGATAGTGCGTGCTGTCTGCATGCTCTGTACCCAGTACATACCGCTATAATCCACCTACATAGCTGTTCTCTATTTGAGCCCAATTGCCATCTGCAGGAGTTATTGGAAGTTGTGTGTGCCTCCAGCACAGCACAGTATACATCTGTATATACCCCTTTATCTCTGCTGTTTTCTGGTTATTGTCTGCGTGCCCTGACCGCAGTATACACCGCGATATTCACGTCACCTATATAGCTAGTGATCTATCTTTAATAATAGAGCTTGCAGTCAGTAGTGTTAGGAGATAGTGCGTGCTGTCTGCGTGCTCTGTACCCAGTACATACAGCTATAATCCACCTACATAGCTGTTCTCTATTTGAGCCCAATTGGGGTTATTTCCTGCAAATTCCTGCAATAAAACAGGGCTAATTCCTGCAATAAAACTAGAGTATATGGCAGAGGTTGCAGTGTGGTGGCACCAGCACCAGTGTCTAAGGCCCAATTTTTCTGCCCCTGTTTAACAGGGGCGTTTAAGTACAATTTTTGATGCAATGCTTTGTAGCAGGGCTAATTCCTGCAATAAAACTAGAGTATATGGCAGAGGTTGCAGTGTGGTGGCACCAGCACCAGTGCCTAAGGCCCAATTTTTCTTCCCCTGTTTAACAGGGGCGTTTAAGTACAATTTTTGATGCAATGCTTTGCAGCAGGGCTAATTCCTGCAATAAAACTAGAGTATATGGCAGAGGTTGCAGTGTGGTGGCACCAGCACCAGTGCCTAAGGCCCAATTTTTCTGCCCCTGTTTAACAGGGGCGTTTAAGTACAATTTTTGATGCAATGCTTTGTAGCAGGGCTAATTCCTGCAATAAAACTAGAGTATATGGCAGAGGTTGCAGTGTGGTGGCACCAGCACCAGTGCCTAAGGCCCAATTTTTCTTCCCCTGTTTAACAGGGGCGTTTAAGTACAATTTTTGATGCAATGCTTTGCAGCAGGGCTAATTCCAGCAAAAAAACTAGAGTATATGGAAGAGGTTGCAGTGTGGTGGCACCAGCAGCAGTGCCTAAGGCCAAATTTTTCTGCCCCTGTTTAACAGGGACATGTAATTACAATTCTTGATATAATATTTCACAGGAGGGCCCCTTCCTGTGCCCACCCAGAGTAACGGTGAGGACTTATAGTGTTGTGGCACCAGCACCACAACCACCAAAGGTCAATTTTTCTACCACTGTTCAACAATGGCATGTAATTACAATTCTTGATATAATCGTTCACAGCAGGGCGCTCCAGCGCCCACCAAGAGTCACTTTGAGGGCTTACAATGTTGTGGCAAAACCAACACCTTGTTCCGCCATTTCTGCAGAGCATATAGGGCAGGCCCCTACTTTCAAACATCCAACTTACAAACATCTCCTACTTGCAAACGCAAGGAGACAGCAGCAAGTGAGATGAAAAAAGATGGACGACAAAACAAATTATACAGGGGTGATAACCCTTCCCTATGTTTTCCAAAAAGCTTAAAAATTGTTTTTTTGACTGGAGCTTCACTTTAAAAATGTACCAGTTGAAAATTACAAACAGATTCAACTTAACACAACAAACCTACACAGTCCCTGTCTTGTTTGCACCGCCTGTATACTGCTGTTCTGAGTATATAGGGCCTGGGGGCCACACGCATTTCCTTTTTTTAATATGGGTACAGGGTTCCCCTTAATATGCGTACAAGACCCAAATAGGCCGGTAATGGGCAGGGAGGGCTACCCATGACATTTTTCTGAATGATTTTCAACCATATTGCAGGAACCAGATATAACATTAAAACCGCAAGCAGTTTTAAATGGTGTTATTTCCGTTTAATGTCATTTTGTGCAGGGACTGTTCTAAACACGGGAAACACGTGGCACTTCACAGGCATACTACAGACACCCCCCAGGCACCATATTTAAAGGAATATTTCACTTTTTTTTTCACTTTAATCGTCATTAAAATCAGTGCTCCCACCAAAACGGCCATTTTTAAAAACATTTTAGGCATTGACCCATGTCCCCTGGGGCAGGAGCCAGGTCCCCAAACCCTTTTTAGGACAATATTTTGCATATTAGCCGTTAAAATTATCACTTTCCATTTCGAACGTTCGAGTCCCATAGACTTCAATGGGGTTCTAACGTTCGTGACGAACGTGGGGTCCGTTAGAAAGTTCTGGTGCGAACCGAACTGGGGGGTGTTCGGCTCATCCCTAATCCTTAGTGACCCAGAGGACTCACAATCTCATGCCTCCTCAAAACTTACACTGGATGGGCTCCCTGATTCTGCAAAGCCTGCGAAAGGACCAAAGGATTTGTGGTATCATGGAGAGCGATCATTACGTCATTGCAGAGCTCATCTTGCCTTCGCAGTAGGAGCAGAGGATGAAACATCTTCAAGACGCCTTGAAGAAAAATTTGTGTAACACCTTTCCAGACACTGGGAGGTTACCATTTTCTGGACAATGTGTTTCTGAGGCTTCATTCAGTCAGAGGAAGATTAACTTATATGCCCTGGGCAACAAGGCAGAAGTGCTTTTGGCTAGGCAGGTCAAATTTCAGTGCTTCAAAGCCAAAATTATTTTATTACACCACTCCACCTCAAAGCAACTCCTAAGCAACCACACAAGATATTGTAGATGCGTTAAGCGACTATTATGCGTCTTTGTACAACTTTAAGAATGACCCCTTCACTCCCCAGCCCAACGATGCCCTTATGCATGACTTTAGCCTCCATTGACTTGCACTAAATTTCAGTGGCTCAATTAGAATCCCTTTACCTACCATTTACAATGGATGAAATCCTCAGTGTGATTAATGCACTGCCTCTACACAAGTCGCCAGGGAAGGACAGGTTCTCAAATGCATTCTACTAAAAATTTGTTGAAATTCTGGCCCCTAAATTGACAGACCTCCTTAATGCTGCTGGGTCCTCTGGTTCCTTGCCTACTGATATGCTACTCTCCAGAATATCTACTATCCCTAAACCTGAAAAAGACCCCTCCTCAACCTCAAACTACAGACCAATCTCTCTCATGATAAAAATGTAATAACAGTGTTGCATGACCGTGCATTTATCATCCAACGTGTGACAGCACTGAAGGTTGAAAATTAAACTGGGCAGGAAAGAAGTAAAAGTGTATAAGGTGGTATTGAAGTGGTTAAAGGAAATCTATGGTCACTAGACATGTACATTTGTTATCATCTGAATGCATTTTCATCCGAATTTCTGGTATTTACATCTTCGCTTTAACAAAACGATAACAAACGTACAGAATCCGAAATCCAAAAGATCTGAAATAAATAAAAAAATGCTTTATTTTCATATCTTTGCAACAACAGTTTGATATAGATAGATAGAAGATTCGACATGACGGTACAATAGCGATCTGTGTCTATCGAACTTGCGATTGAATGTGCCTTACCTAACTCTATCAGTCCAAGATTATGAAACACAGAGAGAAATTCGACATTAAAGAGACAAGATTTGATGAAACAGCTAAAAACATACGAACGAACACCACGAGCAGACATTTATGGACAAATGCTCCACCCATAATTATAATTATTACTAGTCAAACAACATTAGAATTCTACTATAGCTTGTGGGCGGAGCATTTGACTGGAAATGTACGATAGCGGCATCGTACAGTTTAGCTGCTTGGTCGAATTTTCTTAGAACATCCGACAGACACCATAAGCCTTCAATTGAGAGATTCGACCTTAATTAATTTGGATTTTCATATGAATGTATTTTTAACAAAATAAAGAAAAACGAATTTCGGGAGTAACTACATTTTTATTTTTTTTGACGAAACCGGATTTTCTGAAACAAAATATTCCAGTGTGCACATGTCTAATGGTCACAGCATATACTTTAAAAACATCAGCCCTGTAGTAGCAATTTGAGATGGCTCAGCGGTCTTTCGCGGCGAACTTTGCTCGTTCGCGATTCGCCAAACTGGCAGACTTCTGCCTTTGTTCGCGGCGGACATATTTGTTTGCATTGTGAAGAACTTTGACCCATGACACATCCATCATGGGGTACAGGACAGCCAATTGAGACATTTCAGCACATGGACATACCCCCTACCTTTTTAAATAGACCTGATCTGGCGGCCATTTTACATTCTGTCTTTTGTCAGTGTAGGGAAAGGACGCTGTGTGGAGCAGGGACAGTCAGTCTGTTACTATTAGGTCCACAAAAGTCCTTTTAACCACTTGCTTACAGGGCACTTAAACACCTTCCTGCCCAGACCAATTTTCAGCTTTCGGTGCTCTCACACTTTGAATGACAATTACTCAGTCATGCAACACTGTACCCAAATGAATTTTTTGTCCTTTTTTTCCCACAAATAGAGCTTTCTTTTGGTGGTATTTGATCACCTCTGGGGTTTTTATTTTTTGCGCTATAAATGAAAAAAGACCGAAAATTTTGAAAAAAAACGCATATTTCTTTGTTTCTGTGACAGAATTATGCAAATTATTAATTTTTCTTCATAAATTTTGGTCACAATTTATACTGCTACATGTCTTTGGTAAAAATAACCTAAATTAGTGGATATTATTTGGTCTTTGTGAAAGTTAGAGAGTCTACAAGCTGTGGTGCGAATCGCACAAAATTGATCACATCTGATGTACTGGTGGCCTATCTCGCTTCTTGTGACCCGAACAAGTCAGGAAAGTACAAATACCCCCCAAATGACCCCTTTTTGGAAAGTAGACATTCCAAGGTATTTAGTAAGAGGTATAGTGAGCTTTTTTATGTTGTCATTTTTTTCCCACAATTCTTTGCAAAATTAAGATTTTTCATTTTTTTTTTTTTCTCCACAAAATTGTCATTGTAATAGGTTATTTCTCTCACGTGGCATGTGTATACCACAAATGACACCCCCCAAAAAATTCTGCTACTCCTCCTGAGTATTACAATACCACATGTGTGGGACTTTTTCACAGCCTGGCCACATAGAGAGGCCCAACATGCAGGTAGCGCCATCATGTGTTCTAGGAACATAAATTACACATCTAACTTGTTGACTATTTATTACACTTTTGAAGCACCAGGACAATGACACGTGACACTGATGACAGATGGCACTGATACGTGGCAATGATGACAGGTGGCACTGATGACAGATGGCACTAATATGTGGCACTGATGACAGATGGCACTAATATGTGGCACTGATGACGCGTGGCACTTATACGTGGCACTGATGACACGTGGCACTAATACGTGGCACTGATGACACGTGGCACTGAAACGTGGCACCGATGACAGATGGCACTAATACGTGGCACTAATATGTGCCACCGATGACAGATGGCACTAATACATGCCACCGATGACGCGTGACACTGATGACAGATGGCACTGATAAGTGGCATTGATGACACGTGACACTGACAACAGATGGCACGTGACACTGACAGGTGGCACTGATGACAAATGGCACTGATACGTGGCACTGATGACAGATGGCACTATGTGGCACTGATGACACGTGGCACTGACGGCAGGTGGCACTGACGGCAGGTGGCACTGGGGGCAGGTGGCACTGGGGGCAGGTGGCACTGACGGCAGGTGGCACTGGGGTGGATGGCACTGGGGGCAGGTAGCACTGGGGTGGATGGCACTGGGGGCAGGTAGCACTGGGGTGGATGGCACTAGGGGCAGGTAGCACTGGGGTGGATGGCACTAGGGGCAGGTAGCACTGGGGTGGATGGCACTAGGGGCAGGTAGCACTGGGGTGGATGGCACTAGGGGCAGGTAGCACTGGGGTGGATGGCACTGGGGGCAGGTAGCACTGGGGTGGATGGCACTGGGGGCAGGTAGCACTGGGGTGGATGGCACTGGGGCAGATAGCACTGCTGGGGGCGGATGGCACTGCTGGGGGCGGATGGCACTGCTGGGGGCGGATGGCACTTTTTATTTCATTTTTTTAATTATTTTTTTTTCCAGAATCAGAACGGCTGCCGCTGCAGCCGTTCATCTCTCCCCTCTCGCACTGTCTGTGCGAGGAAGGAGAGCGGCGCTGCGAGATGATCTCATATGTTTACATATGAGATCATCTCCCATTGGACACGCCGATCACGCTGTAAACGGCCGCTGTGATTGGCCGTTTACAGCGATCTGTGTTTGCCTGTCCCCGGGGGACACGGCGAACACAGAACTTCCGCGATGCGCGCCCGCGGCGGCGCGCATTGCGGAAGTAAACATCAGGCCGTCCAGGGACGACCGCCCAAACGAACGCGCCTGCTCTACGGCCGTAATTCGGCTATAGGGCGGGCGCGAGGAGGTTAAGGACTGGTATAGGTGTACAGTATATAGGGTTGTAATACACGTATAATATACTTGCTTTCAAATATAGAAAGCATATTATAGTGCACTGCAGTGCTGCTGACCGATTCTGCAGCTGTCGTTTCTCAGTGTAGGGACAGTTTGGTGTTTGGAGCAGGGACAGTCTGCAATTCACTAGCTACTAGCTAGCTACTATTAGGTCCACAAAGGTCCTTTTAAGGACTGGTATAGGTGTACTATTTGGTGTGCAGTATATAGGGGTGTAATACACGTATAAAATACTTTCAAATATAGAAAGCATAGTATAGTGCATTTCCACTGTGCAGCATTGTGACTGCTGAGCGGTTCTGCAGCGATACTACAAAGAGTGACAAACGCAATTAGAAAAAAGTATTATAACTGGTGTGATAGACCAGTGGCCCCCCAAAACGACAGATTGATGCGGGGTGTTATATAACTTCTTCCACATATACTGCACTTCTCTAGAGACTTTTGTCACAGGGTCATTTAAAAAAAGACAGGCAGAGGAAGAAGCAGGCCCTTCCTAGGGACAACCGCCTTAAGAAGGCACATGAGCTGCCATCACCGAGACCAGTGGGAGCAAGGGAACCCACAAAGCCACACTCCAGCTTCTCACCATCCAGCCTCTTCTACTTCTCCTTCTCCTCTCTCCTCAGAATTGTCCTCCGCTCCACCTTCCATCATGCCGTCCTCACGTTTTTCTGCAAAAAGGCAGGCTTACGTGGGCCAGATGTTCGAGCGTAAAAAAAATGATGACGCCGGATAACCCTCTTGCCCAACGGTTGACCGTTGGCTTGTCAGAACTGTTAGCTGGCCAACTACTGCCATATAAACTGGCAGACTTGGAGGCCTTTCGAAAATTTGTGGCAATTGGAACACCACAATGGAAGGTCCCAGGAAGGAAGTATTTCTCACAGAAGGGTATCCCAGAGCTATATGGCCATGTTCAGCGGCAAGTGAATGTATCTCTGGCACACAGTGTCGGTGCCAAGATACATCTGACCACAGACACATGGTCTAGCAAACATGGGCAGGGAAGGTACATAACTTTTACTGCCCACTGGGTGAACCTTCTGACGGCCGGCAAGCATGTAATCCGTGGTAGATTTGCTTTTACCGCCATAGATTGCATGCAGGCCTGGCTCTTCTTCTCCTCCTACTCCATCCTCCCTCTACTTCTCGGTTGACTCCTCCTTTTCCGCTGCACCGCCCAAGATCCCCAGAACCTATTCGACATGCCAGGTGAGACGTTACCAAGCTGTGCTGCGTCTGTTGTGCCTGGAAGCCAAGAGCCACACTGGCCCTGCACTCCTTTCAGCTTTGCGTTCACAGGCAGATCAGTGGCTAACACCGCTCAATTTGACAGTTGGTAAAGTGGTGTGTGACAACGGTGCCAATCTGCTTAGCACATTGAAACAGGGCAAAATGACACACGTGCCATGCATGGCACACGTCTTAAACTTGGTCGTGCAGCGATTCGTTGTCAAATACCCTGGGGTCCAGGACATCTTGCGGCAGGCAAGGAAAATCTCGGCCAATTTCAGAAGATCTTACACGGCCATGGCTCGCCTTGCTGACATTCAGCGGTGACACAATCTGCCAGTCAGACGTCTTATTTGCGATTGCCCGACACGATGGAACTCAACCTTCTATATGCTTGATAGGCTGCTCCAGCAGAAACGTGCAGTTAACAACTACCTGTACGAACTTTGCGGCAGAACAGGTTCTGGGAAGCTTGGTTTTTTTTTCACTGCACCAGTGGCTGCTCATGTGCGACGCATGCAGACTTCTGCAGCCATTTGATGAGATCACCAAACTGGTCAGTCGTAGCCATGGCACCATCAGTGACATCATACCTTATGCCTTCTTTATGGAACGTGCATTGCGTCGTGTCATTGATCAAGCCGTGGAGGAGCAGGAGCAGGAAGATGAGGAAGTCGCAATGCTGGATGAATTCCCAGGGGGGGCTACTCTATCTGAGACAAGTCAACAACAGGAGTCCGAAGAGGAGTCAGAGGAGGATGGTGCCGGGGCGGATGAGGAGGAGCAAGAAGAGCATGCTTTAAACCTTTCTGGGATCCCTGTTGTCCGTGGATGGGGAGAGGAGAACGAGGAGGACTACATTATCCTGGATGATGAGCAGGAGCCAGGCCACCACACCGCTTCCAGTTTAGTGCAAATGGGGGCCTTCATGCTAAAGTGTTTTAACCCTTTCATGACTAAGCCTATTTTTGGCATTTGGTGTTTACAAGTTAAAATCCATATTTTTTGCTAGAAAATTACTTGGAACCCCCAAACATTATATATATATTTTTATCAGAGACTCTAGAGAATACAACGGCGATTGTTGCAATATTTTATGTCACACGGTATTTGCGCAGCGGTGTTTTAAATGCAACTTTTTGGGAAAAGGGACACTTTCACGAATTAAAAAAAAAAAAAACAGTAAAATTAGCCCAATTTTTTTGCATAATGTGAAAGATAATGTTACACCGAGTAAATAGATACCAAACATGTCACACTTTATAATCGCACGCACTTGTGGATTGACGACAAAGTACAGTACCTAAAAATCTCAATAGGCGACGCTTTAAATTTTTTTACGGTTACCAGGTTAGTGTTACAGAGGAGGTCTAGTGCTAGAATTATTGCTCTTGCTCTGACGATCGCGGCGATACCTCACATGTGTGATTTGAACACTGTTTACATACGCGGGCGCGACTTCCGTATGCGTTTTCTTTGCTTCGTGAGCTCGCGGGGACGACGGGCGCTTTAAAAAAAAATTTTTAAATTTTTTTTATTTATTTTAAAATGACTAAATTGTTTTAATAAAAAAAAAAAATAATTTGATCACTTTTATTGCTGTCACAAGGAATGTAAACATCCCTTGTGACAGTAATAGGTGGTGACAGGTACACTTCAATGTATTCAGATCGCCGAAAACGGCGATTCTGAATACCGTATATTTTTTTTAAAACCAGTGCCATTGGCAGCCGAGTAAACGGGAAGTGACGCCATGACGTTGCTTCCGTGTTTACTATGAGGAGACTGTAACGAAGCTGATTACGGCTTCGTTCCAGTTCCTCCCCAGCGGCCGGAGGCATCACACATGGAATCAGCGGCGGGAGGTGGCGGGAGGGGGGACGTCCCCTCCCGCTCCTCCGGCATAACAGCCAAGCGGCTTTTAGCCGCATCGGTTCTTATGGCTGGAAAGCCAATCGCCTGCTGAAGAAAACGGTACCAGGATGATGCCTGCAGGTGCGGGCATCATCCCGGTATACCCCCCGGAAGCCGAGTACGCACATCTGCGTATGCTCGGCGGGAAGGGGTTAACGGGGACCCCGTATAAAAAGCATAAAGGTCAAGGACCAGTACTGGGTGGCAACGTACTTAGACCCCTGGTACAAACACAAAATGGCGGAAATGTTACCACCATCACAGAGGGCTGTCAGAATGGAGCACTTACAGGCCTTGCTTTGAGAAATTCTGCATTCTGCTTTTGCGTGCGCTGGCAGAGGAGGAATTCCCACTCCCAGAGAAAGAGTTGCGGGTACCAATCCAACAGCGCCTGCAAGAAGAGGGCGGTTTGAAGATGTGTTGGTGACTTCTGATATGAGGTCATTCTTTCAGCTGACCCATCGACAGGTCTCATCCGCATCCAGCATCAGAGAACGCCTAGACCGACAGGTGTCCGACTACATCGGGTTAACGGCCGATGTGGACGCTCTGAGAAGTGATGAACCCCTGGACTACTGGATGGGCAGGCTTGACCTCTGGCCAGAGCTTGCACAATTTGCAATGGAACTGTTGGCTTGCCCCTCGTTCAGTGTCCTGTCCAAAAGGATGTTCAGCACAGTAGGGGGGATCGTGACCGATAAGCGTACTCGCCTAGCTCATGACAGTGTTGACTACCTCACATTTATAAAAATGAATGAGGCATGGATCTCGGAGGAATTCAACACATGTGACCAGTAGACCATGTATATGCATAACTCTATAAACGATTTATATAATCTAGCACACAGACCTTTTTTCTACCTTTGGCTCACTTGTACAAAAAATGCACACCATACTATATGCCCGTACCCTCCTGTTTGAAGAGGTTGAGCGGTGTCATATTTTTGGGTCCCGCAGCGAGTTGCTGGTATCAGTACTGATGTCAGTGCTCTCTATCACGGTGCTGTTGCTGTTTCAGTGCTCTCTATCACGGTGCTGGTTTCAGTGCTCTCTATATCGGTGCTGGTGTGGTGTTGGTGCTCTTCGTAGCCTGGCCTGACCTTGTCTCTCCTCCATGGCCTTCATGCGCTCCTGAATTTACAAAATTTCACAGATAAAAAAAAGAATGATTGTCGTTGTCGATCCCAGATTCACTTAATACTTCTGGTATGTCAGTGTCCATGTTGTGGGACTATGTGTGCACAGCTAGTAAGTATTTTATGGCTGAAAATGGGACCTGGAGGTTTTTAAGGTTCGCCTGCCATTAAAGTGAATGGGGTCCGCCGCGAACCTTGCGGTTCGCAAATATTTGAACACGTTAGCGGATCGCGTTCGCAAAACGTCCCCTTGGAAGTTCGTCCATCACTAGTAGCAATAGTGTTGGGCAAATGGTTGGAGCCGAGCAAAAGTACGGTTGCCTCCTGAGCACCCCACAATGCGCTGCACGCTTCCCAGCACATTCTAGGCTCCTAACTGGATAAAGTCCAAACCACTGGTCAGGTGCAAAGCTTTGTCAATTAGGGGACAGAGCACTGTTGGAGCTCTGATTGGACAAAGTGATAATTACTTTCTCCAATCATGGCTCAGTGCTCAGTGTCTCACCCCCCACTATAAAAGGTTCCTTCCCATTGGAAGCTTTTTCAGTGTTGTTGGAGTGGAGATAGATAGAGCAGGGCTCAGTATGCTACTAGCAAGTTTGTTCACTTATTGTGACTCTGAGTGTAGAATGTGTCAATATTTTTTTTTAATCATCATGTCTGGGAGGCCAACAAGGAGCTCTGCAGGGGGGTCCAGAGGGGGTTCACACCACATAAGCTTGAGCCAGGAATGGTGTGCGATAATGGCACTAACCATCCATCAGCCCTTTGACATGGGAAAGTTGACACAATTTGGTAGAACAGATACCAACCATACTCAGGTTTGCAAGATCTTCTAAGGAATGCCAGAAGAGTCTGTAGCCATTTCAGGTGTTCATACACAGCCGGCGTTAGGTTGGTTGAAATTCAGCGGGAATTCCACCTGCCTGTAAACTGCCTGATTTGTGACATGCCTACCAGGTTACAAATGCAGCACAGAGCCATCAAAGAGTATTTGTGTGGGTATGGCACAAGGACAGGCTCAGGGCAGCTTGGCTTTTTCCCCCCATGCCAATGGCTTCTAATAAAGGATGTATGCAGTGTACTATCACCATTTGAGGAGACGACAAGGATTGTGAGCCATGACAATACAGGGATCAGTGACACAATCCAAGTTGTGTTCCTGCAGGAGCATAGTCTGCTTTGCATTAGGGAAAGGGCAATTGAGGCAGAGCAGCGGGAGAAAGAGGAGGACTTCCTTACCTCCTAAGGACTGCTTTATTCAGGCACCATTCTTGCAATGCCACAGAACACACAAGAGAGGATGGAGGGGGAGGATTCTAGCAGTTTTGGAGGCATAGTAGAAGAGGAAGACATACGCCAAACCTTATGGTTTTCAGTCCCCAGAAACCTTGGGAGTAGTACGTGGCTGGATGTAGTTCCAGATAATGTAATCCTCAGTGACCCTAAGGAGCCTGCTTCTTATGCCTCCACAAACTTGCGGTGCATGGGCTCCCTTATTCTTCAAAGCCTGCGATAGGACCCGAGAATTTGTGGCATCAAGGAGAAGGATCATTATTGGTTGGCAAACCTCCTTGACCACTGTTACAAGGGGAAAGTCTCGGAACTCATCCTGCCCTCGCAGAGGAAGAAATATCTTGAGGACACCTTAAAGAGGAGTTTATGTAACGCCTTTCCAGACTTTGATACGTTATAGTCCCTAGGAAAAACTATTTTTGAGGCTTCTGTTGGTCAAAGGAAGAGCCGTAGAGAAGGGGGGCGCTTCAGTAATGCATTTGAAAAAAAATGTAGTACTTGATGCCCAGGGCTGTCAGCTTTAAGATCCCATCAGCAGAGCCTGCATCATATGGTGGAAGAATATCTGGGGGTGAAAACAGCCAAGGAGAACTTTTCTAGCAGGCAATACACTGGGTTTTTGGGTCAGTATGCAATTGAGCCGTTGGGCTGCTCTGCATCTAGTGTGCTTTCTGAACAGGCTTTCAGTGCTGCTGGAGGTGACAGATAAAAGAGCACATCTGTCCACAGACTCCGTTGAATGGCTGACATTTGTCAAAATTAATCAATCTTGGATTAGCAGCAGCTATCAAGCCCCTGATGCTGATGTCGCTGATTAAGTGTTAGTGGGATCTCAAATCTCTGCAAGACTGTCTAGGCTACCTAGTTTTGTGGGTGTTGATTTTATCTTGAAGTAATTTTTTGGTAAAGGTTTCATGGGCACAATTAACACCCAAGGACCAATTTTTCTGCACCCGTTTGACAGTTGCATCAGATTTAAACTGCTTTCATCAACAGTACCTCCTAGAAGGTTACAGGGTGAAGGCAACACCAACACCCGAAGACCAATTTTTCAGCAACTGTTACTTCTACCCAAAGTCTGCCAAACAGACACCAGAATTTATTCCAAAAATCTCTAATCTTGTTCTGAGTACACTAAATTGTGGCCTTATCATACAGACTGGCTCCT
The DNA here is from genome assembly GCF_037356315.1 of Lithobates pipiens. Taxonomy (NCBI): domain Eukaryota; kingdom Metazoa; phylum Chordata; class Amphibia; order Anura; family Ranidae; genus Lithobates; species Lithobates pipiens. The sequence goes on from NW_027507686.1 coordinate 203,700,407, forward strand.
CAAGCTTTTTGCAAGAATGATCAATTCAAATGTAATTTTTTTTTCTTTACAAATGTCAGTTTTGCTGCAGCAGGTTCTATACACAGTACAGATGCATCACTTTACAGAGAGACTAAGAGGACCTCCCTAGGCACTATATTTAAATATTCATTTCTAATTGATATTCATTTTTATTGTTTCACTTTAAGATTCATTAAAATCACTGCTCCTTTAAAAACAATCTTTTTTAACAGTTTCTTTTTTTAGATTTCATTCGTACATGTCCCCCCGGGCAGTAGCCGGGCCCAAATACATTTTTATGGCCAATAACTTGCATATAAGCCTTCAAAATGGGGACTTTTGATTTTTTTCACATTTGGGTCCCATAGACTTCAATGGGGTTCATCGTTTGGGTCCAACCTTTTGCAATATTCGAGAGTTCTAGTGCGAACCGAACTGGGGGGTGTTTGGCCCATCTCTAAATAACAATACAAACAATAGTTACATTTAACAATGTTCTGCCTATCTGCTGGCCGTCTCTATCCACAACTTTCTGGATTCCCTGCATGCTTTGCAGCTTCTACTCTGCTGTTTACTTTCAATTGCTAAAGACTACTTATTCCATGACACCTTGCTACCTGCAAGCAGTGATTCCTATACTGACTCCACCTCCTGAAACTTCTTCTCTCAGCACCTCCTATAGTTCAGAATGCAGGCTCTGTGAAATGTGTGACACAGTAGTACCTATTTACAGGACATAGTGACTATGTGTGACAGAATTCAAGGTAAATATGAGGATCTTCACAAAATAAGATTTCAAACTTCAAGATCATTCACAATAATAGGAATGGGGTAGAAATAATTAAAACGTTACAATTTTCAAATTAATATATGATTTTTGCACTTTGATCATAGATATGTTTTAATGTCTGTAAATACTTATTTTTGTGACATGACATAAAGCATAACAATTGAAATGCTCCACAACTTTTTTATTTCATAGCAAGCACAGTATTTTTTTATCCAGTCTATTGAGAACAATCTTTGTTTATGCTGTCTGCAGTGTACTTAAATGTGAAACTCATGTTTCAGGTCAAATAGATCAGATGACAACCAGGTCTAGAAAGTGGAACATAGACTCTCCTTAATAGATTATATAGTTCAGGTAAAGCGTAATTGAGATGAGTTTTGAAGTGCTGTTCAAAATTACTATTCAGTGACCTTACATGGAAGCGTTCAGTGTTTTTGGTATTTTTAAATTAAGTGTTCAATCAAAACTATGCTAAAAATCTCTGAGTAGCAATTTGTTTTAAAAAAACAAAAAAAAAACTCATATAGTCTCCAGAACTGCTTGAACAAAATTATGCATTTTAAAATAATACACATTTATCCTTTACATTCAGTGTACTGCTATTATCTAGACAGATGACTGCCAACGGATAGCATCCTTAAATGTGCTGTAGCTCAATTTCTTTTTTAAGCAAATACAAAGACAGACTCTAGATTAAATTCTAAAAATTACCACAAAACCTCATCACCAACTTAAAGTTCAAATATAGATTTAGTTGAAATCAAGTAAATACATTCCAGGTGGATCAAACCACTTGACCTCCAGAAAATCCCCCCCCCCCCTTCATGACCAGGCCATTCTTGTGATATGGCACTGCGTTACTTTAACTGACAATTGCGCAGTCATGCAATGTTGTACCCAAATAAAAAAATTTGCCTCACAAATAGAGCTTTCTTTTGGTGGTATTTTGATCATCTCTGCGTTTTTTTTTTTTATTGTTTGCAACAAAAAAAGAATGACAATTTTGAAAAAAAAAAACACAATATTTTTTTCATTTCTGCTATAAAACACATCCAATAAATTTTTTTTTAAAAAATCGAATTTCTTCATAAATTTAGGACAATATTTATACTGCTACATATTTTCAGTAAAAAAAATCCCAATAAGTTTATATTGATTGGTTTGCACAAAAGTTATAGCGTCTACAAAACTATGGAATATTTTATTTTATATTATTCTTTTTTTTTTTTTTAACTAGTATTGGCGGCAATCAGCGACTTACAGTGGAAAATTAAGAAGAACCCCGCACAATAGCTAAAAAATATCAAAATAACTATATAAATATCAGCCGCTCAGTGCAATAAGATGACTTTGTGACATGTGGGTTATATAAAGAATTTCGGAGGAGGTAAATAAATATACACTATATACTATGGTTAAATAGCATAAACATAAAGTGCAATAGTGCTGTGCACTCAACAGTAATAATAAAATGCTTATAAATCATCAAAGTGCATATAAAATCATCAACGTGAATATAATCTATAACTATAAGCAGCAATTTGGATCGATGGTATCACACAAAAAAATGTCCATAAAAGATGTGAAGTGATTCAGATCTTTACACCATCACCATGGGGACGATTAATGGATGAACACACCCGGTGGATAAAGGTAAGTAGCCTATTTACCAAATCATCATGACCCCTTTAATTAAAAAAACAGGTCAGATGAAGCTTGGTTTGATTTAAGATGCTGGAGTCAATAGGACAGGTCTAGGGAACACTCTTCCTTGTAGTTGGTCAGAAAAAGATGAAAAAGGACAGGACCATAGTGTAATGCCGTTTATTAAAATGTAAAGTTAAAAACAGAACAGCCAAATACTTTAGATGGTGCTTTGCCTCGGCACTGAAGGAAAACTGCATAACATTATACACCAGGTAGGTTTGTGCAACAGCCGTCTCGCTCGCTCTGGATTGGCGTGCATTCCACCACCTGGAGACCGTAAGTGGCCGGAGGTAAACAGGTGACCGGAAAAAGCCTCAATTTACAGTGGGACTGCGATATTGCAGTAGACATTCTGACACTTTTGACACTTTTTGGGGACCAGTGGCACTAATACAGTGATCAGTGCTAAAAAATATGCACTGTTACTGTACTAATGACACTGGCTTAGAAGGTGTTAACATCAGGGATGATGAAAGGGTTAACTGTTTAGCCTGTGTTTTAGTACAGTGTGGGAGGTGCTTTTACTAGGGGAAGACGTGGATCCATGTCCCTGCTTTGCAAAGACACAGGATCCATGGCTCCCCTCCTGTCAGAAAAGCAATCTGCCGTTCTGCCTCTCTGCTAGATCAGCAGCAAGTACGTTGGGTGTCTGCAGTAGCCGCCTCCCCTGGGCTCCCGAATGTGCGCCCCTTACCCTGAAGAGCCAGTTCACGTTTGTATATGTGATGCACCGTAAAACTGCTATGGGGCGTACCTGAAGTGGTTAAAGTCATACAGGTTCTTTTCTTTGGAAAGCAGTCATAACCTGACTAGAAAAGCCTGTCTCCTGCCAGCATGCTGCAGAGAAGAAACCCCTGCTTTCAGTGTAGAAGCAGTGGTATCTCTGTGATCATCTGACACCCCCCAATAAGGCAGTGATTTCTATTCAACAAAGTTCTTGCTCTCTGATTAGAGAGCTCTAGCGGTAACTTAGCAGGGATGTGTTGGACCTCTTCAGCGAGACGTTTCTTCTACAAAAAGAGCAAGGGTCTTTCTTTGCAGCATGCTGGTTGGGGACAGTCTTCTCTATTTAGGCTGTGTCTTCTTTTTTTAACGAAAACAAAACTGTACACCTTTGAACACTTATAGAACACGTTTTTTAAGTACCTTAGTCAGTGTTTATTGTGGTTTCCTCTCACTTACAGCAGATTTCATACTGAAAAAGGAAGAGTAGCACTATTAGCCTATCAGGACTTACTACATACTATATTACACAGGGAGCCTGCAGATCCAAGAGAACACAGGACTGACTTCTTCAGTGCTGCTCTTTCATGATAACAGGATGGTGTGGTTCTTGACTAAACTGTATTGCTTGAACAGCAGTATAAGAAAGTGAGGTCAGATCCTGGTTTTGCTGTCTTACAAGGATGTCCTGGTAAGAAAACTAGTGGAATTTTTTTTTTTCGGAGTGTAGCGGCCATAACCCTTTGTAGGGCGGCCTTGACTTAATGGGCTTACCGGTTACTTCCGCTTGGCTTGTTCTTCCACGTCTAGGGGTTCCCAGGGTTGATACCCAACAACTTAGATGCTGACACCAATAAAGTCCTTTTGGAAGGTTTTATTTTACAGTGATAACATCCAATAACACAGTCTCATATAGGAACAGAGGGGCGGGTGAAGAACTCAGGTACCTTGAACTGCAGATATAACAAAGTCTCTAATTCCACCCAGAGAGTAGCCACTCACAGCTGGGCACTTCAAGGCTGAACAGATCTCTAGCCAGAGATCGTGGCAATCAGCACGTTGATTCAAAACTTGAAACAATCCTATGAACATGTACAAGTTGTAACTAAGAGTGAACAGGAACCTTTTTCCTCAGTACCTGGAACGTTCACTGTCTCCTTGATAGTACTGTAAAAAGTGTGGATTCGTCATTGTCCTTCCCAACTCAGTAACCAGGCACTTCTCAGGATGGCTCTTGTCGGCCCTCCTCAGAGTCCTCCCCCGGTCACTTCCATGAGCTGTGGTGCCTCTCCAAGCCGAGAGCACACCCGGACACCTTGAATCCTCCCTCAGTTACTGCGTCTCGGACCAGCCGGTTCCGAGACTGGGGAACAGACGGATCCCTACCCCAGACCAGACGGGTCTATTGGGGGTAACCAGCGGAAGCATGTTGCGGGATGTCAGACACCCCATGACCGGGACCCCTAGCGGGGCAACCCCTAGAGGGGCTACTCCGGTCCTGGAACAAGACCAGACCACACGGGCCTCACAAACTCCTCTCCCTAACACGTGACCCCCAACATCTTAAGTACCCCCTCCCAGACTCCTCAGCGAGGCCTGGAACACCCGCTGATTGGTTCCGAGAAGACTGATACCTAAAACGTCCAACCAGGCCTGGTTCTGGCTTGTCATGTGCACCTCATTACACACATGACCAAGCAGCACTTCCAACATAGCCCAGCCAAACTGATGTCAAATTCAACCTACATAATTAACCCTCAGAAACTCTACTGTTCTGAGGCAAAAACAAAATTTACACCTGTATGACACTTTGTCCAAAATGTCATCCGCTACAGGAGGGAGAACAGTTCTGTTCTATATGTACACCAATGATGCATTTAGATGTCTGCCTATTCTTCTACTTAACAATTGCTATAGATATTCAGAGCTTGGAGCTCCTTCAGTATGCAAATGAGAGACTCTTCCACACCCACCAATGCTATCTACAAATGAATGCTAAATGTCCATTGTGCCTTTGACATAGTTCAGCTAATATTTAGATGCTTCTCCTTGCCTGCCGCTAGCCCCATCTGTGATAATGAACTTATATTTGGTTTGCTAAGTTTGGGGGATGGTAATAGGAGTGGAATAGGTCATGAACTGACCTTCAGGTCTAGAACAGACCTCTACCTTAACCACTTGCCTACAAGGCACTTTCACCCCCTTCCTGCCCAAGCCAATTTTCATCTTTGAGTGCCGTTGCATTTTGAATGACAACTGCATGGTCATGCAAAGCTGTACCCTAACTAAATTTTATAATTTTTTTTTGACAGATAGAGCTTTCTTTTGGTGGTATTCAATCACCACTGTTTTATTTTTTATTTTTTTCTAAACAACTGAAAAAAGGGCGGAAAAAGTTTTTCTTAGTTTATTATAAAATTTTGTAAATAAGTAATTTTTCTCCTTCATTGATGTGGCTACACTGACAGACACTAGTAGACTGCACTGATGGGTACTGATAAGGCGGCCCTGATAGGCACTGGTGAAGTGGCACTGATGAGGCCTGATGAGGAGGCACTAATATGCAGTATTGATGAGCACTGATGGGTAGTACTCATTTGAGCTCACTGGATCGCCCCAGATATTTTGTTGCAAGCTGCAGGACTCTTGTTGCATGGCCATTATTTTCCATCTGTATCCTGTTGGTTTCCCTGGGTAAGGTTATTAAAAGCTGGAACTTGTAGTGCGCTGAACTGATGTGTGGAATCTGTAACATATCTTCTAGATCACTAAGATCTCACTCACGGTGATCATTGCTAAGATCCCGCTGACAGTAGTCATCACTAAGTAGTCAAATTATTACAGCCTGTGTTAAAGCAGGAGAAGCAAAAGTATACTGCATTGCGAGAGAAACAATCAAAGCACAAGTTTTCCAAGCCCCTCCAAAGACAAAAGCTTGGACAGCGGCTTAAACTGATATTAAAGGCAGATTTTCTTTTCTATAAATAACAAACAGGTCATACTTTCCTGCTCTGTGCAGTGGTTTTGCACAGAGCAGCTCTGATCCTTCTCTTCTCTGGTCCCCCGCAGGTGCTCCTGGCCCCTCCCTCATGCCGAGTGCCCCCATAGCAAAAGCAGCTCCCGAGCCGCTACTGTGTGGCATTGGCATCTGCCCGTCTTATCTTTTGCTGGCTGCCCTTTAGTCCCTGTGATCAACACTCTCCACAAATATTTTGAAGATGTAATTTAACACATGCCTAAAGCTCTAGAGAAAGCGCTGAAGTGCGCAACATGTACAGCAACTTCACATCATATCCATCTCACCGAGCCTATGTGGACACAAGTTATCATCTTACAATAGAAACATGCCTACTATTAAGATTAGATTATGGTGGTTTTAGTGTTTCTGGTTATGATTAAAACTCCTCTTAGGCATTATGTGCTTTATGTAATTATTTTTGTACACTTTTTTTTTTTTGTAATAATATGTTTTTATGTAAACGTGTGTACCTATGCCTAAAAAGTCCAATTCCTTATTCATTCCAATCTCTCTTTTAGTTAGGACGTGACACCTTTTACTATGGGCATATCCACAGTTCCACCCTGTTGTGATACGATTTTGTTAATTTTGGTATCAGATACTGCCACCTCCAGCAATTGTGAAGGAGCACCTGTCAAGACAAGGCCTAAATTGATGTAGATTTCACTACAAGTAAATGCTCCAGAGAAAACGTATTATTACGGGCTTATGAAGTTTGATGATTGCCCAGACAACTATAGGAGCTAGACATCCACATTTAGTTCAGTGGTTTAGTATCTTAACATCGTACCTATGCAAGAACTTGACCACCTAATCAGATGGTTAGACCATCAGTCATGGACCTCTGTAAACAGAGTTAAAACTATTTACAAAACATGCAGGAACAAGACAAAGGTCCTAATCTGGCAAAGGATGCACTACAGCAAATTTATAGCAGTCGTGAAATAATATTCAAAAGATTATGGGACTTCCCAAGATTATCTTATGCCGCGTACACATGATTGGAATTTCGGCCAGCAAAAGACTGATGAGAGCTTTTAATCGGAAAATGCGACCATGTGTATGCTCCATCGAAATTTAGCTGGATGAATTCCCACCAGCAAAAATTTGAGAGCATGTTCTTAATTTTCCAGACGGAAAAACTTTCTATCGGAAATTCCAATTGTGTGTAAACAATTCCGACGCGCAAAAAATCACGCATGCTCAGAATCAACTACGAGACAGAAGATATTGGCTACTGGCTACTGAACTTCCTTTTTCTAGTCCCGTTGTACATGTTGTACGTCACCGCGCTCTTGGCGGTTGGAATTTGGTGTGACCGTGTGTAGGCAAGACAGCTTGAATGGAATTCCATTGGGAAAACCATCAGACCTTTTTCCAACCATAATTCCGATCGTGTGTACACGGCTTAACAGAAACAGACAGAAATTCCAGAACAGGGTAGTCTTCTTTTTTTACTTAAAATCACAGAGGAAGACTTACATTTAGCAGGTCTTAGCTTCTTAGACATTCCACATGGTGTAAACCCAATAATAGCAAAGAAAAATAAAGGACCCAATTTCCTATTGTCTCATTCTTAACAAAACAACAGTGTATCAGGAAATGTTGTGCATTCAAGGGTGAGGCCTTTGGAGAATGCCATACGTCTCTGAGGATGTCATTACCATGCCATTGTCATTTGCTTCAGATGTTGTGCCTCCAAAGAGCACTTTGCCAGAGACTACAAGGCTACAGTTTAATGCTCACAATATGATGACATGCATTAATCAGACTTGTGCAAAGACCCCTTTAAACAATCGTACTTAGCATCTGACCATGGCGAGGAGAGTGATGACAATTATATCTAAATATAATCAGCTTCATCACAAATGACTTACAGAGAAAGCCAGTGCTGAAATATATCTGGTTAAAGTGTTTCCTTGAGGGCAATCTAAGATTGGATGTATCTATGTAGGATGTATGCTGCTTTGGATGACCAAAGCAGTCCTTCATTTGCCACTTCAGAGTTCTTTGACACATTTAATTTAAAGGAAGAAGTATTGGCCAACATGTTTCACACATATTGGCAGAGTAGAAACCACAGGAAGAATTTCCCCTGCTGTCATTATTTCAGACATTAAAGGAACTAAAAGAATTAATCTTCCCTCTCAAGGAATGCTACCAAATACCAAATAATAGAAAGTAGATCCTTCCACCGGAAGACACACATCATGCATTCTGTCAATTTGAGTTGATAAATCCTACCACTTGATAACAATGCCAAAAGCATGCTGCTGCTGGGAACAGACATCCAAAGAGTGCACAAAATACATGAATGGATCAATGGTTATAACACCAGTGTATATAACATAAGGACCAACCCTGGTTGGGTCCTTATGGGCACTTCTCTCTCCAGTAAGAAGCAGAGTTCAAAGTGTGTATTTGTAAAATTGTTAAAGGAATTCAAGATACCATTTTCATCTCCAAAAACCCTTGCTACTGGAACCCAAAGGAGATGCCAACCCTGACAATGAGACTTCCTGTAAGCTATCAAGTCTACATAAGAGAGCTATCTTACAATAGCTTCAGTGAAACAACATCTTAAGCTACTGCTGATAGCAACACTGTACCTTCAACAGGTGACCAGGAATTTACCAGTAGAGGTATTGTACAACAATATTAATCAGACTGTATAACTAGTGACTCAAAATCAAGAGTCTCCCACCCTCCTTACTTTACACTGTATCCTCCTTACCTTGTGCTGCTGCCAGGAAGAAGCTGGGGGCGGAACTTGGAAGCAGAAAGTGCATGGTTTGAAGGAGTAACAGAATAGGGCTGGAGTCAGCTGAATGCTGAGACCAGGGGAGGCGGAAGCGAAGGGGTGCTGCAGCTGCACAGAGAGGTGCAGCATCTGTAGGAGTGGGTTCTGTTCTAGTCTTGGCTGCTGACTGCTGAGACAAGATGGGGTCAGAGACAAGGCGGGTGTCTCAGCTGCAGGGGAGGTGTGAGGGCCACATGAAATGTCTTGGAGGGCCATATTCAGCCTGCGAGCCTTGTCTTTGACACATGTGATTTAGATAATCCTAGCAAGCGCTCCAAAGCCATTGAATCTGGACCTAAACTGCAATTCAGCTACAGATTTGTCAAGACTCAAACTGATACAACTGACAGCTTCAGCATCAGACTAGTGAAAGGCCTAAGGTCACCTCAATCAGTCATTGTCCAGGAAGGTCCTTTTCTTTGCAAGCCTGAAACAGAGACTACAAACAATGGACTTGTCAAGAAGTTCCTTCAACCAACTAAAGAGAGACTTTTCTACTACCACCCATTAGAAATGAGCAAGTCTTCCTTCCTTTGGAAGTAATTTGATACCAGAAGAGACTGTTCCAGGATGTGTCAAGTTCAGGACACCGAAGACTCATCGTAGAGTTCCTCTCATCCATATGGACCTATATACAGTGCATCCGGAAAGTATTCACATCGCTTCACTTTTTCCCCATTTTGTTATGTTACAGCCTTATTGCAAAATTGATTAAATTCATAATTTTCCTCAGAATTATGCAAACAATCCCCATAATGACATTGTGAAAGAAGTTTGCTTGAAATCTTTGCAAATTTATTAAAAAATAAAAACAAAAACAAAAAATCACATGTACATGAGTATTCAAAGCCTTTGCTCAATACTTTGTTGAAGCACCTTTGGCACCAATTATAGCCTCAAGTCTTTTTCAGTATGATGCTACAAACTTGGCAGACCTATTTTTGGGCAGTTTCTCCCATCCTTCTTTGCAGGACCTCTCAAGCTCCATTAGGTTGAATGGGGAGCATCGGTGCACAGTCATTTTCAAATCTGGGCTCTGGCTGGGACACTCAAGGACATTCACAGAGTTCTCTCATAGCCACTACTTTGTTATCTTGGCTGTTGGAAGATGAACCTTTGCCCTAGTCTGAGGTCCAGAGTGCTCTGGAGCAGGTTTTAATCAAGAATGTCTCTGTACATTGCAGCCTTCATTTTCGATCCTGATCCGCTGGAAACCATCCCCACAGAATGAAGCTGCCACCACCATGCTTCACTGTAGGGATGGTATTGGCCGGGTGATAAGTGATGCCTGGTTTCCTCTAGAAATGATGCTTGCCATTCAGGCCAAAGAGTTCAATCTTTGTTTCATCAGACCAGAGAATTTTGTTTGTCATAGTCTGAGAGTCCTTCGGGTGCCTTTTTGGCAAACTCCCAGGCGGGTGTCATGTGTCTTTTACTGAGGAGTGGCTTCTGTCTGGCTACTCTACCATACAGGCCTGATTGGTGAAGTGCTGTTTGATGGTTGTTCTTCTGGAAGGTTCTTCTCTCTCCACAGAGAAACGCCAAAGCTCTGTCAGAGTGATAATCGGGTTCTTGGTCACCTCCCTGACTAAGGCCCTTCTCCAATCACTCAGTTTGGCTGGGCAGCCTGCTCTAGGAAGAATCCTGGTGGTTCCAAACTTCTTCCATTTATGGATGATGGAGGTCACTATGCTCATTGGGACCTTCAATGGTAGACATTTTTCTGTACCCTTCCCCAGATTTGTGCCTCAATACAATCCTGTCTCAGAGGTCTACAGACAATTCCTTGGACTTAGTGGCTTGGTTTGTGCTCAGACATTCACTGGTTACTGTGGGAACTTACATAGACAAGTGTGTGTCTTTCCAAATCATGCCAAATCAACTGAATTTACCACAGGTGGACTCCAATCAAGTTGTAGAAACATCTCAAGGATTATCAGTGGAAACAGCATGCACCTGAGCTCAATTTTGGAGTGTCGTGGCAAAGGCTTTGAATACTTATGTACCCAAGCTTTATTGCTCAGCGACCTGAGGTCACAGAGACCCAACGTTTTTGGGGGTAGGTAGTCGAATGCCACGTACACGCGATCAGACTATCCGGTGGACTTGTGGGAATTCTGAGGAAAATAATCAAATTAATCCATTTTTGAATAAGGTTGTAAGATAACAAAATGTGGAAAATGTGAAGCGCTGTGAATACTTTCCGGATGCACTGTATATATATTGCCTGTTTTTTTCTCTTCTCTTCTCTTGTCTTCAGATCCATAGGACAGCTTATACTACATTAATGAACATGATGTTGAATGTTGTTGCACTGTATTGCATTATAATTGTATTGTGGTATCTACCAATAGCTGACAGGTGTGCTGCCAAAGTATTTGGTATGTTCCTCTGCTCCCCTTCTATTTTGGTGCTAGTTGATACAGTCTTTACTAGACACAGTGAGGTCGATTTACTAAAGGGAAGTATACTCCACACTTTGCAAAGTGCAGTTGCACTCTGCAAGAGCAGTTGCTCCAGAGCTTAGTAAGTGAGCAGAAGTTCTGCTTGTTTCCATCATCCAATCATGTGCAAGCAAAACTGCTGTTTTTTAATTTTTTTATTTACTTGCACGTGATTGGGTATTCTTTGCAAAGTGAAGCCTTACCTTATTTACTAAGCTCTGGAACAACTGCACTTGCAGAGGGCAATTGCACTTTGCAAAGTGCACAGTCTATTTGTCTTTAGTAAATCCACCCCTCTATGCCTCTCTCTGCTGCACAGTTTTTAATTAAAATTTCCAGGCAGAGACAGGGATTAGGAAAGTCATTGTCTACTTACATTTACAAAGACTGAATAAAACATCCTCTGTACTGCAATTTTCTGAATTAAAACTACACTGGACTCAACTATTGTGTATTATTGAATAGATGAAGTGTCACTAAAGTCAGAATGTGTCCATACAATCTGCACAGACAGACAGAGTCTAGAAGATACACTATGAGGGTTATTTTAATAAAGGAAAATCCATTTTGCACTGCAAGTGCACTTGAAAGTGCAGTCGCTGTAGATCCAAGGGGGACATGCAAGGAAAATAAAAAGCATTTTAGCTTGCACATGATTGGGTGATAAAATCAGCAGAGCTTCCACTCATTTCAGATCTACCTCTTGGATTTAGAGCGAATGCACGTCCAAGTGCATTTTCAGTGCAAAGTGGATTTACCTTTCATAAATAATCCCCTTTATTACTAAAAGTATTGGGACATCTGCTTTTACATGCACACAAACTTTAATGGCATCCAAGTCTTAGTCCATAGGGTTCAATATGGAGTTGGCTCACCATTTGTAGCTATAACAGCTTCAACTCTTCTGGGAGGGTTGTCCACAAAGTTTAGGAGTGTGTCTATGGGAATGTTTGACCATTCTTCCAGAAGCGCATTTATGAGGTCAGGCACTGATGTAGACAAGAAGGCCTGACTCGCAGTCTACACTCAAATTCATCCCAAAGTTGTTCTATCAGGTTGAGGTCAGTCCAGTCAAGTTCCTCCACCCCAAACTCACTTATCCACACCTTGTGGACGGCCTTCCTAGAAGAGTTAAAGCTGGTATAGTTGCAAAGGGTAGGCCAACCAAATATTGAACCCTACGGTCTTAGACTGGGATGCCATTAAAGTTAATGTGCGTGTGAAGGCAGGTGTCCTAATACTTTTGGTAATATAGTGTATGTCATTGTACATATTGTCATTTGAAATAGAACATACTTTAAGACAGTGAGTGGGCTGTATTTTGCCCTATTTCCATTGTTTCATGATTAATGATTAGTTTTTCCTTGAGTTGCTCTTTAAATAAATTTGTAAGTGCAATAATGGTACTCAACAGGTTGCAGAGCATTTAGATATCTTTTGAAGTACTCCAGGGTCTCCAAATCCCAGGGCAAACTAGTATGAAAATTTTGACACTTCTTAATAATAATGAGAGATGGCCAGCCACCCCTAGCTTCCTGTTCATCAATGTAATGAAATGGTCAATAGAAAGGTGTGTAAAAAGAGAGCAAAGTTTCAGCTCTTTAGTCTACAAGGAGAGGTCCTAAATTACGTAATAGATTACTCTAGGACAGTGATGGTGAACCTTGGCACTCCAGATGTTTTGGAACTACATTTCCCATGATGCTCAGGCACTCTACAGTGTAGTGGAGCATCATGGGAAATGTAGTTCCAAAACATCTGGGGTGCCAAGGTTCACCATCACTGCTCTAGGATATGTGGCACGAGCACTGCAGAGCTCATCTAAAGTTATATGCCATTGCTGCTAGATATTTGTATGGTGTCGCTAAAGCTTTTTTTTTTTTTTTTAAATCACTAAGATGCAGATATTTTAATTTAAACCTGGAGTTCCAGGAAATAACTTTTTACAAAAGAATCAAGAAAAAACTATGCAACCTGGCAAAGTTTTTGTCTTCTATGAAAGAGTCCAGTGAGGGAAACTCAGCATGATATGGGAAAGAATGCTGGGACTAGTAGCCCAGTAACAAATATTGTATCTTGACTGTACCATGAAGAATAAAGTTGTTTTTGTGATGAAACTGTTAACAAGCATTCTTTAAACTTGAACAGTTTTATTTTCCCAGTTTAAGGACTCACTCTGTATTACTGAAGTGTTTCTTCCCCCTGCTGGTGAAAGAGTACTGTTTATATTATTATAGTAAGAGTTCTCTATATTCTATGATTGTACATAGCAACTGGCTGCATATGCCAGAAATAGATGGAGTGGGAATTCAAGAAGAAACAAATTCTTTAAGAAAGTGACAGTTATGTCAGAATATTTTCTAATTTGCAGATATTTTGCCATGCTATTTTTGTCTATTGAAGGAAAACACCTCAAATAATGCAGTTTTCCAAAGTCCTAAAGTTCCCTAAACCTGAACAGGACATTTTTATTATTAATCTTATAGATTTTCAGATAAAAAATCGCAATATGCATTTTTTTATTTTATTTAAAATAATTTAATGAGCAAACTGAGTGTTACACACAAACTGCAAAATAAAAACTTAAAATGTAAGTTTAAAGTTATTATAAACAATTACCTTGTAAAACAACCCATTCAGTTTAAAATAGAAATGAAAGGCAAAACATTTGTGTAGAGATATAAAAAAAAAGAAAAAACCTTTCTTCCCCCTTTTTTAAAAGAGATCACATTCCCATTGTTCTCAGCTGCATAAGAGCTGGGGGGTTTGCAGTTGAGCATGTTAGGACAAGTTCATAGGCATGTGCACAGGGTTTGCCTAGGCACGCCCTAATCACCCTGTGTGGTGCAGATTCCCCCTGTTTAAACCGCTGATATTCCACCAAACCCCCCTTACGGGGCTCCTAAAAATTTTGTAAGAAATAATTTAAAAAAAATGTAAAAATACAAAATAACATAAAATATAATAAAAATAAAACCCATTGACAACATCCAATGCCCTACTGACACTGTCCATTGCTCTACTGACACAGTCAGTATATAAACACACATGCACAAAATAGGCGTTTGAGCTTTGAAGTGCACACCCTAATGCCATAGACCAGTGATGGCGAACCTTGGCACCCCAGATGTTTTGGAACTACATTTCCCATGATGCTCAGCTACACTGCATAGTGCATGGGCATCATGGGAAATGTAGTTCCAAAACATCTGGGGTGCCAAGGTTCGCCATCACTGCCATAGACTGTGCACACCTATGGACAAGTCTGATTATTGGAGAGCAGGCTAGAGAACCGACCATGGTGTGTTCTGCCTAGTGTGGTCCGTTTTTGATCGTAAAGCAGAAGGACTTTCAGGAACACCAGGGATTTCACATAAAGCAAACTATACAAAGAGAACAGGATACTTTTCAATACAAGTACATGGTACAGCAGGCAAAGATCAGGAATATGAAATGTTGGGTTTAAATATTCTTTAACATTACACAACTTACAAAAGTTTTAAAAAGCAGAAAAAAAAAAAAACACAAACAACCTGAAAAGAGGTGGACTATCATTGTTCCAGAAACTTTGCATCGGCATGTAATAATGTTACACATGTCTCCTTTTTTTTTTTTTTTTTTTTTACAAATATTGTTGCCTTCAGCATTGATGAGGCTCT
Source organism: Lithobates pipiens (assembly GCF_037356315.1). Taxonomy (NCBI): domain Eukaryota; kingdom Metazoa; phylum Chordata; class Amphibia; order Anura; family Ranidae; genus Lithobates; species Lithobates pipiens. The sequence continues at coordinate 203,715,549 of NW_027507686.1, forward strand.
CTGATGGGGTGGAGGTGCCTGGGATACAAAAATAGGATTTTACTTGTTTTGCTAAGGTAGGTTACAGTATTTCTCTTGGTTATTCCTCCACCAATTCTAAGGGTTTCCCACTTTGTCAAGGGGCTTCTCTGCAAAATAAGCTTGGACTTAATTTATTACTTGAGTATTAATATTCTTCTCTGTTGCCCCTCTTCAGTCCCCTCTTCACTGCTGCCCTCAGACTCAAGGAGTTAATTAAGTAGCGATGCTGCAGATGTTGAGAGCTCGGCAACTCTAGTTACAGGGGAAGTGGCCGTTTGCTGATGCATTATATCCCTTCTTAAGTCAAGAGCCTTTGTCTTAGCCTTTATATTCATAATTTGCTCTGGTGTTAAAATGGAAATCTTGGGTCCAGGGTAGACAAAAGAATTCGTGTTTGGGACCTGTTCAAAAAAGGTCCATTTTCCATCTGCTTTGAAGTCAGTCTGTTGCAGAGGCTTAGAAGCTCTTCAGCACAATGGTTCAAAAATAAAATAAAACGGGTAATCCTTTACTAATATTAATTGTAATTTAGCCCCAGTCTATCAGCTTCAAGCTTCTCTGGATTCAGATGCTGATCTTCCCTGCACGGAGCCCTTACATCACTTCCTTCTCCTGCCCAGGACTTTGTGTCCCATGAGGCATTGTTCTTCTTCACACATTCACAAGTTCTCAGGTACTTTCTGACATGTATAGATGGTGTACTGAGCTTTATGTATGCTGTACTGTGCATACTGACATGTAAACAAATAATGCTTTCTGTATACAGGCCAACTAATTGATCATGAAAATTGTTGACAAATATTTTTTTTTAATATCGATTATGTCTATTACTTATTTCAGCCATAATAGCCAGCTCTTTAAAATAGTAGAAAGTAGCCTAGAGCTCCACCTATTGGCTGCAAGTTGCAAATATTAAACATTCATATGCATAAATTCATGTTTAGCGCACTAAAAATCTTTTTACGTACAATAAATACATGTAAAAAATACATTTATATTACTGTAATGTTCTTTTTGTGTCTACTACCATCCGAGCAGTGATTTATTTTTATTAATTTTTTTTGTGCTAAATTTTTGTTTATTGAAGATTTTGGAAAAAACAAAGGTTCACATAGTCACAAAGATAATCAACATCCACATAATAAGCCAACAGCTCAGATTTTAGGTACATCAGATAGGCAATTAAGATAATACTGTCTCCTGCATAATACAGCTAATGAAAATGAGTGCAGAGTAAGGTAATCAACAAAGTTTTAGAACAAAGAAGAAAAGGTTGGACAGGGTAAGGTGAGTAGGTTCAGAAAAGGGAGGAAGGTGAAGAACTGGCTGGAAAGAGCTCCCAGTGACTTGCATGCATTAGGCAGACTACGTAGGCATATCAAAGGACTTAGGCATAACAAAGAAAGTAAATGACGGTTGAAGTCAGTTAGTAAAAATAATGTTTTGTTCTATTTAGGCATAGTCATGCAGTTCTATCAATAATTTCTGTTTCAATATGTTTATTGTGAATTTTTGAAGAAGCAGTAATAAACAAAAGAGCATAATCATCTCCTTGTGAGCCCCTAGCAGGGGCCACTCATCACAAATATAAATCCAAAGGGCTAACTATCACAATATATTACTGATAAACACAGGAAAAAAAAAAGGGGAGATGAGCAAAAAATGGGATCTAGACTGATTCAGTGTCAAACAACTCGTCTCTTAATCATGGTCTGCAAGTAAGCCCTGTTCCTGCCACCCCCGTCCATGGGAGGTAGCAGTTTTTATTTAGAAATATGAGAGAGTACTAATGAAAGAGAAAAGAAATAGGGAACAGAAGAAAGAAGGGTAGAGAGAAAGAGAAGACAAAAAAAAAGGGGGGGGGGGGAGGAAGGGGGGAAAGCTCGGGCTCGGACGCCCCGCCAGGAGAATTCAGACCAAACCCAGGCATGCCGCTTGGAGCGTGGGAAACTCATAAGAGATCCACGGCTCCCAGATCTTCAGAAATTTAGCATGAGAATCATGGACAATACTGGACATACGTTCTTGAAGTAACATAGCAGTCATACGTGTCTTAACCCCTTGAAAATCTACCCGTGGTGACTTCCAGGCTTGGGCAATGGTCCGCTTGGCCGCTATACTATCAATAATTTCTAATTAGGTAACACCCAATGCATTATGTTTGTAACCTCAGATATGGACAGAAAATTGGAAAGCCATGCCTTAGCTATAGCCTGTTTTGTAGCTGTTGGAATATTGACCTTAAGTTCTAATTGATTCTTGGACATCCCATTTGGCTTTAAAGTTAGAAGTGAATAACTTGGGTACATAGGATGTGGCCTTTGAAAGATGATGCAAAGAATCCTGTATACCCAGGGCCGTCTTTAATTTTGATTAGGCCCTGGGCAAACATTTTCTTGCCCCCCCCCCCCCCCTCCATTTTGACATACAAAAAAATAACAGACTCAAAATCAGTTTACTGCAGCAGATCACACAGAAATTGCTGTGCTAGAGGTTATAGTTTATCCTTACCGCTCACTGGCTGGTTGCTAGAGGCTACAACACATAATTTCTGCTTGCTGTTTGGTTGCTAGAGGTTACTGCACATTATTAGTGCTCACTGATTGGTTGCTATAGGTTAATGCACAACATTACCACTCACTGAACAGTTGACCAATCCCAAATAATTGAGCAAGTAAAGCAGCACATTAATACACATACTACAGGAGAGGGTCAAAGAGTGTAGACATACTGCAGGAGATTACCAGAGACTGTGGACATACTGCACGGGATTACCAGGCTGCGGACATACTGCAGAGGATTACTAGGCTGCGGACATACTGCACGGGATTACCAGGCTGCGGACATACTGCACGGGATTACCGGGTGACAGTTTTGCAGAGTGCACAGAGGACAGAGGCTGTATTCGCACGCTAGCCAGCAGAGAGGGGGTGGGGCTGGGAGCTCCACTGATGCTCTGACCCAGTCCCATGTAGCCTGTATGCTTGGAACAGAGTGCCTGTAGTTAGAGCAGTGATCGGAGTGGGCGCGTCAGTGGAGCTCCCGGCCCCGCCCTCGGGACCTCTGTATTCCCCATCCAGTATAGAGGGGCGGAGCCGGGAGCTCCACTGACGCTCCCACTCCAATCACTGCTCTAACTAACATGGGGCAGGCTCAGCGCGTCAGTGGTGATCCCGCCCCCGCCCCCTCTCTGCTGTCTAGAATGGGAATACAGCCTCCAGTGTCGTATATGTTCTCTGCAAAGCCATCATCGGGGCCCCAATTCAAGGGTGGCGTGGGCCCCCCTACAAAGATTGGGCCCAGGGCAAGTGCCCCGTTTGCCCTGCGCTAAAGACGGCCCTGTGTATACCTGTGTCCAAAATCTCTGAACAATAGGACAGTACCGCCACGTATAAAGGAATGTGCCTGGTTCTGAACAGCCACAGAAATATGTAGATGAGTAACCTAATACAGAATGAGCTAGATAGCTTGGCAACCTGTAACCATCTAAGTAATTCTTTATGGTTGGTCTCCACAGCAAAGCTTTACACAAACAGGATTTAGTCATGTCTAGGGATGACCGAGTGCCTTTGGCCAATCATGGCTAAGGGGGACTAAGTCCACGCCCCACACTATATAAGACTGCTTACACAGCACCTATCGGGAAATCTGACCTTGTGTACGCAGCATTAGTGACAAAAAAAGAGAGGAAAAAGAACAACCACTAACAAGAGTTAACCAGGGCAATGAGATAAATCAGTTTGGAGCTTACCAGATGCAGAGTGCTCCATGTACCCAACAGTGACCTAACAAGATTTGTGTGAGAGGAGAATGTGGGAGCTCCATTTGTTGGCAGCCTGGAGGTGCAATCATCACTGACTGTAGAAAATATTGCATTTCATTTGGAAATCAAGGTCCCAGAGTCTGGAGGAAGAGTGGAGAGGCACAGAATCCAAGTTGCATGAGGTACAGTGTGAAGTTTCCACAGTCAGTGATGATTTGGGGAGCCATGCCATCTGCTGGTGTTGGTGCACTGTGTTTTATCAACTCGAATGTCAGCATAGCACCCTGCAGGGAGGTTATAGAGCACTTTATGCTTCCCTCTGCTGACCAGCTTTTTGGCGATGCTGATTTCATTTTCCACCAGGACTTGACACCTGCCCAAACTGCCAAAAGTACCAATACCTGGTTTAATGGTCATGGTATCCCTGTGCTTGATTGGCCAAAACTAACCTAAACCCCATAGAAAATCTGTGGGGTATTGTCAAGAGGAAGATGAGAGACACCAGACACAACAATGCAGATGAGCTGAAGCCTGCTATTAAAGCAACCTGGAATTCCATAACACCTCAGCAGTGCCACAGGCTGATCACCTTAATGCCATGTCATATTGATGCAATAATTCATGCAAAAGGAGCCCCAACCAAGCATTGAGTGCATACTATACTGTACATAGAAATAGTTTTCAGTAAGCCAACATTTCTGTATTAAAAATCCTTTTTATTTTTTCTGTCTTATGTAATATTCAGATTTTCTGAGATACTGAACTTTATGTTTTCACTAGCTGTAAGTCATATAATTATCAAATTATCAAAATTAAAAGAAAGAATTAGAAATGCTTGAAATAAATCACAACATAACACATCTATATAAAATATTTGAGTTTCACTTTTTGAATTGAAATACTGAAATAAATAAATGTTTTGATTATATTCTAATTTTATGAGATGCACCTGTATAAAAGGCAGAAAGAATGGAGGCATTCCTTACTTGGTGCATTGCCTGAACAACCAAGCTGGAGGCTGCACCGGGTGTGTAAAAAAGTAAACAGCCTAAATGGCCACCACCTGCATCTTGACATAATATATAATATTTAAGATGCAGCTATAGTAAGGGCTTTTTGACTTCCTGAAAACCTTAGTTTACAGAATATTTTCTTTATCTCTTTAATTTAAGCGGTGGATGAGAAAGGGTATTGGGGGGGTTGCCCGGCGTAAGCTACATTTAGGGATCACGTGCACCGTTTTAATTGCAATATTTTTTTTTTTGGGCAATAGGGGACTGGTAGTCTGCGACCGGAAAAACTCTGAAGGATTAGAATTCTCAGATCATTCAGGAACACCAACCAGCCTAATATTATTGCATTCTCAAGATCTTCTGACTTTTGTGTTTCGGTATCTGCCTCATGCATTGTGACTCTGACATCTGTTGTAAGTGTCATCTAAGTCACTCACGTGGCCTTCCAGGGCCGATGTACCTTTGCACACTGCCTAAAGATTGTGTCAAAGGAGTGACAGGTCTTCCCTGACACCCTGGACCTGACCTGTTAAGCTGTGCTGAGCGATATTACATTGATGCACCACTGCTCCATTTGAATAGACTTACTCCAGTGACTGAAGCAGGGCATCTGCAAACTGTGGAGGGGCTGAGAGGTTTATTTCTTAATCTGAGCTGGGGGGGGGGGGCTGGGGGGGGAGGCAGATGTATTTCCCAAGATGAGCAAAGTTAGTCTATCTAGTCTCAGCTTTTCCATAGCTATCTGTCCACCAAGTGAAGTCTGAGAGCTGTTGCCGCCATCTTATGCTCTATGGTCTGCTGGGCCTGAAACATTTATTTTTGTATGGCGGAGGAAGAAATGACAGTCTCCAGGAACAGCACTTCAGAAGGTGTGATGTGCAGGGAAACAGGAGGCCAGGAAAATTTAACATAAATCAGCAGGATCAGTGACAAGATTTTTACATGTACAACATGCGGGGTAGACACAGACGAGCTTAGCACCACATCCCTTAGTAAGTAAACAAGGACCCCGAGACTTTAAAGGTGCTGGTATATAGTAAGTAGATAATGACACCATGTATATCATAGAAAAAACGCAAATTTTTATTACAATAGAAAAAATTGATCACATATAAAAGATAAAATATATTATCCACATCAATGTTTTCAGATGAAACACAACAGAATTGTGTATCAGTTATCACTTTAGAGTATACCACTCGACATGTTTCGCTCCAAACGAGCTTCCTCTGGAGTTACAAGTACACCTAGCAGATAAACTATAAATTGATTTGTACTTGTTTTTAGTTTATCCACAAGGTGTACCTGTAACTCCTGAGGAAGCTCGTTTGGAGCGAAACATGTCGAGTGGTATACTCTAAAGTGATAACTGATACACAATTCTGTTGCGTTTCATCTGAAAACATTGATGTGGATAATATATTTTATCTTTTATATGTGATCAATTTTTTCTATTGTAATAAAAATGTGTGTTTTTTTATGATATACATTGTGTCATCATCTACTTACTATATACCAGCACCTTTAAAGTCCCGGGGTTCTTGTTTAACCCCTTTTCCCCTGTTTTTGTATAATATTTTTACATGGGGAAATGCCGGAGGTCAGATACATAGGTCCAATCATAATCTATAATAATATATCTATCTATACTGATGACCATTGTCAGTGAGACAGAAAGAAATGGTAGATCCAAAATTCTACAGTTGTCACCACAACAAGAGATGGGGAAGACTATGATGGGATAACTATCTAAGGCCAGATTCATAATTCCATATTGCAGTAACACACATTGTTCATTACTGCTTTGCAGTGCCCTTCATTTTGAATGAAACTCCAATGCATCTGTGTTGTGGCATGATAGTGCATTCCTGTAAATTGCATTAACAAAGGGGTCATGTACAGTTTTAGGTACATTAGGGTGCATTGGCAGCCCATTCTTTTTTTATTAGGGTGCCTGCAATGCATGATAACATGACATAGCACAGTGTGAGATGTACCTTCAAATGCATACTTTTTCAAGTACTCAGACCACTCAGTAGAATGCATTTTAGGTATTTTTGCCCATTTTTATTCATCCAATCATCAAAGTAACAAAGTGTTATCCCCATGCAGAAGTTGTTTAGCATAACAAGGAGCACAGGTGTATTTCAGCCTCCTGACTATTTTGTATCACAGCTCTGTCTATTCTTCTTATTCTACAGAACTGTCCCAGTCTCAGCCTCTCTGATTAACTGTTTTCTTCAGTCACCAGACTGGGACGCAAGACAAACAGACTGTTTACTTGCTTAGTTTAGACACACTAGTCTGTTCAGACAGTGACTATCTGTGTCCCTTCAAAATTTCCAAATCTCAGACTGCTCGAGTCAGACATTCTAGTTTAGTGGCTTGTCTGCGTGGGCCTGACAGGCTTGGGCACTCTGTAAAACAGGCATTATCTGCAGGTCCACACAGTGACAGACCACCTATCTTAAGGTGGGGCCTAGGCTCAGGTTACACAATCAGGGTTATTTGTATTTATTAGTATAGATGGGCGTACGGTTCAGCCTGAGCATGAGTTCGGGACAAAATTTGGCTGTTCAGATGTCCACCGAACAACCGAATTACAGGGTCAATCTACCGATTGTTCGGCCTGCACCACCACACAGTGCATTGAAAGCCCTGATTAGCTGAAGCAATGAAAGCTTCACCCAATGAGGACACAGAGCACTGTCAGAGGCATGATTGGATGCTGCCATGATGACTGTGTCCAATCGTGGCTCATTGCTCTTAATCCCGCCCCACACTATAAAAGTATTCTTTCCATAGCCACCATTTGTAATGTGAAAGCAGCGTGGAGAGAGATAGAATATTGTTCTGTTCAATGTTATTAGACATTTAGTGTGCTATAGTCTGCTATTATGATTCTATTGTCAGTGTAGAATATCAGTTTAGTGTGCACCTAGGGATAGTTCAGTGTGAGTGTAGTGTGACCATTCATTTTTACGTTAGTATGAATGTAGGGATAGTTCAGTCAGTGTGAGTGCAGTGACCGTTTAACCCAGTATATTTTATTGCGTTACTGCAAGGTTAATGCTGCATATTTCAGTGCGTTATGTGCCATTAAACATTTCTGTGCGTTAGTGCACGCTTAACGCAGTATATTTCAGTTGTGTTACTGTAAGTTTAACGCCATACAGTTCAGCGCATTACATGCCATTTAATGCAATATATTTCTGGGCGTTACTGCAGGCTTAAAGCAGTATATTTAAGTTGCGTTACTACAAGTTTAATGCTGTGCAGTTCAGTGTGTTACTGCAAGTTTAACGCCATATAGTTCTGTGCATTACTTCAAGTTTAACGCTGTATATTTCATTGCATTACTGTAAGTTTAACACCATATATTTCACTGCGTTACTGCAAGTTTAATGCCGTATATTTCATTGTGTTAATACATGTTTAATACCGTATATATTTAATTGCGTTATTGCAAGTTTAACTCCATATAGTTCTGTGCATTACTGCGAGTTTAACGCTGTATATTTCATTGCGTTACTGCAAGTTTAATGCCATATATTTCATTGCGTTACTGCAAGTTTAACGTCATATAGTTCTGTGCATTACTGCAAGTTTTAATGCCGTATATTTTATTGTGTTACTGCAAGTTTAACATCATATAGTTATGTGCATTACTGCAAGTTTAACACTGTATATTTCATTGCGTTACTGCAATTTTAACGCTGTATATTTCATTGAGTTACTGCAAGTTTAATGCCATATATTTAATTGCGGTACTGCAAGTTTAACGCTGTAAAGTTCTGTGCATTACTGCAAGTTTAACGCTGTATATTTCATTGCATTACTGCAAGTTTAACGCTGTATATTTCATTGCGTTACTGCAAGTTTAGCACTATATATTTAATTGTGTTACTGAAAGCTTAATGCCTTATAGTTCTTTGTGTTACTGCAAGTTTAAAGTCGTATATTTCATTGAATTACTGCAAGTTTAACGCCATATAGTTCTGTGCGTTACTGCAAGTTTAACGCTGTATAGTTCTATGGCCGCGTACACACGCGCGGACTGTTCGCCCAACTTTGTCCGTCCAACAGTTTCGGCAAACAGTCCGCTCAAACTTAGCATGGACGGACATGGCCACACACGACGGACGAACAGTTTGCTGAAACCGTGCGCGATGACGTGAACGGCACGTACGACGGGACGAAAAATACGACGTCCTATACACTGCATTATAGCTTTCGGCGTGAAAATCTTTTCTGAGCATGCGCGCAACTTTGTTTGGCGAACAAGCCTACACACGAGCGGGCTGTTCGCTGAAACAAGGTTTCAGCGGACAGTTTTTCGGAATTTCCGAAAAACCTTGTCCGTCCAACTGTCCGCTGAAACTGTCCGCTGAAAGCCCACACACGAGCGGACTGTCCGCCCAAACACTGTTCAGCGGACAAAGTTGGGCGAACAGTCCGCCCGTGTGTACGCGGCCTATGTATTACTACAAGTTTAATGCTGCACGTTTCATTGCGTTACTGCAAGTTTAACGCTGTATATTTCATTGCGTTACTGCAAGTTTAATGCTGTATATTTCATTGTGTTACTGCATGTTTAATGCCGTATATTTCATTGTGTTACTGCAAGTTTAACACCATATATTTCATTGCATTACTGCAAGTTTAACAAGTTTTGTGTGTTACAACAAGTTACCGCCATATAGTTCTGTGCATTACTGCAAGTTTAATGCTGTATAGTTCTGTTTGTTACTGCAAGTTTAATGCTGTATAGTTCTGTTTGTTACTGCAAGTTTAACACCATATATTTTATTCCGTTAATTACGTTTAACGCCATATAGTTCTATCAGGAAATACAGGTCCACAGTACATTAGCCCCTGTACACACGGTCGGACATTCTGCCAACCAAATCCGTTGGATTTTGTCCGACGGATTGTGTCCGAAACTGTTGCATACACACAGTCGAACCAAGTTGTCGGAAAATCCAATCGTTCAGAGCGTGATGACGTTATTTCGTTACGACAGGACTACGTTCACGCTAGTAGCCAATAGCTTTGGTGTAGGAATTTGATCTGAGCATGCGTGGCACTTTGTCCGATCAAAATTCTCTACACATGATCGGAGTAAGTCTGATCAGACCAGTTTGCATACGATGCATACCACACACAGTCGGATTATCCGACAAAACGGTCCGATAGGACACATTCCGTCGGAATCTCCGACCGTGTGTACAAGGGCTTAGAAGTTCTTGGCATAAGTGCATGTGCACTAGCGCATTGGTACATCAGCGTACACACATGCAAACTCGCACATTAGCATATTGGCATACGCCAGGCGGGCTATTTAAACTGAGCTTCGGCATAGACTCATTGCTGTTTGGTCTGCAGCTTCTGTGTGTTATAACCTGTTACCTATGTATGAACTTTGACCTTGATCCGACTTGTTCTCACTAATGCTGTCTGCTTGATACCCCGACCCTGGCTTGTTTTGGACTCCTCTTTTGACTGCTGCTCTGTTTATCTGCCTGAACATTAACGACTCAGCTTGCCTGACCCTGCACCTGCTCATCCACCCTGTCATGGCTCCGTGCTCTGTAATCCGCTTCTGGATCTTGCTCTAGCTTCATTCCCAGCCTGCTATGGCCCTGGTCTGCCTAACCACCCCCTGCTTGCCTGCTGCACATCCATCCATGGACAACCCGCCATACAGACTACAGGACTGATCTCAGGCACCTCTACGCCACCATGCTTCTGAGGCTGGTGTATCACCTTCAGTAACCCACAAGCTGGTATGGTACGAGAGGCCCTCCTCTACCTGTCAGGCTCACAAACCAGGTACATGGCAAGTTCTGTGCATTACTGCAAATGTAAGGCTGTATATTTTATTGCGCTACTGCAAGTTTGATGGCATATATTTCATTGTGTTACTGCAAGTTTAATGGCATATTGTTCTGTGCATTACTGCAAGTTTGATGCAGTATATTATAGTGTATCCGTGGAGTGTGTCTGTGTAGTGAATACTCAAATGAAAGTGCACAAACACTACTTTCCATGGATTAACGTGCACCCACGTACACATTTACACATCTTTGTTACATTTTGTTAATAAGCACTCCCCTCTCCCCCCTTTATGTCTAGGAGGACAGCAAGGAGAGGCAGTAGTTCCCATGGCACTGTAAAGCCCCGTACACACGAGAGGACTTATGTCCGACAGACTTCCGAAGGAGTTCTGTCGGAGTTCTGCCGGAGTTCCGACAGAGTTCTGACGGACTTTTCGGCTGAGCGGACTTGGCCACACTAAACTCCGACGGATTCGAACGTGATGACGTACGACTGGATTCGAATAAGGAAGTTCATAGTTAGTAGCCAATAGCTGCCCTAGCGTCGGTTTTAGTCCGTCGGAATAGCATACACACGAGCAAATTTTTCGAAGGGACCGGGTCCGGCGGAGTTCCTTTGGAAAAATTTGAAGCATGTTCCATATTCTAAAGTCCTTCAGACTTTGGCGAGTCAAAAGTCCGTTGCAGCCCACACACGATCGAATAGTCTGACGGAATCAGTCCGTCGGACTTTGGATGTTGAAAAGTCCGCTCGTGTGTACGGGGCTTAAGGGGGCCAGCAGCATATGTGTCCACAGGCAAATGTGGACGTGGTCAGTCCTCAGGCAGGGCATCATTTCCTCTGTTTAGTGATGTTGCCTGGGCTATCCAGGCACAGCATGCAGAGGAGGTGATGGACTGGCTTACTAAACCCTCCTCCTCCAACATCACCCAAGCAGAGACTAGAGCAAAGTCCTCTGCAGCTGCCAGAGTGGAAAAACCTGCCTCCTTGTCCACAGCTATTCCTGCCATAGTCCCAGCATCAGGCAAGGAGGAGTCAATGGAGTTATTTGAACGCAGAGTCGGCCACTTGCTCCTTGATGATACACAGCCATTTCTCGATTCAGATGTTGGTTCTGAGATTGAGGAAGATAGCAACATGAGCCTACAGAGAGGGTAAAACACTAGTACACAAATGGCATTTATGTTCCCCCATCGGCAGCGTATTGTCAAGTTGTCTCCAGTGGTAATGAGGATGTAGGAGATGATGATGATGATGATGATAAGGTCACTGACTTATATTTACCGCAGATTTGTGGAGGCATGAGAAGCAGACTCCTTGGGGTCACTGAGGATATAGTATCTGGAACTGCCTCCTCCCAGCCACGTACTACTCCCAAGGGTTCTGCGGATGGAAAACCATCTCCTACTGGTCCCGTGGGATGGAAATACATGACCTTACCAGGCCATGGCTTCGTTAAAAGTCCCAATTAATGTCCATTATGCACCACATGAATTTAGGGATGGAAGTACGTGGTAATGCTCTATCAGCTTAAGTATTAGTACTTCTCTGCTACTATTGACCTTGGCCAGCCCCTTCCATTATATTTAATTATCTTATTTACCTTTTGAATAAATGTTTTTGTTTATTACCATGTTTATAGATTTTTAATCATGTGTAATATATATTCTATTTTGGACCCGCCAGTCTTGTCGGCTGCTTTGCTGGTGCTTTGTGTGGATGTGTTGCTATGCCATCCGGCATCCACTTCCGGGAGCCGTGACGCACATTGCCAGTCTCCTCCCATCCCTTGCGTCATTGGACACCTGGTGGGTGGATACGTTTCACTGTGCGTCGACGTCACGCAATTCACGCAAAATGTGCAGCGTCCTTTTATTGCTGCTATGTCCTTGCAGTTGAGTTTTACACACTGCTGGCATCATGGGGGTATGTTGGAGATGCCAGACCGGAGATACATACTATCCGGCTGGTGGAAGTCCTTCTCCCCCCACCCCGCCATGCGATGTGACGGTGGTGGGATGACTTGTGGTGGTACTCATGGGGCGGCTCTCCAGGAGGTATGGTTATTCGAGGCTTTTTATATACCAGATCACATGCAGTCTTTTAATTTAATCTCTCACTCCTTCACTGCATCCCTATCCCCAATAGGCACCACAGCACTCCCATTCACCGGCGTCATTGGTTTTTTACTTTCACCTAGTGTATGTTCACGGTGGTTCACTTATTATTCCACCCTTATATTCACAGCCATATTAGGTCCCCTCACTTTTTTGCTCGGTGAGCCCTTACCTTTGCACTTCCTTTTTCTTCCTAACATTCAGCTCCCTTAATTTATTTTTCTTATTCCTTCACTCTCTCCACTTCTAGCAATTCTCCTGATGGTTCTAATTTTTCACTCTCTCTATAGAAGGGCCTCGTGGTGACTCTATGCCTGCTCGGGTTGCGGCCTTTTGTGGCTATCTCCATTGAGTTAGCCACCACGGCTCCCGGTTGGGGGTGTATATGGACGGCTTGCGGCACCCACCTACCATACCATCAGTGCACTCACCTAAGTGAGTAAGCATGTATTGGGTGTGGGTGACTTGTTTACCCCACCCTTTTTAATGCATTTTATTATTATTTTTACTTTTTATTTACTTTACTTCTGAATACATATTACTCTTTATTAGGGATGAGCCGAACACCCTCCGGTTTGGTTCGCACCAGAACTTTCGAACGGACCCCAAATTCGAACGAACGTTAGAACCCCATTGAAGTCTATGGGACTCGAACGTTTGAAATTAAAAGTGCTAATTTTAACGGCTAATATGCAAAATACTGTCCTAAAAAGGGTTTGGGGACCTTACTTCTGCCCCAGGGGACATGGGTCAATGCCTAAAATGTTTTTAAAAATGGCCGTTTTGGCGGGAGCACTGATTTTAATGACGATTTAAAGTGAAAAAAAAAAGTGAAATATTCCTTTAAATATGGTGCCTGGGGGGTGTCTGTAGTATGCCTGTGAAGTGCCACGTGTTTCCCATGTTTAGAACAGTCCCTGCACAAAATGACATTAAACGGAAATAACACCATTTAAAACTGCTTGCGGTTTTAATGTTATATCTGGTTCCTGCAATATGGTTGAAAATCATTGAGAAAAATGGCATGGGTAGCCCTCCCTGCCCATTACTAGCCTATTTGGGTCTTGTACGCATATTAAGGGGAACCCTGTACCCATATTAAAAAAAGGAAATGCGTGTGGCCCCCAGGCCCTATATACTCAGAACAGCAGTATACAGGCGGTGCAAACAAGACAGGGACTGTGTAGGTTTGTTGTGTTAAGTTGAATCTGTTTGTAATTTTCAACTGGTACATTTTTAAAGTGTAGCTCCAGTCAAAAAAACTATTTTTAAGCTTTTTGGAAAACATAGGGAAGGGTTATCACCCCTCTATAATTTGTTTTGTCGTCCATCTTTTTTCATCTCACTTGCTGTTGTCTCCTTCCGTTTGCAAGTAGGAGATGTTTGTAAATTGGATGTTTGAAAGTAGGGGCCTGCCCTATATGCTCTGCAGAAATGGCAGAACAAGGTGTTGGTTTTGCCACAACATTGTAAGCCCTCAAAGTGACTCTTGGTGGGCGCTGGAGCGCCCTGCTGTGAACGATTATATCAAGAATTGTAATTACATGCCATTGTTGAACAGTGGTAGAAAAATTGACCTTTGGTGGTTGTGGTGCTGGTGCCACAACACTATAAGTCCTCACCGTTACTCTGGGTGGGCACAGGAAGGGGCCCTCCTGTGAAATATTATATCAAGAATTGTAATTACATGTCCCTGTTAAACAGGGGCAGAAAAATTGGGCCTTAGGCACTGGTGCTGGTGCCACCACACTGCAACCTCTCCCATATACTCTAGTTTTATTGCAGGAATTAGCCCTGCTGCAAAGCATTGCATCAAAAATTGTAATTAAACGCCCCTGTTAAACAGGGGCAGAAAAATTGGGCCTTAGGCACTGGTGCTGGTGCCACCACACTGCAACCTCTCCCATATACTCTTGTTTGATTGCAGGAATTAGCCCTGCTGCAAAGCATTGCATCAAAAATTGTACTTAAACGCCCCTGTTAAACAGGGGCAGAAAAATTGGGCTGATGGCATCACCCAGAACCAGAAATGTTCTTCCAACATATCAGTGGAGGAGGAAGAGGATAGACAATCAACATAACAGGACAATCACTCAGCATCAGCATAGGCAGTCTTGAAGGGATGTGATATTTCAAAAAAAATAATTCTGTTACATCAGCTTCAGGTGCTTGGTAGCTGTGGGTGATCCAAGACTGATTCATCTTGATGAAGGTCAGTCAATCAACTGATTCGGTGGACAGGCGCACCCTGTGATCAGTAACAAAGCCACCAGCAGCACTGAAGGTGCGTTCCGAAAGAACGCTGGATGCAGGACAGGCCAGTAGCTCAATTGCTACTGTGCAAGCTCTGGCCAGTGATCCATCCTCAAGACCCAGTAAGCCAGAGGATTTTCGGTGGGAAAGGTGTCCAAGTCTGACCTTGCCCCTAGGTATTCCTGCACCATGTAAATCAGACGCTGGCGATGGGTGCTGGAACCGATCATACCTTGGGGCTGACTAAAAAATTGTCTGAAAGCATCAGTCAGACGGCCACCTTCTCCACCGCTCCTTCTGACCGATGCCTCAGCAACACGTTGTCCAGGACCAGGAGTTTGTAACCTCCCAGTCTCTGCGAAACGCGTTGCACAGATCTTTCTGCAAGGCCTCCCGGAGATGTCTCATCCTCTGCTCCCTCTGCGATGGCAAGATAAGGTCGGCAACCTTACCCTTGTACCGGGGATGAAGGAGAGTGACCAGCCAGTAATAGTCCCTCTCTTTGTTCCGAAGAATACGAGGATCCTTCCGCAGGCTTTGCAGGATCAGGGAGGCCATGCAGCGTAGGTTAGCTGAGGCATTCGGTCCGGAGTCCTCTGGGTCACTAAGGACAACATGATCCGCAGCTACCTCCTCCCAGCCACGTACAAGTCCACGTGTTTCTTGGGACTGTAAATCATCCCTACAAGACTGCTGCTGCTGCTGCTGATGCTGAGTGCCAGCCTCCACCTCCATGCTGACACAATCATCCTCCTCCTCCTCTTCCTCCTCCTCATCCTCTTCCTGTGTAATGGGTGGCACAGCAGGAACACTGTCTGGATAAAGGGGGCCTTGAGAGGCAAGGAAGTCCTCCTCTTCCTGCCTCTGTTCTGCCTCAAGTGCCCTGTCCATTATTCCACGCAGCGTATGCTCCAAGAGGTGGACAAGAGGTACAGTGTCACTGATGCATGCACTGTCACTGCTCACCATCCTTGTGGCCTCCTAAAACGGTGACAGGACAGTGCATGCATCCCTGATCATGCCCCACTGGCGTGGTGAGAAAAAACCGAGCTCCCCTGACCCTGTCCTGGTGCCGTAGTCGCACAGGTACTCATTGATGGCCCTCTGCTGCGTGTGCAGCCGCTGCAGCATGGCCAACGTTGAGTTCCATCTGGTGGGCATGTCACATATAAGGCGGTTCTTGGGCAGGTTCAACTCCTTTTGGAGCTCAGCCAGCCGAGCACAGGCATTAAATGATCGGCGGAAATGCACACAGACTTTCCTGGCCTGCTTCAGGACATCCTGTAAGCCGGGGTACCTGCCCAAGAACCGCTGCACCACCAGGTTAAGAACGTGAGCTACACAGGGCACATGGGTCAGTTGTCCCTGTCGGAGGGCGGAGAGGAGGTTGGTGCCATTGTCACAAACCACCATTCCTGGCTTAAGCTGGCGTTGCGTCAACCACCTCTTGGCCTGCCCCTGCAGAGCTGACAAAACATCCGCCCCAGTGTGGCTCCTGTCCCCCAAACAAACCAGCGCAAGCACGGCATGGCATCGTTTTGCCTGCGTACTTGCGTAGCCCCTGGAACGCCTACGAAGCACTGCTGGTTCTGAGGACAGAGCACTGAAAGAGGTCATGGAGGAAGAAGAAGAGGAGGGGGTGGAGGAGAGAGGTGTGTCACAACCAATAGTAGCATTTTAGAGGCATGGTGGCGGAACAACCTCCAACACTACTGCACCTTGTCCTGCATCCTTCCCAGCTGCCAGAAGAGTGACCCAATGGGCCGTGAAAGACAGGTAACGTCCCTGTCCATGCCTGCTGGACCATGAGTCAGCGGTAATATGCACCTTACCGCTGACCGCCCTGTCCAGCGAGGCAAGGACATTGCCTTCCACATGCCGGTAGAGAGCCGGAATCGCCTTCCGTGAGAAAAAGTGGCGTTTGGGAATCTGCCACTGAGGAATCGCACATTGTACAAACTCACAGAAGGGGGCCGAGTCTACCAACTGAAAAGGCAGCAGTTGAAGTGTTAGCAATTTAGCCAAGCTAGCATTCAACCGCTGGGCATGTGGATGGCTGGGAGTGAACTTCTTTCGCCGGTCCAGCAGCTGGGGCAGGGACATTTGCCTGCTATAATCGGACGTGGGTGTACCGCTAGCAGAGTTCCCGGAAGCACTTGGCTGTGACACACCTAATTCTACACCTTCATTCCTCTCAGAGCAGGTTTCAGAGAGGACTGAAGGTCTAGTGGGGTTGGAGATGCCAGCTGATGAGGAGCAAGGAGAGGTCCACTTTGTTCTTTGGTGTGGGTCTTTGAGGTACGCTTGCCAATGAGCTGCATGGCAGGTCAACATATGTCTGGTCAAGCATGTGGTGCCCAAGCGGCTGATGTTTTGGCCACGCGAGATACGCTTGAGACATATGTTGCAAATAGCAGCGGTGCGATCTGATGCACTCGTCTCAAAAAAGGCCCACACCAAAGAACTTTTAGAATAACGCGCAGAGGCAGCACCCTGCACAGGCGGAGCTCTGCGGTGTGATTCAGTCGGTGTGCTGCCCCTAAGCTGGCCCCCGGAGGGCATCCTGCCTCGTTGGACATGTGCCTCCTCCTCCTCCTCCTCCTCCTCTCTCCTTCCAGGCACCCACGTGGAGTCAGTGCCCTCATCATCCCCTCCCTCTTCATCGCTGTAGCAAACCTGGCAGTAAGCTGCAGCTTGTGGAACATGACTGCCAGATTGCTGTCCTTCTTGAGCATCCCCTCTCTCTGCGCTCACGCTACTGCCTTCCTCTAGCTGAGTGTCATCATCAGAGCCCACAAAACACTGGGCATCCTCCTGGAGCATGTACCCAACACTGTGCTCAAAGAGTTCAGGAGACTCCTCAGGAGGACGTGGTGGGTCTAGGGAAGGAGTCACTGATGATGACATTGAGAGGAGGGAAGACGATGCGTTGGCAGCTGCTTTGCTAGTACCCTGAGACTGGGTGAGAGAGGATGAGGAGGATGAAGAGGGCTTGGTCATCCACTCTACCAAGTCGTTGGCATGTTGCGGCTCAACATGTCCAGCTGCCGAAAAGAAGGACAAGCATGTCCCATGGCCACGTGCTGATGACAATGCACCGCGTCCACGACCAGCACTGTTGTCTCTAGACACAGAGCCTGCTTGCCCTCTTTTATCGGCTCGCGCCTGTCTGCCTCTCCTTGCTGGCCTTCCAGACATGGTAATGGCCTGAAGGGAGTTGGGTAAAAAAGCAGTTGGGTAGTGTATATTGTGCTAGAGGCACACAACACCCACTAACTCCTGCAGATGCCTTTATTATAGAACACCAGAGATAAAGGGGTATATACAGATGTATACTGTGCTGTGCTGGAGGCACACACAACTTCCAATAACTCCTGCAGATGGCAAGTGGTCTCAAATAGAGAAGAGCTATGTAGGTGGATATAGCGGTATGTACTGGGTACAGAGCACGCAGACAGCACGCACAAGCTCCTAACACTACTGACTGCAAGCTCTATTATAAAAGATAGATCACTAGCTATATAGGTGAGGTGAATATAGCGGTGTATACTGCAGTCAGGGCACGCAGACAACAACCACTACACAACAGCAAGATCGAAAATCGTCCGAAAACGATCGGTGTGTACTGTGTTGAAGGTACACAGAATACCCACTAACTCCTGCAGATGCCTTTATTATAGAACACCAGAGATAAAGGGGCATATACAGATGTATACTGTGCTGTGCTGGAGGCACACACAACTTCTAATAACTCCTGCAGATGGCAAGTGGGCTCAAATAGAGAACAGCTATGTAGGTGGATATAGCGGTATGTACTGGGTACAGAGCATCCTGCCTGTGGCCAATCATGGCTCTCCTCGCTGCTGGCGCTGCGATTGGCCAAGCATGTGGGGTCACAGTGCATGCTTGGCCAATCATGAGCCAGCAATGCGCTGCTCCATCGCAGTGCATTGTGGGCCGCGAGCGCCACACAAATTTGGCACGAACGGACCAAAATGTTTGGACTTCGCCGAACGGACGAACAGCCGATGTTCGAGTTGAACGTATGTTCGTCTCGAACACGAAGCTCATCCCTACTCTTTATGATAGATTGAACACGTGCTCTGCTCCTGACGAGTGGTACAAAGGCCACGAAACGTGCGTAGAGCTATTATATGCCGTGCTTCTATTGAATACATTCAAATATTGACGTTACTATATATTACCCTAATTGGTGCACAAAGACCTTGGTCCTGCAGCCATTATACTACATATGCTTTTATCCAATCCTGCTGCGGTGAACTTTGGAGTTTTATTATGATACTTTGTGATATTTATGTTATTACCATGTTGTACTATTATTATCACTATTACCATTATCATGTATTGTTTATTACTTTGCTTATCATTGTAACCTATCTTATGTAAATCCAACTGCAACGATTAATAAAATTCCTATTAGTTCACCTTCTGCTCTCTTGCAACCACGTACTTCATGTAAAGTTCCAATGTCCCCCTTGTTCCCCCTTTCTTTGAATATAATAGGGATGGAAACGCATGACCTTACCAGGCCATGGTTTCATTTAAATGAGGTAATGAGGATGTAGGAGATGATGATGATGATGATGATAAGGTCACTGACTTATATTTACCGCAGATTTGTGGAGGCATGAGAAGCAGACTCCTTGGGGTCACTGAGGATATAGTATCTGGAACTGCCTCCTCCCAGCCACGTACTACTCCCAAGGGTTCTGCGGATGGAAAACCATCTCCTACTAGTCCCGTGGGATGGAAATACATGACCTTACCAGGCCATGGCTTCGTTAAAAGTCCCAATTAATGTTCATTATGCTCCTACTGGTTGAGGTATGAGATGGCCCTCAACAGTGTCACCAGATTTGGGCCTCTATTACTGGAGGATAGCTTACGCTGGAGGGGTGGTGGTTTGCGGTATAGTGGGATGGTGCTGGGAGGAGCCCCACATAACTGGTCTGGATCTTGTTTCCTTGAGACAAGATTTCTCCCTGAGTTGACCCAACTTGCCAGAAGCACGGGTTTAGCAGTGTCTCTTCTAAATGCAAAATTCATCAAGAAAAGCTGTGTAGTAAGTTGGGACAGCACATGTTACAG
This sequence comes from Lithobates pipiens, assembly GCF_037356315.1. NCBI lineage: Eukaryota > Metazoa > Chordata > Amphibia > Anura > Ranidae > Lithobates > Lithobates pipiens. The sequence goes on from NW_027507686.1 coordinate 203,735,663, forward strand.
AGGGACTTTGTTCTTTTAACTATTGCACACAGTGAACAACTCATCTCTAAGTTACGGTACCGTCATAGGTGCTGGGTATCTATGAGCGTGCAACCTTATGAAAGTGGTGCCTAGTGATGGACGAACTTCCGACGGGACGTTTCGCGAACGCGAAACGCGAACGGACACAAACGTTCGCGAAAACGACCGTTCGCCGCGGGCTCCATTGACTTCAATGGGAGGCGAATTTCGCAAACCTTTAGGTCGAATTTGCGGCCACGGGGTAATTATTAGGGGGTAGCACGTAGTCCCACCACCTGGACAATAGCATAATACATGTATGAGGTGAATTTGGGATCGATAACTACAAGCATTTTTTTTTTATTTGGGAAATTGTTCTGACAATTCAGGACTATGGAGCTAATGAAGGCAATGGAGGAGAGGGAAGGTCAGGGACCAGGGTAGGCAAACAAGAGGGTGCAGGAGATACAGAGCACTGACAGCAGCACCGTAATACAGAGCACTGACATCAGCACCGTGACATACAGCGCTGACAGCAGCTCCGTGACATACAGCGCTGACAGCAGCTCCGTGACATACAGCGCTGACAGCAGCTCCGTGACATACAGCGCTGACAGCAGCTCCGTGACATACAGCGCTGACAGCAGCTCCGTGACATACAGCGCTGACAGCAGCACCGTGACATACAGCGCTGACAGCAGCTCCGTGACATACAGCGCTGACAGCAGCTCCGTGACATACAGCGCTGACAGCAGCTCCGTGACATACAGCACTGACAGCAGCTCCGTGACATACAGCGCTGACAGCAGCTCCGTGACATACAGCGCTGACAGCAGCACCGTGACATACAGCGCTGACAGCAGCTCCGTGACATACAGCGCTGACAGCAGCTCCGTGACATACAGCGCTGACAGCAGCTCCGTGACATACAGCGCTGACAGCAGCTCCGTGACATACAGCGCTGACAGCAGCTCCGTGACATACAGCGCTGACAGCAGCTCCGTGACATACAGCGCTGACAGCAGCTCCGTGACATACAGCGCTGACAGCAGCTCCGTGACATACAGCGCTGACAGCAGCTCCGTGACATACAGCGCTGACAGCAGCTCCGTGACATACAGCGCTGACAGCAGCACCGTAAGCAGCCCCAGGAGGAAGTCAGCACAGCACAGGGATGGTGTGATCCCCTCATAATAAGAACCCCCAGGAGGAAGTCAGCACAGCACAGGGATGGTGGGAGCCCCTCATAATAAGAACACCCAGGAGGAAGTCAGCACAGCACAGGGATGGTGGGAACCCCTCATAATAAGCAGCCCCAGTAGAAATATGACACCGCTCAACCTCTTCAAAGAGGAGGGTAGGGGCATATAGTACGGTGTGCTTTTTTGGGTCAGGGAAGTGAGCCAAATGAATTAAGAAGGTCTGTGTGCTTGATTCCAAAAATTGTTTATAGACATATACATGGTCTACTGATCACATGTGTTGAATTCCTCCGAGATCCATGCCTCATTCATTTTTAGAAATGTGAGGTAGTTAACACTGTGGTGAGCTAGGCGAGTACGCTTATCGGTCACAATCCCCCCTGCTGCGCTGAACGTCCTTTCGGACAGGACACTGGATGAGGGGCAAGCCAACAGTTCGATTGCAAATTGGGCAAGCTCTGGCCAGAGGTCAAGCCTGCCCACCCAGTAGTCTAGGGGTTCATCACTCCTCAGAGCGTCCACATCGGCCGTTAACCCAATGTAGTCGGACACCTGACGGTCTAGGCGTTCCCTGATGCTGGATCCGGATGACACCTGTCGATGGGTCGGCTGAAAGAATGACCTCATATCCGAAGTCACCAACACATCTTCAAACCGGCCTCTTCTTGCAGGCGCTGTTGGATTGGTACCCGCAAATCCTTCTCTGGGAGTGGGAATTGCTCCTCTGCCAGCGCACGCAAAAGCAGAATGCAGCATTTCTCGAAGCAAGGCCTGGAAGTGCTGCATTCTGACAGCCCTCTGCGACGGCGGTAACATTTCCGCCATTTTGTGTTTGTACCGGGGGTCTAAGTACGTTGCCACCCAGTACTGGTCCTTGACCCTCATGCTTTTTATACGGGGGTCCCTATTAAAACACTGGAGCATGAAGGCCCCCATTTGCACTAAAGTGGAAGCGGTGTGGTGGCCTGGCTCCTGCTCATCATCCAGGATAATGTCGTCCTCTTCATTCTCCTCTCCCCATCCTCGCACAACAGGGATCCCAGAAAGGTTTAAAGCATGCTCTTCTTGCTCCTGCTCATCCGCCCCGGCACCATCCTCCTCTGACTCCTCATCAGACTCCTGTTGTTGACTTGTCTCAGATAGAGTAGCCCCCCCTGGGAATTCATCCAGCATTGCGACTTCCTCATCTTCCCGCTCCTGCTCCTCCACAGCCTGATCAATGACACGACGCAATGCACGCTCCAGAAAGAAGGCATAAGGTACCATGTCACTGATGGCGCCATGGCTGCGACTGACCAGTTTGGTGATCTCCTCAAATGGCCGCAGAAGTCTGCATGTGTCGCGCATGAGCAGCCACTGGCGCGGTGAAAAAAAACCCAGCTCCCCAGAACCGTTTCTTTCGCAGAGTTCATACAGGTAGACGTTAACTGCACGTTTCTGCTGGAGCAGCCTATCAAGCATATAGAAGGTTGAGTTCCATCGCGTCGGGCAATCGCAAATAAGACGTCTGACCGGCAGATGGTGTCGCCGCTGAATGTCAGCAAGGCGAGCCATGGCCGTGTAAGATCTTCTGAAATGGGCCGAGATTTTCCTTGCCTGCCGCAAGATGTCCTGGACCCCAGGGTATTTGACAAGGAATCGCTGCACGACCAAGTTTAAGACGTGTGCCATGCACGGCACGTGCGTGATTTTGCCCTGTTTCAATGCGCTAAGCAGATTGGCACCGTTGTCACACACCACTTTACCAACTGTCAAATTGAGCGGTGTTAGCCACTCATCTGCCTGTGAACGCAAAGCTGAAAGGAGTGCCGGGCCAGTGTGGCTCTTTGCTTCCAGGCACAACAGACGCAGCACGGCATGGCAACGTCTCACCTGGCATGTGGAATAGGTTCTGGGGAGCTTGGGCGGTGCAGTGGAAGAGACGCTAGCAGCGGAAAAGGAGGAGGCAGCTGAGGAGGAGAGGGAGGAGGATGGAGTAGGAGGAGGAGAAGAAGAGTCAGGCCTGCATGCAATCCGTGGCGGTAAAACCAAATCTACACGGGTGCCACGGGTTACATGCTTGACGGCCGTCAGAAGGTTCACCCAGTGGGCAGTAAAACTGATATACCTTCCCTGCCCGTGTTTGCTAGACCACGTGTCTGTGGTCAGATGTATCTTGGCACCGACACTGTGTGCCAGAGATACATTCACTTGCCGCTGAACATGGCCATATAGCTCTGGGATGCCCTTCTCTGAGAAATACTTCCTTCCTGGGACCTTCCATTGTGGTGTTCCAATGGCCACAAATTTGCGAAAGGCCTCCGAGTCCACCAGTTTATATGGCAGTAGTTGGCGGGCTATGAGTTCTGACAAGCCAGCCGCCAACCGTTGGGCAAGAGGGTTATCCGGCGTCATCATTTTTTTACGCTCAAACATTAGGCCCACGGAAGCCTGCCTTTTTGCAGAAAAATGTGAGCTTGGCGTGATGGAAGGTGGAGTGGAGGACAATTGTGAGGAGAGAGGAGAAGGAGAAGTAGAAGACGAGGCTGGACGGTGAGAGCCTGCAGTGTGGCTTTGTGTGTTCCGTTGCTCCCACTGGGCTCGGTGATGGCTGCTCATGTGCCTTCTTAAGGCGGTCGTCCCTAGGTGAGTATTGGGCTTACCGCGACTAACGCGTTGACTGCAAAGATTGCAGATGGCAACGCTATTGTCAGCAGCGGACACGTTAAAAAAAGCCCACACTGCGGAGCCATGTGCCGGTGTCCTGGGAGCGCCAGATGTGACCGTACATGGTCGATGACTCGCTCCTGATACATTTGCAGTCTGCTTTGTCCCTGCTGTGCAATGTAAGTCATTGCTGCTTCTCCTCCCTATCTGCTGGTCCATATCTCCCTCTGAACTCCCCTCCTCTTCCTCTCTTGTGGGCACCCACGTGACATCACTAGACACGTCATCATCAACGTCACCTTCCCCACCGCTATAAGTAGAGTAGGCAGCAACACCGGGGACCAACCTCCTCCTTGGGCTGATCTGGGTACTGGCGTCAGACTGCTGAGTAGCGCTTGTTGCTACCTCCTCTTCCTGATCCAATACCAAGAGTGGCTGCGCATCAGAAATGTCCTCTTGATATGGATCGGAAAATAATTCCAGTGACTCAAGCGGAAGGTATGTGGTGGTGGTGGTGGTGGTCGTGTTGTTGGTGGTAGTGTCTTTGGGGGTGCACATAGCAGAGAGTGAAGAAGAGGGTGCAGATCGAGAGGATGAGGAGGGTGCAGAAGAGTAAGGCTGAGCGAGCCACTCAACCAAGTCTGGTGCATCCTTTAAAGTAATTGAACGCACCTTCTGCAACTTCCCACTTTGGCTCAAGCCTGTTGCTCCTGCCCTACCCCTACCACCCCTGCGGAAGGGCCTGCCTCTTCCTCTGCATGTCATTTTTTAAATGACCCTGTGACAAAACTCTTAGTCCCTATACCGCTGAAGGACTGCTGCAGTATAGGTGAGCGGTCAGCAGTGGTGCACGTCAACCCTATCTATTGTGGACCTATAGCGGTCCTTACAGAACAGCAGACTGTACCGCACTCAAGCCTATGTACCGTAGCACCCTATACCAAGTTACCAGTCCTTATAAGAACTTTTGTGGACCAAGCAGGTTGTGTATTAGTGTTTAGCAGACTGTACGTCAGTCCCTATACCGCTGAAGGACTGCTGCAGTATAGGGCAGCGGTCAGCAGTGGTGCACGTCAACCCTATCTATTGTGGACCGATAGCGGTCCTTACAGAACAGCAGACTGTACCGCACTCAAGCCTATGTACCGTAGCACCCTATACCAAGTTACCAGTCCTTATAAGAACTTTTGTGGACCAAGCAGGTTGTGTGTTAGTGTTTAGCAGACTGTGCGTCAGTCCCTATACCGCTGAAGGACTGCTGCAGTATAGGGCAGCGGTCAGCAGTAGTGCACGGCAACCCTATGTATTGTGGACCGATAGCGGTCCTTACAGAACAGCAGACTGTAACGCACTCAGGCCTATGTACCGTAGCACCCTATACCAAGTTACCAGTCCTTATAAGAACTTTTGTGGACCAAGCAGGTTGTGTGTTAGTGATTAGCAGACTGTACGTCAGTCCCTATACCAATGAAGGACTGCTGCAGTATAGGGCAGCGGTCAGCAGTAGTGCACGGCAACCCTATGTATTGTGGACCGATAGCGGTCCTTACAGAACAGCAGACTGTAACGCACTCAGGCCTATGTACCGTAGCACCCTATACCAAGTTACCAGTCCTTATAAAAACTTTTGTGGACCAAGCAGGTTGTGTGTTAGTGTTTAGCAGACTGTGCGTCAGTCCCTATACCGCTGAAGGACTGCTGCAGTATAGGGCAGCGGTCAGCAGTGGTGCACGTCAACCCTATCTATTGTGGACCGATAGCGGTCCTTACAGAACAGCAGACTGTACCGCACTCAAGCCTATGTACCGTAGCACCCTATACCAAGTTACCAGTCCTTATAAGAACTTTTGTGGAACAAGCAGGTTGTGTGTTAGTGATTAGCAGACTGTACGTCAGTCCCTATACCAATGAAGGACTGCTGCAGTATAGGGCAGCGGTCAGCAGTAGTGCACGGCAACCCTATGTATTGTGGACCGATAGCGGTCCTTACAGAACAGCAGACTGTACTGCACTCAGGCCTATGTACCGTAGCACCCTATACCAAGTTACCAGTCCTTATAAAAACTTTTGTGGACCAAGCAGGTTGTGTGTTAGTGTTTAGCAGACTGTGCGTCAGTCCCTATACCGCTGAAGGACTGCTGCAGTATAGGGCAGCGGTCAGCAGTAGTGCACGGCAACCCTATGTATTGTGGACCGATAGCGGTCCTTACAGAACAGCAGACTGTAACGCACTCAGGCCTATGTACCGTAGCACCCTATACCAAGTTACCAGTCCTTATAAGAACTTTTGTGGACCAAGCAGGTTGTGTGTTAGTGATTAGCAGACTGTACGTCAGTCCCTATACCAATGAAGGACTGCTGCAGTATAGGGCAGCGGTCAGCAGTAGTGCACGGCAACCCTATGTATTGTGGACCGATAGCGGTCCTTACAGAACAGCAGACTGTAACGCACTCAGGCCTATGTACCGTAGCACCCTATACCAAGTTACCAGTCCTTATAAAAACTTTTGTGGACCAAGCAGGTTGTGTGTTAGTGTTTAGCAGACTGTGCGTCAGTCCCTATACCGCTGAAGGACTGCTGCAGTATAGGGCAGCGGTCAGCAGTGGTGCACGTCAACCCTATCTATTGTGGACCGATAGCGGTCCTTACAGAACAGCAGACTGTACCGCACTCAAGCCTATGTACCGTAGCACCCTATACCAAGTTACCAGTCCTTATAAGAACTTTTGTGGAACAAGCAGGTTGTGTGTTAGTGATTAGCAGACTGTACGTCAGTCCCTATACCAATGAAGGACTGCTGCAGTATAGGGCAGCGGTCAGCAGTAGTGCACGGCAACCCTATGTATTGTGGACCGATAGCGGTCCTTACAGAACAGCAGACTGTACTGCACTCAGGCCTATGTACCGTAGCACCCTATACCAAGTTACCAGTCCTTATAAAAACTTTTGTGGACCAAGCAGGTTGTGTGTTAGTGTTTAGCAGACTGTGCGTCAGTCCCTATACCGCTGAAGGACTGCTGCAGTATAGGGCAGCGGTCAGCAGTAGTGCACGGCAACCCTATGTATTGTGGACCGATAGCGGTCCTTACAGAACAGCAGACTGTACTGCACTCAGGCCTATGTACCGTAGCACCCTATACCAAGTTACCAGTCCTTATAAGAACTTTTGTGGACCAAGCAGGTTGTGTGTTAGTGATTAGCAGACTGTACGTCAGTCCCTATACCAATGAAGGACTGCTGCAGTATAGGGCAGCGGTCAGCAGTAGTGCACGGCAACCCTATGTATTGTGGACCGATAGCGGTCCTTACAGAACAGCAGACTGTAACGCACTCAGGCCTATGTACCGTAGCACCCTATACCAAGTTACCAGTCCTTATAAAAACTTTTGTGGACCAAGCAGGTTGTGTGTTAGTGTTTAGCAGACTGTGCGTCAGTCCCTATACCGCTGAAGGACTGCTGCAGTATAGGGCAGCGGTCAGCAGTAGTGCACGGCAACCCTATGTATTGTGGACCGATAGCGGTCCTTACAGAACAGCAGACTGTAACGCACTCAGGCCTATGTACCGTAGCACCCTATACCAAGTTACCAGTCCTTATAAGAACTTTTGTGGACCAAGCAGGTTGTGTGTTAGTGATTAGCAGACTGTACGTCAGTCCCTATACCAATGAAGGACTGCTGCAGTATAGGGCAGCGGTCAGCAGTAGTGCACGGCAACCCTATGTATTGTGGACCGATAGCGGTCCTTACAGAACAGCAGACTGTAACGCACTCAGGCCTATGTACCGTAGCACCCTATACCAAGTTACCAGTCCTTATAAGAACTTTTGTGGAACAAGCAGGTTGTGTGTTAGTGATTAGCAGACTGTACGTCAGTCCCTATACCAATGAAGGACTGCTGCAGTATAGGGCAGCGGTCAGCAGTAGTGCACGGCAACCCTATGTATTGTGGACCGATAGCGGTCCTTACAGAACAGCAGACTGTAACGCACTCAGGCCTATGTACCGTAGCACCCTATACCAAGTTACCAGTCCTTATAAGAACTTTTGTGGACCAAGCAGGTTGTGTGTTAGTGATTAGCAGACTGTACGTCAGTCCCTATACCAATGAAGGACTGCTGCAGTATAGGGCAGCGGTCAGCAGTAGTGCACGGCAACCCTATGTATTGTGGACCGATAGCGGTCCTTACAGAACAGCAGACTGTACTGCACTCAGGCCTATGTACCGTAGCACCCTATACCAAGTTACCAGTCCTTATAAAAACTTTTGTGGACCAAGCAGGTTGTGTGTTAGTGTTTAGCAGACTGTGCGTCAGTCCCTATACCGCTGAAGGACTGCTGCAGTATAGGGCAGCGGTCAGCAGTAGTGCACGGCAACCCTATGTATTGTGGACCGATAGCGGTCCTTACAGAACAGCAGACTGTACTGCACTCAGGCCTATGTACCGTAGCACCCTATACCAAGTTACCAGTCCTTATAAGAACTTTTGTGGAACAAGCAGGTTGTGTGTTAGTGATTAGCAGACTGTACGTCAGTCCCTATACCAATGAAGGACTGCTGCAGTATAGGGCAGCGGTCAGCAGTAGTGCACGGCAACCCTATGTATTGTGGACCGATAGCGGTCCTTACAGAACAGCAGACTGTACTGCACTCAGGCCTATGTACCGTAGCACCCTATACCAAGTTACCAGTCCTTATAAAAACTTTTGTGGACCAAGCAGGTTGTGTGTTAGTGTTTAGCAGACTGTGCGTCAGTCCCTATACCGCTGAAGGACTGCTGCAGTATAGGGCAGCGGTCAGCAGTAGTGCACGGCAACCCTATGTATTGTGGACCGATAGCGGTCCTTACAGAACAGCAGACTGTACTGCACTCAGGCCTATGTACCGTAGCACCCTATACCAAGTTACCAGTCCTTATAAGAACTTTTGTGGACCAAGCAGGTTGTGTGTTAGTGATTAGCAGACTGTACGTCAGTCCCTATACCAATGAAGGACTGCTGCAGTATAGGGCAGCGGTCAGCAGTAGTGCACGGCAACCCTATGTATTGTGGACCGATAGCGGTCCTTACAGAACAGCAGACTGTAACGCACTCAGGCCTATGTACCGTAGCACCCTATACCAAGTTACCAGTCCTTATAAAAACTTTTGTGGACCAAGCAGGTTGTGTGTTAGTGTTTAGCAGACTGTGCGTCAGTCCCTATACCGCTGAAGGACTGCTGCAGTATAGGGCAGCGGTCAGCAGTAGTGCACGGCAACCCTATGTATTGTGGACCGATAGCGGTCCTTACAGAACAGCAGACTGTAACGCACTCAGGCCTATGTACCGTAGCACCCTATACCAAGTTACCAGTCCTTATAAGAACTTTTGTGGACCAAGCAGGTTGTGTGTTAGTGATTAGCAGACTGTACGTCAGTCCCTATACCAATGAAGGACTGCTGCAGTATAGGGCAGCGGTCAGCAGTAGTGCACGGCAACCCTATGTATTGTGGACCGATAGCGGTCCTTACAGAACAGCAGACTGTAACGCACTCAGGCCTATGTACCGTAGCACCCTATACCAAGTTACCAGTCCTTATAAGAACTTTTGTGGAACAAGCAGGTTGTGTGTTAGTGATTAGCAGACTGTACGTCAGTCCCTATACCAATGAAGGACTGCTGCAGTATAGGGCAGCGGTCAGCAGTAGTGCACGGCAACCCTATGTATTGTGGACCGATAGCGGTCCTTACAGAACAGCAGACTGTAACGCACTCAGGCCTATGTACCGTAGCACCCTATACCAAGTTACCAGTCCTTATAAGAACTTTTGTGGACCAAGCAGGTTGTGTGTTAGTGATTAGCAGACTGTACGTCAGTCCCTATACCAATGAAGGACTGCTGCAGTATAGGGCAGCGGTCAGCAGTAGTGCACGGCAACCCTATGTATTGTGGACCGATAGCGGTCCTTACAGAACAGCAGACTGTACTGCACTCAGGCCTATGTACCGTAGCACCCTATACCAAGTTACCAGTCCTTATAAAAACTTTTGTGGACCAAGCAGGTTGTGTGTTAGTGTTTAGCAGACTGTGCGTCAGTCCCTATACCGCTGAAGGACTGCTGCAGTATAGGGCAGCGGTCAGCAGTAGTGCACGGCAACCCTATGTATTGTGGACCGATAGCGGTCCTTACAGAACAGCAGACTGTAACGCACTCAGGCCTATGTACCGTAGCACCCTATACCAAGTTACCAGTCCTTATAAGAACTTTTGTGGACCAAGCAGGTTGTGTGTTAGTGATTAGCAGACTGTACGTCAGTCCCTATACCAATGAAGGACTGCTGCAGTATAGGGCAGCGGTCAGCAGTAGTGCACGGCAACCCTATGTATTGTGGACCGATAGCGGTCCTTACAGAACAGCAGACTGTACCGCACCCAAGCCTATGTACCGTAGCACCCTAGACAGACCAAGTTACCAGTCCTGATAAAGAGCTTTGTGGAACAAGTGAGTTGTGAATGATTAGCAGACTGCAGCAGAAGGGCAGCAGTCAAGTATAATATTCTTTCTATATTTGGAAGAAAGAATATTATACGTGTACAAGCCTATTACCGTACCACTGATACCAGTCCTGAAAAGAACCTTTGTGGAACTAATAGTAACAGCAAGTCTTTAAAATTATCCTCACTGCCTGACACACTGCTTCCTGCCTGTCCCTATACAAATTGGCAAAAAAGAGTAGGCTGGAACGATTAGCTGGAACAGCTCTTTTGTGGACCTGATAGTAACAGCTAATGATGATGATGATGATGATGATGAAGAAAGACTAATCTGGCTGAGCTGTCCCTAAAATAGCAGCATACAGCGCTCTGTCCCTTTATCTAAACTGACAAAAGAAACTCAGGCTGCTGACCTAACACCTATACCAGTCCTGAAAAGAACTTTTGTGTACCAAATAGCTAGCGTTTTCTCTGTCCCTACTCCACACAGGATCCTTTCCCTACAGTGACAGAAGAAAGAATGTAAAATGGCCACCGGATCGGGTGTATTTATAGGTTAGGGGGAATGTCCAAGTGTCCATGAGCTGTCATGTCTCAATTGGTTGTCCTGTAACACATGATAAACGTGTCACGAAAGGTTAAAGTTCTTGTATACATTAAACACGTAAGTCCGCCGGGGCGAACGACGGAAAAAGGCGTTCGAACCCGCGGACGGCGAAAGTCGGAAATTCGCCGCGAAACGACCGCCGGGCGAACCGTTCGGCCATCACTAGTGGTGCCTTCCACAGACAGCAAAAAAATAAACTGGCAGGGGTTTTAATCCTTTCCTACTCAATCCAAAACAAACAAAAATAAAAAAGTTTAAGTAAACACAAAAAGTAATTACTACTAAAGACAATTGTCCCTTCAAGCTCTTTATGGTGATGTCTTTAGATAATTACTCATCAATTTTCTTGTTATAAATGTGATAACTCTTTTCTCCATTTCAAGATGAAATAAATACATATATGGTTTAAAGCTGAATTCCAGTGATGAAAAATCTTTACCCTTTCAGTGGGTCCCCCTCACCACTGTAATGCCGCGTACACACGATCAAACAATCCTCTGGGACTGTGACATCATAATGGGCGGGGACCTCATCCGGCGATGTCCCTATATAAGTCGCTGCACACCGCGTGCTTGTCATTGTGGCCAGAGACAGCGACAAGGCAACAGCTCAAGAAGAGAAGAGAAGAACAGAAGGCAGTGACGACGAAGACAGCGGTGACAGAGGCCCGGCAAGAAGAACCCGAAGAGGGGGACAAGACCCCCGAAGTCCGAAGAAGACCCCCGGACGGCGGCGAAGAAGAAAGCTGAGCTCCTCCGCTAGTAAAAGAGCTAGCAAAAGATAGCGGAGGAGTCCGGCGAGAAGACCCCCCAAGACAGAAGAAGACCCCCGGAGCTGTGCAATAAACTATTTTTAACCCTTGTGTGTTGTGTTTTATTTACATTTTTTTTCACAGGTGAATGGGTAGGGGTACATTGTACCCTATACTCATTCACATAGGGTGGGGGGCTGGTATCTGGGGGCCCCCTTATTAAAGGGGGCTCCCGGATTCCGATAAGCCCCCCACCCGCAGACCCCGACAACCAACGGCCAGGGTTGTCAGGAAGAGGCCCTTGTCCTCATCAACATGGGGACAATGTGCTTTGGGGTGGGGGCCACGCTGCCCCCTTCCCCAAAGCACCCCCTATGTTGAGGGCACACGGCCTGGTACGGCTCGCTCGTCCCCACCCCCTTTCCTGACTGGCTGGGTTGTGTGTTCGAGTAATGGTCTGATATGGACCTAGGGGGGGCCCCCACATCGTTTTTTTGGCGTAGGGCTTCCCCTTTAAGTCCATACCAGGTGACGGGGCCAGCAATGCTTCATTCGCTGGTCCCGGCTACCTGGAGCCGCGCTCAAAACGAACAGACTTTCCTCCGTGTGTGTGGGCAAGTCCATTCATTTCAAAAGTACGGCGGATAATCCGGCGGACGTGTGGGCAGGTTTGTCCACCAGACTAGGTCCGCCGGATAGTCTGATCGTGTGTATATGGCATAAGGATTAACTGCTTGTTTTGCATATGGCATTATGCAGGCTTCCTTGTCTACAATCAAATAGTTATTTGAAGCCTCTTCTCTTTGCTGCCTGCAGAGTCCCAGCTCTCTGAAGTCATCCTATACAATGCAAGACCAGAAGTTCTGCATTGTACAGGGGGGTAGAGATGGCCACCCACAACCAGGGATTGTCAAATAGCACAGGAGAATTCAGGCTACCAGGAAAGCGAGGAATAATGTAAAAATAGCATCCTATTCCCATACCTCACAACATTCTGAGATGAGAACGAGGGACACCTATTAGCAAAAGTAGGTAGGCATAGGATACACACCCTTGCCACGCCCTCCTTAAAGGCGAATTATAAAAAACATGGTTGAATAAACCCGCAAGTGCATTTCTACCACTACTGTTCCTTTTATATTGGCTTTTGGAATTTACAAATGCAGCAATTTAGAAATTGGATAAAAAGTTTAGCACTGTAAAACATGTTTTGATAGATAAGTAGTGCATTTTATAAACTATATAGATTAGATCAAAATAAGGAACAAATGAGAAGGAAAGAGGGACATGGGGACTTTGTTCCTAATCAGGGACAATCCCTCGAAATTAGGGACAGTTGGGAGCTATGTATTCATTATCCCCAAGGAAAACAAGCTGTTAACCGTTGCAGTGGGAAAAGGGACCAACTGCATGGGTAAGATTTTTCATTTTGGATAGAATGGGGAAGGGTTATAACCTCTGCTGTTTTTATATTGCCTGTGTCCCTTTTGGGAAGATTTTCCACAGGGAAACAGATAAAAGCACACTTTTACTAGAGTAAGGAGGTGTTGCAATTTCTGTCAATCTTTTTATTGCTGTTCCTGCCTTCCTGTTCCCATGATATCCGCACCTCCATTTCTTGTATGGGCATCACTGGTATTTTTTTTTTTCTGGTTTGACAGATACCCAGATCTCTTACCGTTATTTAGTAGTGTGTATATATATAAATATAAATATATATATATATATATATATATATATATATATATATAAAGAAATATAAACTTGCCAGAAATTTAAAGTGTATCAAAGGTTTTTGCTTAACCACTTGCTTACTGGGCACTTAAACCCCCCTCAGTCCCAGACCAATTTTCAGCTTTCAGCGCTGATGCACTTTGAGTGACAATTACGCGGTCATACAACACTGTACCCAAATGAATTTTTTATCATTTTTTTCCCACAAATAGAGCTTTCTTTTGGTGGTATTTAGTTACAGCTCGGAGTTTTATTTTTTGCTAAACAAACAAAAAAAGATGCAAAAAAAAATAAAAAAAAATCATGTTTTAATAGTTTGTTATAAAATTTTGCAAACGGGTCATTTTTCTCCTTCATTGAAGTGCGCTGATTAGGCGGCACTGATAGGCTGCATTGGTGGGCACTGATGGGCTGCATTGGTGGGCACTGATGGGCTGCATTGGTGGGCACTGATAGGCTGCACTGGTGGGCACTGATAGGCATAGTTAAGGCGGCACTAATAGGCACAGAGAAGGCGGCACCGATGGGCACAGATAAGGCGGCACTGATGGGCAAAGATGGGCACAGATAAGATGGCACGGATGGGTGGCACGGATAAGTGGCACGGATGGGTGGCACGGATGGGCACTGATAGGTACCACAGATAGATGGGACTGATGGGCACTGATAGGTGGCACTGATAGGTGGCTCTGATAGGTGGCACTGCTGGGCACTGATGGGCGGCACTGCTGGGCACTGATGGGCGGCACTGCTGGGCACTGATGGGCGGCACTGGGGTGCAGCACCTGAGGCAGATTTTGGGTGGCACTGTGGGTGGCACTGCTGGGTGGCACTGTGGGTGGCACTGTGGGCACTGCTGGGTGGCACTGTGGGCACTGCTGGGTGGCACTGTGGGCACTATGGGCACTGCTGGGTGGCACTGACAGGGGGGCACTTACTTTATTTCAGGATGGCACTGCGGGTGGCAGGTGGGCACTGGCAGGGGGCAGGTGTCCGTTTAAATTGTTGGCCGTGATCGGGACTGATGTCCCGAACACGGCCGCCGGCGATCGGCTTTTTTTTTTTCTCCTCGCGCTGTCAGCGCGAGGAGGAATACTAGCCGATTACCGGCTCCGTTTTATCACATGATCAGCTGTCATTGGCTGACAGCTGATCACGTGATAAGGGGTCGGGATCGACCCCTTACACGGATCGGTGATCAGGCGAGTCTCACGGACTCGCCGATCACAGAGCGCGCCGCGCGCGCCCCTCAGGGGGCGCGCAGGCCGCTCGTAACCGGGACTACGTCAATAGACGTAGTCCCGAAAATGTGGGTCCGCGCTATTGCCGTCATTTTGCAATAGCGCGGATCCCAAGTGGTTAAAGATTCTTTAAACAAAAACCTTTTTTTTTTTAATCATGGATAGAGTGGGTAGGAGCTGTCTAGTGTCTCGTGTCAAGTGTTTTATTGGTGTTTATCTCCCTCACTGAGAATGAAAGTGAGAGGAATTCCAAAATTTTGGAGTTGTCCCCAGAACAAAAGGTAAGGAGAAATCCTCTAATAGGGGTACCTTTTCCTGGGAAAAAATGTCTAAGCCCTTGTACACACGGTCGGAGATTCCGACAACCAAATCCGTCTGATTTTGTCTGTCGGATTTTGTCCGAAACTGTTGCATACACACACAAAGTTGTCGGAAAATCCGACGTGATGACGCTATTTCGTAACGACGGGACTACATTCACGTTAGTAGCCAATAGCTTTGGTGTAGGAATTTGATCTGAGCATGCATGGCACTTTGTCCGATCGGAATTCTCTACACATGATCGGAGTATGTCCGAATTTTGTCTGAAAATTTTACCGGCAAGTTGGAAAAAGTGTTGAAACAGTCCGATGCAGACCACACACAGTCGGAATATCCGACAAAACGGTCCGATCGGACACATTCCGTCGGAATCTCTGACCATGTGAACAAGGGCTAAGAGGGGAATTTCCCTCAATTTGGGAGATTTTCTCTAAATTCTAGTTGTATCTCAGGGACAGCAAATCCCTGATAATATTCAAACAGCAAGATATTACCTGGCCTGAGTGCTAAGCCGGCTCTAATCTATGCAAAAATGAGAAAAAAAGTTCTTAAAGCATTACCTCTAGTTCATAGATTAAGAAACTGGCAGTAATCAGGATCAGCTCTGCACTGGTATACAGATGTACGACACTGCTCATTGTCTGTGTTGGGATGCTTTCATGTAGAAGACAGCTTTCTCCACAGGGCTCTGTCCCTGGCCCTTTTCAGCTGTTGGTCTGGAGATACTCCAGCAGAAAGCTAAATGTGAACAAAGGGGTCGGGATAGTGGTGATGTTGTTAACTAAATATGACAATGCCAAAAGACACTGGGGAGGCAGAGCTTTCTGAGGAACTAAGAGATTCGTTCCCCCGTCAGGTCCTCCTTACATGTGCTTGATAGGGCATTACAGTGGCTGGATTTTAATGCCGCTATTGGACTAAATAGTGGCTATGGATCCACCCACTGTTGTGTGCTGTCAGTCAACAGTAAGGTGGACCTGATGGAGTTCTCTAAGTTCTCCATCAGGATCCACCCAACCCTACATCAAAACTCTTTGGATATGTATGTATCTGTCAGTGTGATGGGTGCAGTGGCTGGAGAAGGAGGGAGCACATTGAGGTAGAGTACAGCATGGATACTTTGGCAGATTCATGTACCTGTTTCTGACCAGTACTTGAATCATCACCATTTTGATGCAAAGCCTAGATGAAATTCTAAACGGTGTCCAAAACACCCTCTATGAATTCCCCCCATCATGTCTTTGAAAATTGTACCTACAGTATCTCCATCAGTAAAAGAGATATAAGCAAATGTTCTGTATGTGTTTAAGTGCCATTACTTGATAAAGTGTATATAAGTATATAAGAACCATTATTCTATTTTCAAGAATACATCTCACATCACAGAGAGGGGGAATTGAATGGTTTGGGTAATTGTTAGTTTCATTTGTTTGGAAAGTTTATATTATTATACATTGAGAGTTTAAATAATTTATTTTTATTTGTATAACATCTTTAATAGATTAACATTTATCACAGGGTGCATCCAAAAACTTAAGCTGGCCATACATGGATAAAAAAATCGATGTTGATCCATGTATGGTCACTGTGGTTAACTAGAGTTGGTTAACTAGAGTTGGGAAGGCCTGGAAATTTTTTTTTAAAAATTGAAAAATTGGAAAAAAACTTTTTTTTTGTTTTCAGTTTTTTTTCAAAGCCATTTTTTGTTTCTTTCCGGAAAAAAACGTAAAAAAAAGAAAGAAGCGTGGAATATATTATTTTACAATTGTAAATAATAAACTGTATCTATGACATGGTATTTAATCTATATAATATTAAGACCCTAATGAAAGATTTATGAGACTAATGAGAGCCTTTGACTATGTCCTCTCAGCTGAAGACAAGCAAATTCTGGAATACAATTCAAGTAACACTGCACTTCTCAATGCAGTTCTCAAACAAGAAAAATATGCATATCTGCCACTAGGGGGCGCTGCATGGGAAAGGCTCCAGTTTAATTCCTCTCAGACCTTAATTGAGGGGTAAGAGGGTGAATTTGTCTGACAAATTTGTTTATTGTTTATAACTTTTAAATTATTCCTATTAAAGTGGATGTAAACTCGAATAATGTAGAGTGTAAGATTTCCTATCATTTCAGCCCAGTCTTGCCACAAAGAGTTAATCCAGCTCTGAGCAATCATCTTTTATTGTTCAGTGAGATAAATCTTGACAGAGAAAAACTTTGTCAAATCCTCTCCCTTGATGTGAGTGACAGGTGATTTACATATCTCGTGCACTAGCCAAAGAGACATGCATTATTTTTTAATTCCCTCCCACTCCTTTCTTCTGCTGCTCTGCAAGGATTGTCTGTTCCATACCTCAGCATGATTTGGAATGTTGAAGTCAGTGGGGACTTTCCTGGGCTTTGACTGAATGTTAGTGATCATAGCAGAAGTTCAGTGTAAGAAATACACAGGAGAAAATGCATGTTGATAAGGGGAGTATAGAGGTGGGCGGGGAGTCTACTGACATCATGACTCCACTCAGTGAGCCCTGAAAAACAAACCCACCCACAAAATCTGCAGTTTTTCAGGTTTCATAGCAGACAGAGGGGAAACATTTGACCGATAAGTATACATGCAGGAGACATGTATATCCTTCTAGATAACCAATTTTGCAGTAGTTTAGAAAGGATGAGAGACATTAAAAATACTTTATAGAATTAAATGATGAGGACCACAATGAAACTGCAAGTAGCTTTTCCCTCCAGATTTCTCATTCTAAAAACAATCTTCCTGCTGCTTCTGGATCATCAAAGTGTTCTTCACCAGCAGCATCTTCAGGTAAGGAAGTGTTCCAAACCCCAACTTCCCAAACATATACAATCTTTTCATTTACAGATAAAATTACATCTGAAATTAGGAGAAAATTGATCAAGTTCTTGCAAGAGCAATATATGCTTCTGGATCAGCTTTGTCAATTACTATGAGAGAAAGGGGTGGGGTGTGGTTACCTGTTCTTATGTATACAGTAGGTTAAATATTCTTAACATATACAGTCCTTGTTATTCCATTTGTAATAAAGTAAGATTTGTTTATTTACTGAAAAAGCTGAACTTTCATTTCAAGCATAATCATTCTCCATGGCTTCAAAATGTCCTTAAATTTTACATCTCTATTTCGAATAAAAACAGGTCTATTGGTTGACTTGTGTTCATCTGCCCTGTCAGGTGTTAGCTGCTTGATCAGCCTATAGCCTGCAGTACTGAACTGTGTATTCAGGTCTGGTATGGATTTTAAGGGGAACCCCGTGCCAAAATTGAAAAAAAAAGGCGTGGAGGTCCCCCCAAAAATCCATACCAGACCCTTATCCAAGCACGCAACCTGGCAGGCCGCAGGAAAAGAGGGGGGATGAGAGAGTGCCCCCCCTCCTGAACCATACTAGGCCACATGCCCTCAACATGGGGAGGGTGCTTTTATCTGTATTGCCGAAACCCGACAATTCATTATAGCCAAGAGTAGTTTTAAATGACTTTTTTCCTTTAGAAATGTAATTTTGAGCAGGGACTGTACTAAATATGGGGGAAAAATGTGCCCTTTCACAGGCATACTATAGACACCCCACAGGTACGAAATTTAAAGGAATATTTCACTTTTATTGTCTCACTTTAAGCATTATTAAAATCACTGCTCCTGAAAAAATGGCTGTTTTTAAACCTTTTTTTTTTTTTGCATTGATACATGTCCCCTGGGGCAGGACTCTTGTCTCTGAATTGCCACTTCTGCAAAATGTCATATCAGTTAACATTCATTCAATCACATGTTCTGATCATGCATCGGTCTTGCTAGTTATCAAAGAACGATGTAACGCAGCACCAGTACATTTATGGTGCAACAACACAGCCATATTGAAAAACCCAAGATACCGACACTAACTGCATGGTCAGATCCTTGATTTCTTTCTATGCAATGATGTACCAGAAACAACAATTTTTTCTTTGTGGTGCTCCCATAAAGCATACAGTAGAGGTTTGTTACTTCAAGCAGCTTCAAGGGAAAAGAGGTGAAAATGCAGGCACTATCTACATTGTTAACTAAACTCAAATCCCTTGAAGTGCAGCACAAATCCAACCCTACCCCTCTCATACATTCTGCACTATTCCATTGCAAACAACACATTCAAATGCATTTAATCTCTGATCACCAGACATATCTGAAGAAATTCAGGGCAACCCATTATACACAGGGAAATAGAGCTGGTAAATTTTTAGCTACCTATATATGCAGAAAACAGCAAAAAGCTAAATTAACCCAAATAATTGATCCCAACATAGCTACACCCATACACAACCCAACAGATATTTCCAACACATTTCAAACACAATACTACAAACAACTATATCATTTAAAATCAGACCCTTCAACACGCCAACCTACTGATATTGAGATTAACAATTTTCTCCGATCTGTCAAACTCCCGTCTATAGATGCAGCTATGCTGCTGTCTTTAAATTCTGATATTTCAGTTCTCAGTAGTCCTGAGTTTGGCATTGAGGATGCAAGCAACTAAACCATGGGGGTGCACTTTGGAGACCTCGCTAAGGTGCGACACGTCATCACTTTCACCTTATCTCCTTTTGAGCAGAGGGCATTTGCCCAAGTTTTTTTAAAAGGCAATCCCAATGTTTTACAGAGATGCGCATCAAGCTTCCTGACTGTAGTGCCACCCTTTGCTTTGGCATACATAACCTACCACTGGGGCACAAGAGAGCATGAGAGATTGAAGAGGAAGGACCCTGCCTTGTATGAGAACGACCAGTAAAGACATCTGAACTGGCTCTATATCCATCCTGAACTCTGACCCTTTCCTGCACTCTGTGTGGAAGCATATTTATTGGGATGTCTAATTGTACCTTAAATTCTGATATTTCAGAAAAATTAATTCTTCAGGCCATTAATTCATTACCTCCCAACAAATTGCCAGGAGCAGACAGCTTCTCAGCTGAGTACTACAAGGCTTTTCAGACCACACTAGTGCCATACATGTGTATGACTTTTCAACAAAGCAATCTCCTCCACCTCTTTTCCTGAAGGGATGCTCCAGGCTGTTATAGTGGCTCTGCCAAAACCAGGGAAGAAACTAGACACCCCCCAGAACTTCCAGCCTATATCCCTCCTCAATACTGACAATCTATGCAAAAATTCTAGTCAACAGATTGGCGGAAATAACCCCTTACTTAATAAGAGCAGACCAAGTAGGTTTTGTGAATCGACAGCAGGCCCCAGATGGTACCCGTAGGGTGTACAATCTTATCAAAATTGCAGAAACTCATAAGGTGCCAACAGTGTTCCTGACATTAGATGCTGAAAAAGCATTTGACCGCATTCACTGGGGGTACACCTTCACAAATTTGGATTCACAGGACCTACAGTATGAACTCAGCAATTTCAGCACTATATACAGTGCTGATCGCGTGGGTATATACCTCTAATGCTATATCAGATACATTCTACATTACTAATGGTACCCGTTAGGGGTGCCCACTATCCCCTTTGATCTTCTCACTGGTGATGGAGCCCCTGGCAAAGATAATTAGAAGGGATAATTTTATCAAGGGCATTCGAGTAGCTGACAAGGACCAACAAATTGGCTTATTCGCAGATGATGTGGTATGAACCCTAACATCCCCAGTTATCTGAATGGAATAAGGCAATTCAGTCTAACTATAAATATTCTCATTGCACAAATCATTGAGACCTAGCTCTGAAACTCTTACATAGGAGTTACTTGACACCTCTAAGATTATTGTACATTTTCAAAGACGCTCCTAACCTATGCCAGAGCAACTGTGGCTCCAAAAGAACATTATTCTGCTTAATGTGTGAATGTAAATCTTTGAGGAGTTTCTGAAACTCAGTATTCTCCCTGATAGCGACCGTTACAGGAGTTATCTCCTGTCCTAAATCTGCTTTAGCCCCAGAGGCGGCTCTCCAATTAGGCAAATTAGGCGATCACCTTAGGCCTCACGATCGCAGGGGCCTCGCCATCGCCGAATTTGCCCGATATGTGTAGAGTGCCAGGATCCCTATCCCTTGCTCTCCCCACCAGCCGCCGGCAAATGACAGGTGCGGTCCGAGAAGGAGACCTCCTTCACCCCCCCTGCTTGAGCCGCCGCTGAAAGACTGGAGGGTTCTCTGTGCTTCCTGCCCATTCCCCCTCCAGAGCAGCAGAAGATCGGAGCGGCTGTGTCTGTGTGCACAGAGAGAGCAGCAGCAGCAGCAGCAGCAGCAGCAGCAGCAGCAGCTGTGGGCTCTTCTCCCCTCTCCTCCTCTCATCACTGTAGTCGGGAGCTGTGCTGGCTATGTTTCTTCCCCCTCCTTCTTATCGTGCAAGAAAAAAAACACTAAACTGAAGCAGAGAGAAGAATTGTGAGAATTGTAGTCCCGAGGTCTGGACATTGCAACTCCATTGGAAGAAACTGCAGCCCCCAGCGTGTCCAGCTGAAGAGGAGGGAAAGAGAGCCAGGAGCTCAGGAGAGCTTTTGGGGAAGTGCACCCAGAACTCCAGCGAGAGAGAGAGAATCTTATTGCACTGCACCACCAGGGAAAGACACACAGCCTAGTACCATCCCTTGTGAAGAAAAGCATGAAGTTATGTCCAGAATACAGATCTGGGTGCTACCCAGCGGAATCGCCACAGGCAACCCAGAATGAGCTCTATCCCCAGGTATGGTAAGAGGCTCGGTCGGCCATTATCTACTGCCATCTATAGGAACTGCCCACCCTGTTATTCTTTGGCCCGAAGGGTGCTTTCGGACTGGGGCGTCAGCAGCAAAGCGCCGCTATTTTTAGCGGCCATTTACCGTCGTTTTTGCCGAGGATTTCAGCTGCTAGCTGGGCGCTTTTAACCCCCAGTAGCAGACAAAAAAGGGTTAAAACCACCTGCAAAGCGCCACTTTGCTGGCAGTTCAGCAGCGCTGGCCATTAATTTCCATGGGCAGGAGCAGTGGAGGAGTGGTGTATACACCGCTCCTTCACCACTCCAAAGATGCTGCTTGCAGGAGTTTTTATAACATCCTGCAAGTGCAGCACCTCAGTGTGAAAGCACTCGGGCTTTCACACTGAGACTGCAGGGGAGACGTTTTTCAGGTGCTTTACAGGTGCTATTTTTAGCCCAAAAGCGCCTGGAAAACGCCTCAGTTGAAAGGGGTCTTATACTGCCTGCAGGCCCTATTCACAGCTGCAATATGCACCAATGATTAGAGATGAAGATTTCAGACTTAGTGCTAGTTTACACTGCAACGATGTCCGACATTGAATGCGATTTGTACCACACTGCAGTACAAATCGCATGCAATTTCTGTGCAATGCGATTTCAGCCATACAGCTAGTATGGCTGAATTCACATTGCATTCAGACCAAACTCGCACAGGACCCCTTTTCTGATCCGCAGCAGAATCGTAACGCATGGGTTTTCCCACCCATACAATCAGATTCCTGTCCGAATTTGCAGTTTGCACTGTAATATGTGAACTGATTTGGGAGTGTCATTAACTTTTATTTAACACTCCCAGCAGTTTGTGCCATCGGGAGACATGTGATATGGGAATCCACAGTGGGTTTGCAGGTGTGATGCGAGAATCCTGTGAATCCACTGCGGGTTCCCACATTGCAGTGCAAACTGTCAATTCAGACATGAATCGGATCACATGGGTGTGAACACCCATGTAATCCGATTCTGGTGCAGGCCAAAAAAGGGTCCTGCACAACTTTGGTCCAAATGTGATGCAAATTCAGCCATACTATCTGTATGGCAGAAATCGGATAGCACAGACTTCACATGTGATTTGAACCAAGCCGAAAAACCTCCCTATAACAGTGGTCCCGAGGCTATGGCCCACACTACCATATTACGGCTTAAGCCGCCACCTCAGGGGCCAGGATAGGGGGCAGTAAAATCCTAATCCCCAGCCACTGGCTGGGGATTCTGATTTTTACAGTGCTGAATGTGTTTTTTTTTTGTTTTTTTTTACACACCAATCCACTATAGCAGCTAGGAGTATGTGTACTTTAGTAAAGCCGACTGTCACCTTTAATGTGGAAATGTTTCAAGTGGCTGTGAAGCCACCTATCATTTCCACCACTGCCACGATGTGCAACCCCCTTCACCGTGTTTACTGGGCATCACTGTCCCACCTGTGGGCCCGCTGCTTTTATGGTGGGTGGCACTGAGAAGGGTGGCAAGAGCTCAGCAGACCTTCGTCTACTTAGCCACCCTCCTGTACACAGACTGGGAAGTGTCATGCATGACGTTAGGGGCGGGCTGGGCCAGGGGCCACAGTGACAATTGCCCCCTAGGCCACCCTAACCTATGGTGAAAACAGCCGGCAGCTGCTGCCCACTGCCTTTATTTTTTTCTCTCCTGTAGGAGGTTGGGCCGGTGGCCGTTGCATTTCGGGAGTTGTAGTCCACACTCAAGTCCCCAAGCAGTGCAGAGGAAACTACAACTCTGGTGAGGCTGCATTGATGTGCACTGATAAGGCGGCACTGGTGAGGCTGCATTGAAAAACCAGGTGGGCATGGATGAGCTGATTTGGTGGTTCGAAGGGGCCACCTGACTGGACAGGCTGCCAGCCCTCCCCTGTATGACGTCACTTCTTGGACCGGGGATAAGTAAACAAAAATCCTTGCACCGGCCCTGCACAGTTTGTTGTTGCCATTTAAACAGGGACCCCACCTTCTATCGAGTGCATTTCTTTGAGTGCACTCAAAAACCACTAGGAAACTGCTATTTCTTTAGACACATTTAGATTACAGTTGTATTGCTAAATATTGATTTACCTATTCTATTATTAGTTTTTCTGCTATTGATATATAGCTGCTTTTATAGATATATTTGTTTACCTTTATTACCTGAGTTCTACTCTGCTTTGTGCACTTTTTATCATTTGTGCAAGTTCCTAATTATAGACAAATAGTGTAGTTTATTGCTTATATCCTACAGTAAAGTGAAAGGTACTATACACTACTCGTGTCTGTAGTGATTCAATCAACCACGTGTGTCAGCGGGTGTTCTTGGAGTTGAGACGCAGAACAGGGAACCCAAAATTACCAAGCGGCTCCTGTAGTGCTACACACATTATCCCAGTTTTGATTGAAAGGGGACCTTAACATAGGGTGACCAGATGTCCCCGGTTTCAGGGGACAGTCCCCGGATTGAAGACACTGTCCACGGACCAAGTCTGTCCCCGGGTTTGACTTCAACAGGAGTTAGGGCAATTTTCAAAGAGAGTCAGTGCAGAATAAAAAAAAATAAAAAATCGGAATTACACCCCCCCCGCTCCTACTAGCTTAGGGGGGTGTATTTTTTCTATTATCTGTGCCCCTTTCTGATGATGATGTGCTGGTCAGAGTGGATGGACTATTTCTTCCGTTTCCGGGATATGCCCATTCAGCTCCGCTCACATGCTCTTCTGCCTTGGCTCAAATCCCAGCCAGTCATTTTCCTCCGCTGCCCACCTAGTAGTAGCCGGGGCCCAGAGAGTGAGATCCGAGAGGCTGTGAGGCCGGCGGAGGCGACAGGCAGAGAGAGGCAGCTGAGCTCAGTTGATGTCCAGCAGCAGGAATAGAGGGGGAGGGGATCCAATGGGGGGGCTGCCAGTGCCTTCAAGGCTTCAACACAGGTGTGCTTTGGGGGTGTCTGTGAATAGACTACAGTGCACTGTGTCTGTCTCTCTGGGATAATGGATGGTATCAGAACTCACAGGCAGCGGGGGGCACTTATTGGTCAGAAGTTAACAAAATCAGCACCCAGCAGCCATGTTATGTGACACACTGTGACAGAGCCAGCCGGAGCCATGATAGAGTGCCTGCTGCTTGTGATTTATCATAATGCTGATGATCGTAACCAGTTTCTGATCGCCCGATAGCCAATTTACTGCTACAGGGGGGTCGCGCTGCGCAGGATCACTTATATACGTTATCCTGCATTTCTGGATATCAGAGCCAATCTATGTAAACAAGGCAGTTCGCCAATCTGTCAGTATGGAAGACATTGATCCTGTGTTCCTGCAAAGCAGGTACAGTGATCCATGTCTTCCCTTAGTAAAATCACCTCCCCCACAGTGAGAAAACACTTGTTAGGCACACATTTAACCCATTGATTGCCCTAGATGTTATCCCCTTCCCAGCCATTGTCATTAGTACAGTGACAGTACATATTTTTAGCACTGATCACTGTATTAATGTCACTGGTTTCCACAAAGTGTCAAAAGTGTCACTTAGTGTCCGATTTGTCCACCGCAATATCGCAGTCCCGCTATGAGTCGCTGATTGCTGCCATTACTAGTAAAAAAATAAAAATATGTCCCTGGATTTCATTTTAAAAATTTGGTCACCTTACCTTAACACTGCTGTGCTCAGGCAGCATTAGGAGCCCTGTCTCACTTAAGACCCCTTTCACACTGTGGGCGTTTTGCAGGTGTAATAGCGTTAAAAATAGCACCTGCAAAATGCCCTAAAACAGCTGCTCCATGCACTCCAGTGTGAAAGCCTAAGGGCTTTCACACTGGAGCAGTGCGCTGGCAGGGCATCAGAAAAACTCCTGCCAGCAGCTTCTTTGGAGTTCACCGCTCCTCCACCGCTGCTCCCAATTGAAATCAATGGGGCAGCACTGCGATACCGCTGGCAAAACTCTGCTCCAGCAGAGTTTTACAGGTGGATTTAACCCCTTTTTGCCCGCTAGCTAGTAAAAACCCCCCCACTAACGGCCCAATAGTGCAGCTAAAACGACAGTAAAGCGGCACTAAAAATAGCGCCGCTTTACCACTGACGCCCTAGGCGGCTTGGTGTGAAAGGGCCCTAAGCATGCCGAACATCTGATTTGCAGCACTTTAAAAACGTGACAAGACATCTTAATGCTGCTGTGTGCAGGCAACGTTAAGAGCCCTGTTACACTCACCTCTCGCCTAACCTAAGACTCCTGATGTTCTGCCCGCCAGCAAATGAGGAGTGATGTTGCGTCCGCGCACGTCACTTCTCCCATCCACCGCACGAGGATCTCAATCTGGGAACGCCTGATGCGTATTTTAAGGGCATCAGTGGGGCCTCATGTCTAAGTTTTGCCTAAGGCCTCACAATGCCTAGAGCCGCCCCTGTTTAGCCCTATTTAACCTCAGTATTGCAGCCATACCCACACAACATCAATGTATAGTCACCCACGTCCTCATAACAGCATGTCTAACTATTACCTCACTCTGGAGGACAGCTAGTGTACCCAACGTAACAGACGTGATAAATAGAGTCAAAACCCTACATCTCCACGAAAAAGTCTTTGCTTATTATTCTAATTAAACCTCTCAATTCTCAGAAAAGTGGTTCCTATTGGTCGCAAGATTTCCCGAGACTCCTCCATGAAATAATCGTACCTCAACCAGTACAATGCTTAGTGATGTTGAATATCAAACTTATGGTGGTAAATTTAAATGTCCTTTTTTGTTGTTCTGTATTTCTTTTTAATTTCCCTTTGAATTTTCTTCTTAGTATGACTTTTCCTAGTTAGTTATGTCCCTACCTTATTATTACCTTTATATTATGACTAAAATCAAACAATTTGTTTCATTCCATAGCACACTAGTACTGTGTAAATATACTCAATCATAAGTTCAGATATTGTCAGATATTGTGAAATGTCCTTTTGTAATTTGTTAAATTCTACTCTTTAATTAAAAAAAATATTGAAATAAGAAAGAGAGTAGAGAGCAGCCACCCTATTCCATCACATTCTGCAGCTATTATCTCCCGGCCCACTCCCCAAAGCTCAGCTGTCTGGGCCTTTTTCAGAACATCTGCAGCAGATCACACTGTTGCTATCTGCAAACCGTGTCTCAAGCACCATTTGGCTACCACATGCTTAACAAGACATTTAACATCCAACACTCAGCCCATTGGCAAGAGCACCTAAAAGCCCCACAAAAGGGGCACAAATCTGTCCCTCCTCCTTTTCCTCCTTACCCACTTCAGTGTGCCCCTGCTATACAGAGTCATTACCACTCAGCAGCCTCCACTGACAGGGATGATGGTATAGCACAGGGTGTCCCAGGTCCTAACAGCACATCTGCCAGCAGCACACCACCAGCTGTAGACTTAAGCTGGCAAATCTCTGCCTCATTTACTGCAGTGGAAAAAAATACAGTCCCTGCCACCCACATGTGCAGCGTCTAAATGCAAGCTTGTCAAAGCTGTTGGCCCTCCAACTTCTGCCTTTCAGCCTGGTGAATTCTTCCCCTTTCCATGAATTCGCGCAATATGCTGCACAGCAATGGCAGGTTTCTAGTCGCTACTACTTTTCATGTAAAGCCATTCCATCTCTCTACCATCACGTGGAAGGGAATGTTCTGGCATCATTGGGCAAGGCAGCCAGCCATAAAAATCCACCTTACTGTTGACACGTGGTCCAGCAAGCATGGGCAGGGATGATATATTTCATTCACAGCACACTGGGTAATGCTGCTTGAAACTCAAAAGGATACAGGATAGGCTTCGGTGCTGCAGCTTGTTGTGCCCCCACGTTTTCATACAGCTGGTGGTGATGATGCCAGACCTGTGGGCTCTACCCCCTCCTCCTCCTCCTCCTCCGCAACCTCCATGTCCTCCTCTGCAGAATTGTCCTATGAACATCAGGTACCCCCTAAGCGTTCAAAGGGCTATTCCAAGAGTTAGGCTAAAAGGTGCCATGCACTGCTTCAGCTGGTGTGTTTTGGGGACAGGAACCACACTGGAGCAGAGATTCTTGCAGCTCTGCAGGGACAGGCCCAGAGGTGGTTAACATCAAGCCAGCTAGAGCCAGGAATGGTTGTGTGCAATAATGGCTCAAACCACCTGTCTGTCCTTAGACAGGGAAAGTTGACACATGTGCCATGCCTGGCACATGTTCTCAATTTGGTGGTGCAGCGTTTCCTAAAAAAGTACCCGAGGTTGCAAGATGTGCTAAAGCTGGCCAGAAGAGTCTGTAGCCATTTCCGGTGGTCATACACAACCAGTACTTGATTGGCTGAAATTCAGCGGGAAATCCACCTGCCCCTAAGCTGTGTGATTTGTGACATGCCCAGCAGGTGGAACTCGAATTTGGCAATACTGCAGCGGCTATACATGCAGCAGAGAGCTGTCAATGAGTGCCTGTGTGAATACGGCACAACGACAGGCTCAGGCCGCCTCTGCTTTTTTTCCCCACGCCAAGGGCTGATCATTAAAGAAGCATGCACTGCATTGTCACCATTTGAGGAGGCCACAAGGATGGTGAGCCGTGACAGTGCATGCATCAGTGACACAAACCCTGTTGGGTTCCTGCTGGAGCAGACTCTGCATGGCATTATGGACAGGGCACTGGAAGCAGAGCAGCAGGAGGAAGAGGAGGACTTCCTTTCCTCTCAAGGCCCACTTTATCCAGGCACCATCTTTCCTATGTCACAGAACACACAGGAGGAGAGAGGGGAGGAGGATGAGGAGGAGGATTCTGGCACTTCCATAGGCTTCAAAGAAGAGGAAGACATGCGTCAATTTGTAAGCAATGGCTTTCCAACCCCAGGGCCCTTGGGAGTAGTACGTGGCTGGGAAGAAGTTCCATATTCTGTCATGCTGAGTGATCCTGAGGATTCTGCCTCTCAAGCCTAGGCAAATTTGAGGTGCATGGGCAACCTCATGCTTCAAAGCCTGCAAAAAGATTCAAGAATACGTGACGTAAAGGAGAAGGATGATTACTGGACATGTGCACACTGAAATATTTTGTTTCGGAATTTCATTTTCATCCGAAAAATACATTTATTTAGTTACTCCCGAAATTCGTCTTTATTTGTTTTTCATTAACAATTGCATTTGTCTGAAAATCCAAATTAATTAAGGTTGAATCTGTCATTGAAGGCTTATGGTGTCTGTTGAATGTTCAAAGAAAATTAGACTGAGCTACTAAACTGTATGACTCAGTATAGTTTATCGGCTCCGTCAAATCTTCTTAGAACTTTCGACAGACACCATAAGCCAAAAATTCAACGTTTGTATGTTTTTTCGCTGCTTTGTCGAATCTTTGTCATTCATGTTGAATGTATATAGTTCAAACAGAAAATGGACTGGTGATAGTGATCACTGATCAGACAGGTAACAAGATAGGGTATATAGAATCTATATAGAATTTAAATCTATAATATAGAATCTATAATAATAATAAATCCCTCCCTCCCACAACACGGACAGCCTCTGAGGCTATCACAACACTAGCAACACTAGTATCACTATCAGGTTCACAACACTAACACAATAGCAGCAGATTATTATGAAAAAGTTAAGTTGAACTGTAGCTTGCTTCACTATTGTTCTGCTGCTGTGCTTATGCTTAATTGCTAAACAATTTAGGTTCTCTGACAAACGGACCAGCTAAAATTGACTGTCTTCTGAAACGATTCAGTGTGTGTGTCTTTCTCTGCTAGCAATCGTAAGTGAAAGTAAGTTGGCTGTACGTGTGTACTTAGTTCTAGCTATTTTACTGCTCTTCCTCTTTGGTTACAATCAGCCAATAACATTCATCATCATCATCATTATTTTTATTTTACTTCCCCCACCCAATTCCAACAGCGATCTTTTCTCTCTGTGCTGAATCTTTTCTCTCTGTCAAATCTTTTCTCTCTCTATGTAGAATAATCCTGGACTAATAGAGTTAAGGTTAGGTACATTCGACCACAGGTTCGATAGACAAATTGTTATTGTCAACGTCATGTCGAATCTCCTAACTATATCGAACTGTTGTCACAACAAAAATGAAAATAAAGCATTTGTTTATGTCGGATCTTTCATTTTTCGGATTCTGCATTTGATAACGAAAATACCTGAAATTTGGACGAAAATGCATTTGGACGAAAATGAATGCGCATGTCTAGTGAGCAACCCTCCTTTACCACCATTATCAGGGGAAGGTCTCAGAAATCATCTCGTCCCCACAGAGAGTGTAGAAGATAACATTTCTTGAGGACACATTAAAGGGAATTTTATTGAACATTTTTCCTGACTCCAGTAGGTTATAGTGTCGTGAAAAACATAGTTTTGGGTCTTCTGTTGGTCAAGAGAGGAGCATTGCAGAAGGCATCCGCCTAAGTGAAGCATTTCAGAATTTTTTTAGTCCTCGCTGCCCAAGGCTGTCAGCTTCCACATTTCATCAGCAGCATCTGCATCACATGGTGGATGATTACCTCAGGGCCAAAACAGAGATGGAGAGCTTTCCAGCTGATGATCCACTGACTTACTGGGTCATGAGAATAGACCACTGTATGCTATTGAGTTGTTGGGCTACCCTGCATCCAGCGTACTTTCAGAATATGTATTCAGTGCTGCAGGAGGTTTCATTACTGATCATAGAATGCATCTGTCCACAGACTCCGTTGACCGTTTGACTTTTATAAAAATGAATCAGTCCTGGATTACCAGCTATGAAACCCTTGATGCCAATGTCACTGATTAAGTCTTTTTGGGATATGGAATCTCTGCAGGATTTTGAGGGTGTTCAATCATTTCATCTGGAAGAATGTTTTTGGTATAGGTTTCATGGGCACAATTAACACCCAAAAACCAATTTTTCAACACCTGTTTGACACGTGCATATCATTGCAATTTTTTTACCTTCAAGAGCACCTCTATAGGGTTACAGTGGGAAGGCATCCTGACGCCCAAAGAGTAATTTTTCTGCACTTGTTTGACAGGTCCATATCATTGCAATTTTTTTGCCTTCATCAAGAGCACCTCTATAGGGTTATGGTGGGAAGGTGCCGCAAACAGCCGAAGAGTCATTTTTCTGCACCTGTTTGACAAGTGCATATTATTGCAATTTATTTTGCCTTCATAAAGAGTCATTTTTCTGCACCGGTTTGACAGGTGCATATCATTGCATTTGTTTTTTTCTACAACAAGGCCAATTCTTGCTTTCATCAGGAGTATCTCCATAGGGTCACAGTGGGCAGGCGCCACCGACACCCAAAGACCAATTTTTCTGCACCTGTTTGAAAGGGGCATATCATTGCAATTTTTTACAGCAAGGCCAATTCTTGCTTTCATCAAGATTACCTATATAGGGTTACGGTGGGAACTTGCCACAGACACCCAAAGACCAATTTTTACACACATGTTACTTCTATCCAAAGTCAAAGTGACACCAGAATGTATCCAAAAAATCTCTAATCTTGTTCCCAGTTCACTACATTGTGGCCTCATCATACACACTGGCTCCCCAGCTGTTGCTGAACAAAATAAAGGCAGCTTGCAGGGAAAATGTCATTTTTGTTGGGCTTCATAAATGCAATTATTGCTGCAGCAGATTCTAGACATGGTACAGATCTGCCACTTTACAGGTAGACTAAGGGGACCCCCCCCCCCCCAGGCACTATATTGGAAGGATTTTTTTAGTTTTATGCTTTCACTTTAAAAATCAAAAAATCACTGCTCGTTTAAAAATTACCTTTTTCACAAACTTTATTTTTATTGATACATGTCACCCAGTGCAGGACCCGGACGCCTATTACTATTGTATGCCCAATTACTTGCATATAAGCCTTCAATTTTGACGTTCGGGTCCCATTGACTTTAATAGGGTTCAATATTCGGGTCCCAACTTTCCTGGTGTTCGAAAGTTGTGGTGCAAACCGAATTGGCGTCTATTCTGCTGTTCCCTAGTTAATACATCAGACAATCCAAAAATTGCCTTACATGGATTTTGATGAAAAGGATTTCAGTGTGCCCTTTGAAGGTTCATAGATGCACAGCCTGATGACTAATATATCTAAAGTCTCAATGAATACTACCTTAATATAAGAAAACAAAAAACTAGCACTTAGACGGCACCTGGTTCCAATCATGATTGCTAAATTTAATTTACAGATATTGTCAAAATGTTTCTGGGAATGCTCATTTGAGGGCACTGTTTCATACATTGTGGTTGTAACCAAAAGTTCAGAGGTTTTAGACTAGGGTTTATGCTCTTATCCACACTGTAACCTTGGTTAACCTCAAACAATTCCCCAAAGAGGCCTTGTTGAGGGTTACTTCTCCCAACATTCCCAAGGAAAATTACTGTCTTATATGTTTGTAGTTACTAGAATAGCTAAAGCCAGGAGCTGGTAAAAGTCTGTGATCCCCATGGATTTAATAAAGTTAAATGTAATTGGATCATGGTTAATGATAGGTTGTCAAGCTTTTTGAACTCACAGACCATACTGGAAGCCATTTGGGACCTGTGGATTCATTATATCTAACCTTTATGATACACCACAAAGTTTTTCCACTTGCCATCCGGAAGATTTACCCCTCTTTATGACCAGGCAATTTTATGTTTTTTGGCGCTGCGTTACATTACCTGCACAGTCATGCAACACTGCACCCAAATTAAATTTATATCACTTTTTTTACACAAATAGAGCTTTTTAGTGGTATTTGATCACCAAACAGTTATACTATGTGATGCCCCATACACACTATCAGTTTTTCTGCTGAGTTTTTCCTTCATGTGGTTTGACCTCATATTCTATGGTTTTGGTAAATCTGAAGGAAAAACTCAACAGAAAAACTTATAGTGTGTATGGGGCTTGAGACTTTTTTTCCTTCTATTCCCTTCTCCCGCCCCCTCCCTCCTTTTCTCCTTGTAGAGTACTGAAATATATCAAGCTGATCTCATATCATTCATCACTGTTGAAGAGAGTTTCCCCACCCACTTTTGTAAAGAAGAACATATATGTTCTTTGTAGTACCAAATAGCTTAAGTACAGTTTGTGTATTTATAATCTTGTATTTTTTTTTTAAAAACAATTGCAAAAGAAGAGAATGAATAAAGAACATTTTAACGCAGACTTTTTAATTGGATAATACTGGCTCTGTAAAACTGTGGCTATACTGTAGCTGTTTTATGCAGTAGCGGTTTGGGATGCACTGAGGGCAAAAAGGGGTAAAAGGAAACAGATTTAATCCATTTACTCATTTAAAAATCTTTTATTTCTACTAACTTGCCCATTAGGAGAGACTGAAATCCATGTTTTTGGAGTTTTCTGCTGGAAGTGAGGACTTGTAAATATGTTCTGTTATAGATAGGCAATTCTATATCTAAAAAAAAAAAAACTAAATACATACAGGAAAAATACACACAAGGGTGACCTCATTGGGAAGCCAAAGGTGAGCTTTAAGGGCAAACTGCAGTGTATTTTAGGCCATGTTAAGCACATATTTGGAGCTATTATTGCAGTGCTGACATAATACACTCTTGACCCCTGTGCTCTTTGTCAGGGGCGGCTCTAGGCATTGTGAGGCCTTAGGCAAAACTTAGACATGAGGCCCCACTGATGCCCTTAAAATACGCATCAGGCGTTCCCAGATTGAGATCCTCGTGCGGTGGATGGGAGAAGTGACGTGCGCGGATGCAACATCACTCCTCATTTGCTGGCGGGCAGAACATCAGGAGTCTTAGGTTAGGCGAGAGGTGAGTGTAACAGGGCTCTTAACGTTGCCTGCACACAGCAGCATTAAGATGTCTTGTCACGTTTTTAAAGTGCTGCAAATCAGATGTTCGGCATGCTTAGGGCCCTTTCACACCAAGCCGCCTAGGGCGTCAGTGGTAAAGCGGCGCTATTTTTAGTGCCGCTTTACTGTCGTTTTAGCTGCACTATTGGGCCGTTAGTGGGGGGGTTTTAACTAGCTAACGGCCAAAAAGGGGTTAAATCCACCTGTAAAACTCTGCTGGAGCAGAGTTTTGCCAGCGGTATCGCAGCGCTGCCCCATTGATTTCAATTGGGAGCAGCGGTGGAGGAGCGGTGAACTCCAAAGAAGCTGCTGGCAGGAGTTTTTCTGATGCCCTGCCAGCGCACTGCTCCAGTGTGAAAGCCCTTAGGCTTTCACACTGGAGTGCATGGAGCAGCTGTTTTAGGGCATTTTGCAGGTGCTATTTTTAACGCTATTACACCTGCAAACGCCCACAGTGTGAAAGGGGTCTTAAGTGAGACAGGGCTCCTAATGCTGCCTGAGCACAGCAGTGTTAAGGTAAGGTGACCAAATTTTTAAAATGAAATCCAGGGACATATTTTTATTTTTTTACTAGTAATGGCAGCAATCAGCGACTCATAGCGGGACTGCGATATTGCGGTGGACAAATCGGACACTAAGTGACACTTTTGACACTTTGTGGAAACCAGTGACATTAATACAGTGATCAGTGCTAAAAATATGTACTGTCACTGTACTAATGACATTGGCTGGGAAGGGGATAACATCTAGGGCAATCAATGGGTTAAATGTGTGCCTAACAAGTGTTTTCTCACTGTGGGGGAGGTGATTTTACTAAGGGAAGACATGGATCACTGTACCTGCTTTGCAGGAACACAGGATCAATGTCTTCCATACTGACAGATTGGCGAACTGCCTTGTTTACATAGATTGGCTCTGATATCCAGAAATGCAGGATAACGTATATAAGTGATCCTGCGCAGCGCGACCCCCCCTGTAGCAGTAAATCGGCTATCGGGCGATCAGAAACTGGTTAAGATCATCAGCATTATGATAAATCACAAGCAGCAGGCACTCTATCATGGCTCCGGCTGGCTCTGTCACAGTGTGTCACATAACATGGCTGCTGGGTGCTGATTTTGTTAACTTCTGACCAATAAGTGCCCCCCGCTGCCTGTGAGTTCTGATACCATCCATTATCCCAGAGAGACAGACACAGTGCACTGTAGTCTATTCACAGACACCCCCAAAGCACACCTGTGTTGAAGCCTTGAAGGCACTGGCAGCCCCCCCATTGGATCCCCTCCCCCTCTATTCCTGCTGCTGGACATCAACTGAGCTCAGCTGCCTCTCTCTGCCTGTCGCCTCCGCCGGCCTCACAGCCTCTCGGATCTCACTCTCTGGGCCCCGGCTACTACTAGGTGGGCAGCGGAGGAAAATGACTGGCTGGGATTTGAGCCAAGGCAGAAGAGCATGTGAGCGGAGCTGAATGGGCATATCCCGGAAACGGAAGAAATAGTCCATCCACTCTGACCAGCACATCATCATCAGAAAGGGGCACAGATAATGGAAAAAATACACCCCCCTAAGCTAGTAGGAGCGGGGGGGGTGTAATTCCGATTTTTTATTTTTTTTTATTCTGCACTGACTCTCTTTGAAAATTGCCCTAACTCCTGTTGAAGTCAAACCCGGGGACAGACTTGGTCCGTGGACAGTGTCTTCAATCCGGGGACTGTCCCCTGAAACCGGGGACATCTGGTCACCCTATGTTAAGGTCCCCTGTCAATCAAAACTGGGATAATGTGTGTAGCACTACAGGAGCCGCTTGGTAATTTTGGGTTCCCTGTTCTGCGTCTCAACTCCAAGAACACCCGCTGACACACGTGGTTGATTGAATCACTACAGACACGAGTAGTGTATACCTTACTGTAGGATATAAGCAATAAACTACACTATTTGTCTATAATTAGGAACTTGCACAAATGATAAAAAGTGCACAAAGCAGAGTAGAACTCAGGTAATAAAGGTAAACAAATATATCTATAAAAGCAGCTATATATCAATAGCAGAAAAACTAATAATAGAATAGGTAAATCAATATTTAGCAATACAACTGTAATCTAAATGTGTCTAAAGAAATAGCAGTTTCCTAGTGGTTTTTGAGTGCACTCAAAGAAATGCACTCGATAGAAGGTGGGGTCCCTGTTTAAATGGCAACAACAAACTGCGCAGGGCCGGTGCAAGGATTTTTGTTTACTTATCCCCGGTCCAAAAAGTGACGTCATACAGGGGAGGGCTGGCAGCCTGTCCAGTCAGGTGGCCCCTTCGAACCACCAAATCAGCTCATCCATGCCCACCTGGTTTTTCAATGCAGCCTCACCAGTGCCGCCTTATCAGTGCACATCAATGCAGCCTCACCAGTGCCGCCTTATCAGTGCACATCAATGCAGCCTCACCAGAGTTGTAGTTTCCTCTGCACTGCTTGGGGACTTGAGTGTGGACTACAACTCCCGAAATGCAACGGCCGCCGGCCCAACCTCCTACAGGAGAGAAAAAAATAAAGGCAGCGGGCAGCAGCTGCCGGCTGTTTTCACCATAGGTTAGGGTGGCCTAGGGGGCAATTGTCACTGTGGCCCCTGGCCCAGCCCGCCCCTAACGTCATACATGACACTTCCCAGTCTGTGTACAGGAGGGTGGCTAAGTAGACGAAGGTCTGCTGAGCTCTTGCCACCCTTCTCAGTGCCACCCACCATAAAAGCAGCGGGCCCACAGGTGGGACAGTGATGCCCAGTAAACACGGTGAAGGGGGTTGCACATCGTGGCAGTGGTGGAAATGATAGGTGGCTTCACAGCCACTTGTAACATTTCCACATTAAAGGTGACAGTCGGCTTTACTAAAGTACACATACTCCTAGCTGCTATAGTGGATTGGTGTGTAAAAAATAACAAAAAAAAAACACATTCAGCACTGTAAAAATCTGAATCCCCAGCCAGTGGCTGGGGATTAGGATTTTACTGCCCCCTATCCTGGCCCCTGAGGTGGCGGCTTAAGCCGTAATATGGTAGTGTGGGCCATAGCCTTGGGACCACTGTTATAGGGAGGTTTTTCGGCTTGGTTCAAATCACATGTGAAGTCTGTGCTATCCGATTTCTGCCATACAGATAGTATGGCTGAATTTGCATCACATTTGGACCAAAGTTGTGCAGGACCCTTTTTTGGCCTGCACCAGAATCGGATTACATGGGTGTTCACACCCATGTGATCCGATTCATGTCTGAATTGACAGTTTGCACTGCAATGTGGGAACCCGCAGTGGATTCACAGGATTCTCGCATCACACCTGCAAACCCACTGTGGATTCCCATATCACATGTCTCCCGATGGCACAAACTGCTGGGAGTGTTAAATAAAAGTTAATGACACTCCCAAATCAGTTCACATATTACAGTGCAAACTGCAAATTCGGACAGGAATCTGATTGTATGGGTGGGAAAACCCATGCGTTACGATTCTGCTGCGGATCAGAAAAGGGGTCCTGTGCGAGTTTGGTCTGAATGCAATGTGAATTCAGCCATACTAGCTGTATGGCTGAAATCGCATTGCACAGAAATTGCATGCGATTTGTACTGCAGTGTGGTACAAATCGCATTCAATGTCGGACATCGTTGCAGTGTAAACTAGCAAGTCTGAAATCTTCATCTCTAATCATTGGTGCATGTTGCAGCTGTGAATAGGGCCTGCAGGCAGTATAAGACCCCTTTCAACTGAGGCGTTTTCCAGGCGCTTTTGGGCTAAAAATAGCGCCTGTAAAGCACCTGAAAAACGTCTCCCCTGCAGTCTCAGTGTGAAAGCCCGAGTGCTTTCACACTGAGGTGCTGCACTTGCAGGATGTTATAAAAACTCCTGCAAGCAGCATCTTTGGAGTGGTGAAGGAGCGGTGTATACACCACTCCTCCACTGCTCCTGCCCATGGAAATTAATGGCCAGCGCTGCTGAACTGCCGGCAAAGTGGCGCTTTGCAGGTGGTTTTAACCCTTTTTTGTCTGCTACTGGGGGTTAAAAGCGCCCAGCTAGCAGCTGAAATCCTCGGCAAAAACGACGGTAAATGGCCGCTAAAAATAGCGGCGCTTTGCTGCTGACGCCCCAGTCCGAAAGCACCCTTCGGGCCAAAGAATAACAGGGTGGGCAGTTCCTATAGATGGCAGTAGATAATGGCCGACCGAGCCTCTTACCATACCTGGGGATAGAGCTCATTCTGGGTTGCCTGTGGCGATTCCGCTGGGTAGCACCCAGATCTGTATTCTGGACATAACTTCATGCTTTTCTTCACAAGGGATGGTGCTAGGCTGTGTGTCTTTCCCTGGTGGTGCAGTGCAATGAGATTCTCTCTCTCTCGCTGGAGTTCTGGGTGCACTTCCCCAAAAGCTCTCCTGAGCTCCTGGCTCTCTTTCCCTCCTCTTCAGCTGGACACGCTGGGGGCTGCAGTTTCTTCCAATGGAGTTGCAATGTCCAGACCTCGGGACTACAATTCCCACAATTCTTCTCTCTGCTTCAGTTTAGTGTTTTTTTTCTTGCACGATAAGAAGGAGGGGGAAGAAACATAGCCAGCACAGCTCCCGACTACAGTGATGAGAGGAGGAGAGGGGAGAAGAGCCCACAGCTGCTGCTGCTGCTGCTGCTGCTGCTGCTGCTCTCTCTGTGCACACAGACACAGCCGCTCCGATCTTCTGCTGCTCTGGAGGGGGAATGGGCAGGAAGCACAGAGAACCCTCCAGTCTTTCAGCGGCGGCTCAAGCAGGGGGGGTGAAGGAGGTCTCCTTCTCGGACCGCACCTGTCATTTGCCGGCGGCTGGTGGGGAGAGCAAGGGATAGGGATCCTGGCACTCTACACATATCGGGCAAATTCGGCGATGGCAAGGCCCCTGCGATCGTGAGGCCTAAGGCGATCGCCTAATTTGCCTAATTGGAGAGCCGCCTCTGCTCTTTGTTATATTGTATATTATATATGAAGAAACGCATATTCAGTGGAAGAGATTACATTTTTTAAATGATTGTGCAGATGTTTGTTTGTATCTGTTAGACTCTCAATTAGGGTACAGTAATTAAAACATATTTGGTAAGTACAAGGGCTGTAGAATATGTGTGCATACAGTAAGTAGGCTTATGGTTTATCTAATCATGCCATTTTAAGCCTCCATCATTGTTCGTGCAATTTGGCATAACATGCCATTTTACGTAGCGTGTTTTGCGTGTCACTTAATTTCTCTCCTCTGGGTGCTCAGGGGTACCCTAGGTCTTTTGCAATTCTTGCAAAGCCCCCTATAATAGCTGCTGGTACTATGTGCTGATCAGCCACAAAGGCTGCACATTGTTTTCAGACAGTTAGGTGACTCAAAAACATGCATTGTAACACTGAGCTGTAAAGCACAACCTTTGTGTAATATTGCACAGCATTTTTTATGCTATATTGTGCATCCCTGCCCAGCTACCCCACCCCATTTACTGTGTGCCTCCATGCTCTATTTCTGCCATGCTGCCCAAAATACTTTGAAAAATAATACGCAAATACTGTTAAATATAACACTCTGCATTACCTTTATTCCCATGCTGCCCATACACTGCACACTGCTGTCCTGAACAAACTGCCAATTGCCATACACTCAGCACTTCTCTTCTGCACATACAGCTCCACATTATACCCTATGCAGCCTTTTCCTGCACATGCTGCTGTCCCTCATATTCTCCATATTCCTCTCTTGCACATATTTCCCACCAGTGTACTCTTGTCGTTATTCTCCTGCACATACGTCTCACTGTTGTACCTTTCACACTCTTCTCCAGCCCCTACTGTCTGCTGTTATGCCCTATGTACTAAGCTACTGCATACACTACCGACTCTCAGAATGTTTATCACTCCTCTACTGCATATATGGCCCCTATCATATGCCTGTATCGCTGTCCTGTACATACTACCCACCAACATGCCCACTCCTCATCTCTCTTTCATATACACTTCACACCCATATGCTCCACACTCCTCTCTTTTTACATACTGTCCACCATCATACATGCTGTACCCATAATCTGTCCATATTGCCCATTGTCACACCCTTCAAACTCCTTTACTGTGCATACCAACCACCTCTAAACCCTCCACACTCCTCTTGTGCACTTATTCTAAACCATGTCATACTCTCCACACTGCTCTATTGCATATCTTACCCACCAAAAGTGTTCAATATAATTTGGAATATACCCAAACCTGCATGTTCTGGAGCTGCCACATTTTTGCATCTCTAAAGAAATATAAATACCATTCATTCCTTTTGGCAAAGTAGAAAGGACCAAGACAGCAGACAGGAGTAGCAGAAAGCAACGATCAGATATGGGGACGTGGCAGGCAAAACATTTTCTCCTACAACAGAACAACCCGCTCCTTTTGTTAAACCTTCACAAATTAAAAATGTCAGTAAATGTGATTAATTTATATATACATGATGTAGTCATTTCATAAAGCAGAAAAGTTTTAATAAATAATGACTGTGATGTTTAATCAAGCCCTTAGAGTAGGCTTTCACAACCATAGTTCAGTGGAACCATTGGGTTCCTCAAAGGTTGCTAGGGGTTCCTCGATTGGTTGATGATTGATCTCCCTGCTCTTGGTGCCTGTATAGTCCCAGGGCCTACACCACTTGACAGAGACAGCAAGATGTCGCCAACGATCTTTTTAGCTCTCTGTAGGAGTAGCAATATAACTGCCACTATAATGGGCATTCTTCCCACTAAATCCTAATGAAATTATGCATTCTTTCCACTGACCTTCAATGTAAGTGCCATTCTTTCTTTCATTATACATAGATGCAAGAGTGCACCTCCTTTAGTGAAAATAATGTAAGGAGATATTTATCTACTAACTGGCAATGTATAGGAGGGTGTTTGTGTTTCTTTTCTGGTCAATGTGATTTGGTTATTAGTGCAAATTATTTTATCATTTATAGCATCTAATTAACACATTTATTTATTAGTATGTCTGCAGCTGGTCTTGCTAATGCTATTGTACGTAAGCTTTTAGCAGGGGTTGAATGAGGTCTGAAAATTGTTTTAAAGCTTCTTCTGGTGTAAAGAGGTTGAGAAGGCTGCCTTAGAAAGATGTACTGTGAATCCTATTTTTTTTTTAAATAAATGAATTTGTTCTTTCAGAAGCTATTCAAAGATATGTTCTGTGCTTTGTCTATAGAAACATCGTCCCTATTATCTTTGTTAGGAATCAGAAACAACGATTAGATCCTCTTCTGCCTCAGTGTTAAATACCAGTACACAGAAGAACAAAGGAGAGTATTAGTCATATTTCTTAACCTGAATTACTTTTATTGGAGCAAAGCAAAACATTTTCTTCTTTGGGCTTCTAAAAAGAATAATACGTGAAGCTTGTCATTAACGTTTCATTATTTAAAATCATAAAGAACGTCAGGCACAACAAAAATGTTTTGCTATTTTCTCATGGTCAAGTTGTTCAGGCTTCCAAAC
This sequence comes from Lithobates pipiens, assembly GCF_037356315.1. Classification (NCBI taxonomy): domain Eukaryota; kingdom Metazoa; phylum Chordata; class Amphibia; order Anura; family Ranidae; genus Lithobates; species Lithobates pipiens. The sequence goes on from NW_027507686.1 coordinate 203,776,668, forward strand.
AAATTTTAAAATAGAAGGTTCTGACAACGCTTTACTGTGCTATAAACTGATGAGGTTAGAGGATTTGTTGACTCCTTTAGACCATTTTACCATAACCTGTATGATTATACTAAAGCTTAAATTAGTAAGCATTTTTTATCATTTTCTAAAACTAAAAATGCACTAATGGAAAGTTTTTCAGTAAAAATTACCCAAATAAACCATAATAGGCTAATGGGCAAATGAGCAAATTTTTACAAAAGTTTCAGAATAGGTTGCTATTGCTTTCCCTTCTTTAAAGTATAATCTTAAACAGCAGTAAATGAGTGTTAAAATAAGCCCCCACTGACCCTTGTAGGTGTAAGTACTATGGTAAAATTGATTCTTAAAAGTTTACAGCAGAACCTCTGAAGTTATTCTATTATCAGCTTAGCTCACCCTGCTCCCCCAACCCATACCAACTCCTATGTTCAATCCCTTACCAACTATTCCCAGCTCATACAGTTTCCATAAAAAAAGGGAGAGAAAAAACTGCGCTAAGGTGAAACATAAAATTACTCATTAGTCATATGTGATACTCTTAAAAATGAAAGGTTTAGCTGCAGCTTAACTGTGTCACATAAATACAGAAAAACAAAATGAAAAATAATAAGCTGCGCTTAACTCACACAAACATCTAATGTGCAAAAATACAAAACGAATCGTGAACTGTTAATAGCCTCTGTATATAAATTGATATACACTTATATCATGAATAGTAAAAAACATGTATGTGCCTATAATGATATAAAAAAGAACCACCCAGTGTATAAACAACAAGTCCGTATATATGAACCACAAGAAACTACTTTCAAAAACTGTGAGTAAAGTCCTCCACAGATGAACCACAAGAATTATAGAAGATCCACTGCTGGGTCCAAGTAAATAGTGCTTGATCCACCACCAACACACAATTAAATTTGCCGCTTACCAGAAAAACATGACCCCCCACTACAGAGGGTCACAGTTTCCATGCCCTGATGACGGAGGGGTGTTAGAAACCCTGAAACATGTTGGATATTTTGTCTCATGTTGCTTTGGCACAAAGTAAATGCATTAATCACCTTGGAATCTACTACCCTGTTATTTGGGGATAGGGCTTATATTGCAGCCATCACCAACAATCACGCTAGGTCTTATTTTGGGGGAAACAGGGTACCTATGTTGTGGTTCTTTTACCATATCTTCAAGTCTTGGACTTTGCTCAGAATACTACATTTGGCATTAACTTACTAATAAGAGGAACCCCACGAGAGGCATTAATCTACATGAAATGGATTCAACTTCCATTATGCTGAATTTAATATTTACAGTGGTTCTTAAGCCTTACTTTTTTTTTTTTTACCCAAATGCATTCTATGCATTAAGGTAAAAAAAACCTTCTGTTGCAGATTTTTTACCCAGCCCCCTCCCTTTATACTTACCCAAGCCCGACCTTGATCCAGTGCATGAGAGTAGTGGCTCTTCCGGCTCTGTCCCTCCTCAGTAGGCAGATTGATAGCATTGGGAGCCATTGGCTCCTGTCAGTCAAATACAATGACAAGGAAGCAGGGGGTGGGGTCAAGCCCCACTGTCTGTGTCAATAGATGCAGACAGTGAAGCTCTGGAGTGGGCCTGCAGTTCCCCAAAAGAAAGTGTCTTTCTATGGGGGCACTCCTCAGAGGGCATCTGAGAAGAGGAGGGTTAGGGCTGTTCTGTGTAAAGCCATTGCACAGAGCAGGTAAGTATAAAGTTTGTTATTTTAATAAAAAAAACAGAACCTTTACATGCACAGAAAAATAGATATAGTATTCCCGGGAACCTTTTCAATTCAGCTAGCAGTTGCCGTTTCTATATTCCTTTCTTGGCAGGGTTATTTAATTAATATGGTATACCCACTGCTAAAAAAAGACTCATAACATAATGTTTGACTATGAAAAGCAGACCGTATGGCCAGTAGCATTAAGACATCTCTCCGTACTATTGAGCACAGGTGTTTATAGTGAAGGATTCTGGTAATACTACAGCATACAAAGGCATTTTAGACAACTGTTCACTTCCAACCTTGTGGTAACAGTTTGGGGAAGGCCTTTTTCTACTCCAGCATGGAAATGATGCTATGCACAAAGCCAGGTCCATAAAGACATACTTTGATGCTTTTGGTTTGGATGAACTTTAGATGCCTGTGCAGGGCCCTAACATTAACCGTACAGAACACCTTTGAAATGAATTGGAATGTCAATTGCAAGTAGGCTTGTGCAATTCGTTTCGTAACGAATCGAAATTCGGCCGAATTTTGCATCTTTCGGACATTCGGATGTCCGAATAAGAAAATAACGAATAACAACGAATACGAAAGAAATATAACGAATGAATTCGAATGAATTCGGCATGATTCGGTAATTCTTTAAAGATCTAATGAAACAAAAGGTCAGCTCAAAGTAAATCTTATAGTCCAATCAGCTAATTAATTTTGTGCCAGAGGATGGATTACTGGCAAAGTGCATTCCTGAGAACTGAGTGAGAAGGGTGTTGTATTGTGTTTGAGCCGAGGAGAAGAGACGTTGTCATTGTGTGTGTTAAAAGATTCAATAAACAAACGACTTTCCAAACTACGAATGATTATCACGAATGTCTATACATACATAAATAGCGAATTTCAATGAATACGAACAAATGAATTCGACAAATTATCCGAAAACGTATTAACGTAACATAATGAATATAACAGAACGAAATGATGTATTTTACGAATGACAACGAACCGAAACTAAACGAAATTTTCCGTTGTTCACAAGTCTAATTGCAAGCAGTTTTGCCAACCTTCCAGACTGAAATTTATTGACACGACACCCAAAATTTACTGGCACAGCCAAGTTTTTACTGGCATTTCCAAAAGTTACAAAATTACAGTTTTAAGTGCAATTGTCAGCATTTAGGCTGCAAACAAGTATAATTTGCACTTAGCAATGTGATTTAAGGTAGATATTAAGGAAAAAAAAACATATTTCTTATTTTATTTTCGATATAGTAAGTAGCTCTGCGACAGGATTCAGGAGAACAAGAAATTAAAATGGGCAGGTGCCCACACACACATGGAATTGATTCTCAGTGCCACTGACAGCAGTGTGCGACAGCACAGATCACTGACACGACACATCCCCTTCTGAATCACAGTGACAGCCTCTCTCCATGCCAGGTGGTCCCTTCAGTACACTCCAGTCAAAACAGCACTGACAGTTCCGCCCCCAGCTTGGCTTGCTCGTGTCCTGCATGAGTCTCTGGCCATCCCGCTCGGCTCTCTTTGCACCTTGCATCACATGATACACTCAGGCACCACCTCCACTAGACTGGCACCTTGCTGGCATCATCCGAACACACTGTAGCAGACACTTGGATGGTCTCAGCTGCCTCTGGACTGGAACTGCGCATGCACAGTTCCAAACCAAGCGTCACAGCCATATTTTTTCTGGCAAGCTTTTCCTGTCACTGGCATTTAGTGGTAGGAGAAAAATGCCCAGTTTTTACTGGCTGCCAAAAAATACTGTTGGCAACACTGATCAGAAGCCAGGTCTTTTCATCCAACCTGACCCTACAAATGCTCTGGCTGAATGAACACAAATTCCCCAAACACACTCCAAAATTTTGTAGAAAGTCTTCCCAGAAGAATGGATGTCACTGTAGCCCACAAAAAGGGACAACTTCATAATAATGGTCATGAATTTGGAATGGGATGTCCAAGAAGCTCATATATCCTTGATGGCCAGGCGTACAGAAACTGTTGGCCATGGATTGCATTCATGTCATGTTAAACAGTTGTGGAAGTTGGACCCTGTGCTACCTGGAAGATTACTGGTTTACGCCAGATTGTGGAGGGAAAGTCACGCTGATTGCACAGCTGTGTGTTGGGCTATTTAGTTGTGACCTGGCTATGGCTTAGTGTTCCACCCAATGTCTTTTTGAACTTTTCCATGCTTTTAAATAAAAGTGGGCTACCAGGCCCTTAAAAATACAGTTTTGTACTGGCGTACTCACTGGAAAATGCTCCTATCGTTTGAGTCTGATAACCCCAATCTTACACAGTGTATAGTATCTATGTTGAAATTAACCATCTGAAAAAGGGGAACAGGGTGGGACTTTTACGGTATGATACAAACAACATCATCAATTTTAAAACATTGTAGACTTTATTAACTTACATTTTAAAAAATTACCATGCACCAAAAATAAATAACAGTAAAAAAAAATGCATCATTTATTGTCTGTATCACAAGTATATTCCATCCATCCAAATGTCTTTCAGATGGTGGCTCAAAAACCTCAACACTTTTTAACTCACAAAGAGTCATCATCAGGAGGAAAGTGATACATTCTAGAATGTAATTACAAACAAATACCACTAATGAACAAGTATGTCAGACCCAACCAGAGCTTTTGGAGAGGATTGCAAGGTAGCTTCTTGCCTACTGACTATGGGCCCTGGCTTTTGAGGGGTGCTCTATAGACTTGTGCAATTCATTTAGTAACAAATCGAAATTCGGCCGAATTTTGCATCCGAATGTCCGAATAAAAGAATAACACATTTCAACTAATGCAAAAGAAATTATAGCAAATATAAAGAATTAATTTGACATGATTCAGTAATTTGTTAAAGATCTAATGAAGCAAAAGCTCAACTCAAAGTAAATCTTACTCATCCTAATCAGCTGATTAATTTTGTGCTGGAGGTTGGATTACTGGCAAAGTGCATTCCTGAGAAATGAGTTATATATATATATATATATATATATATATATATATATATACATACATAAATATCGAATTTCAACGAATATGAAAGAAATTATAGCAGATATAATGAATGAATTCGACATGATTTGGGATTCAGTATAACGAATATTGACACGCTACGAAATAACAAATTATCCTAAAACAAATTAACGTAACATAATGAATATAACAGAATGAAATTATGTATTTTACGAATGACAACGAACTGAAACTAAACAAAATTTTCCATTGTGCACAAGTCTAGTGCCCTATTTTTAAGGAGGTGTGTGCCTGGAGGACATTTTGGAGTAGTTTTGCTTCACATTTGGGTCCATGTCTCCCTGAAAACACACAGAATCTGGAAACCTAGGACCTGGATACAGATTTGTTGCCCCTGTGCCTAAACCAGCATTGATTGCTTCGACTCCCTTCCTAGACTCTAAGCAGAAGATTATAATCCACTTCAAATAACCTGATGCTGGTGTCGCCTGCTGTTATGTGTAATCTGTTTATTACATTTTTTTTCCTCATTGTATAATTCCCCATTGTATGCCTCCTAGGTGTGAATCACCATGGTTAACTAAGTCAGCTATTGTTTGTCTGTCTGCTAGTATTGTGTCCACTTTACCTTGTTACTAGGGATGGGTCGATCACCCCCCCGTTCGGTACTCACCGAACATGCGAACAGGCAAAAAATTTGTTTGAACACACGAACACCGTTAGTCTATGGGACACGGACATGAAAAATCAAAAGTGATAATTTTAAAGGCTTATATGCATGGTATTGTCATAAAAAGTGTTTGGGGACCTGGGTTCTGCCCCAGGGGACATGTAGCAATACAAAAAAAAGTTTTAAAAATGGCTGTTTTTTCGGGAGCAGTGATTTTAATAATGCTTAAAGTGAAACAATAAAAGTGTAATATTCCTTTAAATTTCATACCTGGGGGGTGTCTATAGTATGCCTGTAAAGTGGTGCATGTTTACAACAGTCTGACAGCAAAATTTAATTTCTAAAGGAATATAATGAATTGTCAGTCCGACAATACACATGAAAGTCCCCCAAAGCACCTTGAGAAGGGCCTCAACCTGGTGGTTATGGGGGTCTGCGGGGGGGGGCTTATCAGAATCCGGAAAGCCCCCTTTAACAAGGAGACCCCCAGATCCCGGCCCGCCGTGTGAATTGGTAATGAGGTACCCCTACCATTTCACAAAAAAAGTGTCAAAAATGTTAAAGGCAAGAGATGGTTTTTGACAATTCCTTTATTAATTTCTTCTTCTTTCCCCGCTGCTTCTTCTATTTTTTTTCTTCTGGTCTTCCTTCGGTGCTCTTCTTCCCCCGCTTCTTCCTCTATCTTCCTCCAGTCTTCGCGTTCGGCATCCTCTTCCAGCTTCTTCTTCTCTGGTTCGTCCTCTGCATGATCCGCCTCAGTGGTAGTCTTCAGATGTGTGTGCCACTTCTGTTTGGAGACAGTTTTTATATAACAGAGGGTGGGGCCATCCGCTGACCCCACCCCCTCTGATGCACAGGGACTTCCCTATGGCTTTCCCCGTGTTGTCAGAGGGGGCGGGGTCACTAGTTTAAGTAAATGGCTAACCCCACACCCTCTGACAACACGGGTGAAGCCATAGGGAAGTCCCCATGCATCAGAGGAGGGGGTCACTGGGTGGCCCCACCCTCCATCATGTAAGAACTGCCACCGAACAAAAGCGTCACACAGCGGAAGATCTTTATTGAGGCGGATTGTGCAGAGAATGAAGCAGAGAAGAATCCGAAGGAACATACTGGACGAGAAGACCGGAGGAAGATAGAGGAAGAAGCTGGGAAGAAGAAGATGGAGCAAGAAGAAGAACACCGAAGCAAGACCAGAAGAAAGAAGATGGAAGAAGCAGAGAAAGAAGAAGAAATTAATAAAGGAATTGTGAGAAACCGTCTTTTGTCTTTTTTTAACATTTTTGACACTTTTTTTGTGAACTGGTAGGGGTGCATTTGTACCCCATTACCAATTCATACAGGGTGGGCCGGAATCTGGGAGTTCCCTTGCTAAAGGGGGCTTCCAGATTCCGATAAGCCCCCCACAACCACCAGGCAAGGGTTGTGGGGATGAGGCCCTTCTCCCCATCAACATGGGGTCAAGGTGCTTCCAATGTTAAGGGCATGTGGCCTGGTACGGTTCAGGAGGGGGGGGCTGCTCTCTCATCCCCCCTCTTTTCCTGCAGCCTGCCAGGTTGCGTGCTCGGATAAGGGTCTGGTATGGAATTTTGGGGGGACTCCAAGCCATTTTTTTTTCATTTTGGTTCAGAGTTCCCCTGTGGGGAAATCCCATGCTGTTTTTATCAATTAATTTTTATGTGTATTGCCGGGACCGACAATTCATTATTGCCATGAGTAGTTTTAAATGACTTTTTTTCCTTTAGAAATGTAATTTTGCTGTCAGACTGTTCTAAACACGGGAAACATGCGCCACTTTACAGGCATACTATAGACACCCCCCAGGTACGAAATTTAAAGGAATATTATACTTATTGCTTCATTTTAAGCATTATTAAAATTACTGCTTCCGAAAAAACATCTGTTTTTTAAAACTTTTTTTTGCATTGTTACATGTCCTCTGGGGCAGGACCCAGGTCCCTAAACACTTTTTATGACAATAACTTGCATATTAACCTTTAAAATTAGCACTTTTGATTTCTGCCATAGACTTTTTAAGGGTGTTCTGTGGCTCTTGAATTTGCTGCAAACACCCCAAATTGTTCGCTACTCGGCGAATGAGCGAACAGCCAATGTTCGAGTCGAACTCATGTTTGACCCGAACATAAAGCTCATCCCTACTCGTTACCAAAGGATTGTTGGATGCTTATGTTTTTATTGTTTATGTTAGCTGTTCATTAGAGGTACTGATGTTACTGTTTATAGTTTGCATTGTTTAGGACAGTGTTTCTCAAATCCAGTCCTCAGGCCCCCCCAACAGATCATGTTTTCAGGATTTCCCTCAGATGAAACGGCTGTGGTAATTGCTAAGGCAGTGAAACTGATCAAATCCCCTGTGAAAAATAATGGAAAACCTGAAAACATGACCTGTTGGGGGGGCCTGAGGACTGGATTTGAGAAACACTGGTTTAGGATAATGTGATAAAGCTCTTACCTGATTTTGTGTGTTATATATTCTATGTCAGGTTTTTAATAGAGTTCCAGTGTGCACCTAAGCTAGTTTGGTCTAGTTCTTGGGTGCAATGCTCCGCTATAATACCTGGTAACTGGTTCCAGAATGGAGGAAGTCATATCTTGATGGAATCACCCAGGCGGGGTGCCAAGCGACCCATCACAAGAGTATACAAATGTATACAACATTCAGCTTGCTATATTCTAATGGGGATAAGGAACCCTATATGACCTTCTGGTAGTTATAATTTGACACACACTATCTCTCCTTTTTTGCCGGGGCTTCAGGATATCCCTCCTCCTTTGTTGGGGCACACAATCCCTGGTGTCAGTGTGTGTCTCTCTCCTCACTCTGGCACCTCAGTTCCTTCCCCTCACACACTCCTCCTCTCCTCACTGTTAACTGTCACTGTGTCCCAGCAAAGGACTTTTTGAGCCTTGGTGTCTCCCTCTCTTTTAAGCAATCTCCTCTCATCTGTCTCCTGTAAGCACTCTCTCTTTCTTTTACCTCAGTACTTCCCTCTCTTCCATCCTCTCAGCACTTCCTGAAACTCCCCTTTACCCCAGTATACTCTGTTATTATAGCAAAAAGTAAAAAAAATATATATTTTTAATTTCGCAATTTTTTTGTTCATACCGCAAAAAATAAAAACTGCAGAGGTGATCAAATACCACCAAAAGAAAGCTCTATTTGTGGGGGAAAAAAGGACATCAATTTTGTTTGGGTACAATTTTGCATGACCGCGCAGAAGCGATGCAGTGCTGTATCACAAAAAATGGCCTGGTCAGGAAGTGTGTAAATCCTTCCATTCCTTAAGTGGTCAAATGCCAAAGATGAGAACTATATTTCTTATCTTATATTAGAACAGTAGAATAGCAGACGGCACTGACTGCAGGCACTTGGATAAACACAGCTCCGTACGAGTTTCTATATAAAAGAGAGATGTGTTACAGTATCTGCCACAAACAAACATTCAACCACCTATTTGCATCAACACTATATATTCTTACCCATCCTTCGGGTATATGTACACCCACACTTCATTGTATTGTTTCTGACATGTTCTCTGTTGTGACTGCTCTGTTCAGCAAGTAATGGATTACTTTCATTTAAGATTACAAGTTTTCTGCAAAGAGAAAGTCAGCTTTGATATGAACATGAAAAGGCACTTCCCTGCCCAGAGAACAGGCTATAAATAGGCTGTGATGACGCTACTAGAGTTTGGAAGCTTTAATTCCATTAACAAAAAAACTTTGCCGGGGAATGCAGACAAATGTTTAATATTTAATGCCTATAATTTAAATCTATTTTACGCTAATTATATTCTCCCTATAAATATCACAAAAACATTTTGACTTTCTGAATAAGATGCATTTGTCCTTAATAGAATCTGCTGACAAAAAATAGACATGTATTTGTACAGTTAAAACGACATAAAGTATGATATGTAGAATAAAGCAGAATTGTAGTCAGCCATTAGAAGACAAGTATATTGTACAGATCTCTATGAGGGTCCCGCACTCACTAATCTAAAGAGCTGCTGCCACTGCCCTGCCTGCCAGGTCATCTGCCTTCAGAGATTGGCAATGGAGCAGGTCTGTGTGTGGTTGCGAGGGGGGGGGGGGGGTCATTATTGACCACTGCTTTGACATACAGACACACCCCTGTTTTCAAACGGAAGAGAGGGGGCATATCGGTGGCCAGGTTCATTGTTGCTTCAGCCATCCAGATTGAAGTGTCCATGGAAAAGCCTCAGTAAAAGTCTACTAGATGACGATTGCTGAGCAGTTTAGGCTGGCCTTAGATGGTTCAAATTTCAGACAGTTCAACATGAACCGGCCGAGATTCGAACTATGTGTGGGCAGGCTGAATGTACCAAGTTGATTGATGTATCAGCTTGGGTACAACCAGCCTGCCGAATTCACTTGCAGTTATCATTAGTGGCTACTATAGCCGCTAGCAATAATCACTTTATTCTCCCGGTGGGTATGGCTCCCCCCACCCACGCCTGCCCCCTTGCCAAAAGAAGACAATAGCTTGGAAGGAGGGATTCACCTGTCAACACTGTCTGTGTTTATGGAGGAACCTGTGGTTGCATGAAATACATTTTCACGATATGTGGCCTGCCTTATGTTGACATGCATATATATGAATGGTCTTACAGGCTAAAGAATTTATATCTGTAGCATTCCTGCAGACTGCACCATAGTTCAACTGCATAGCCTGGTCTAGAGCCAATCACTCCTTTGACTTGACAATGAAGGAACAACAACTGAGTTACTAGATCATCTCTCAAAGGTTTCCTCTCCTTTGAGTGGGTTCACAGTGATTGCTGCTATGCAAGGAAATTTAAGAGGTTGATATCTAGGTGGCTTTGTAAAGGTAATATATTATTAGATTACATTTTTTTCACATCTATGTGGAGTTTTAACAAACCTGTAGGCTTTTTAAAAAATCTGTATAATCAAAGACATTATAATATAAAAATCTAGTTATTCTGCATGCATTATTTTCTGTTAGTGCTTGATGGTCCCTACTATCTTCCTGAACAGGACCACATACCAGGCAACTAGTATTGTTAAAATGATTGGCAATGGCAGCCTATGTATTTTTTTGGGGGGGAAATCTCCTTTACAAAGCCCCTGTCACATAATAAAACTTTTGCAGTAAAGTATGTCTGGAAATTAGAGATTAAGGTGTGAAGGTTAGCAGGAGGCACTTATGAAAGCTGTAGGAAACAATGAATATCAACATTCCCAGAATTGTTAGTTTCTCATTTGGTTTTGAAGGACCTGTTTTCATTCAACTTCATGAGTGGCAAGCGGGGTAAGTATTTAATCTCTTTTATACAGTTATGTTATGGAATCCAAAAGGTTTTATGTGACAGGGTCTCTTTAAATTCATATTCCAGCACATTAGTGTGAACACAATTGCTTCCTATATGACTTACAACTAACTCAATTGTGTATTGCAACAGTTGGTACAAGCCAGTAAAATGATTTTGTTTTGACAGCGTAGAACTACTACTAAAAGGCGTTACATTTACTTTTGATTGTATTGTGTAGTCTTTGAAACATCAAAGGCAGATTAGAATGTGGTGGACAAATGCTTCTTTACCAGAGACCCCAAGAAATAAATGGCCTTAATAAAGATGGGAGAAGGATGCTGTACATCAAACTACGTAATTTCAATCCCTCACAGCTCATCTTCCATTTCCCTTTTGTATACCGAGAGGGGCAGCCTTATGAGTCATCAATTTATTTTTATACTTCATTGTGTCTGGAGAAAAAAAGAATGCCTCTTAAGGTGAGTCTGAAAAGTTCACCAATGTACTAGTTGTACTTGTGAGATTGTTTGAAAAGTCTTAGGTGAGCACAAGATGCCTGTTAGTATAATGTACATTTATCAGGAATCATTAGTACAAAACACAACTGTCAAGTCTCATTACACAGTGAATGAAATCTTTTTCTGATATGAAATGTGTCATTTTCATACCTTTAGTGGTCCTGCCACAGTTAAAAAGAGAATGTTCTATGGATGAAATGACGGCATGCGTTTGGTATCAAGGCTTCACAAGGTAATGTCCTTGGATGTTACTGAGCAAGATTTTTTTTTTACTGGTTAAATAAGTAACAGCACTTTCTATTACTTTTTTAACTTTTTATTAGTATTTTGAGTAGTTTACTGCACATGTAGTGTATAAAATATAATTATGCATTCGTCATCTGACTTTCCCTTTGACTAATGTTCTTTTAGAATGTACTGTAGATATGGCCTTAAAGTGAACCTGTGGTGAAAGGAGAGGAAAAAAAAACAAGTGAATTACAAGTTAGTGAACATTATAGGGGCATCGGTAAATATCAGTAACCTGTCCAATAGTTCTTCTCACTGTTTCTCCACTTGCTGGTCAGCTAGACTTTGCATCTTTGCAAGTTATATGATATTTGTAAAAAGACAATGATGTTCTACTGCAATGATAGGTAATCCCCCAAAAATTCAACAGCAAAAGAAGGTATAAAATAATTATCAAATTGCATCAAGCGTAACTTTGATGGAAGAGGTATTGATGTGCAAATTCAAATGTTCAGTAATAATCAAAATAAAATACTACATTTCAAACGAATTGTTTTGATTAAATGCATTGGAGTCATTGTGGAAATATAAAATACAGTTTTGGAGTGTTTTTAGGGGTGTGACAAGCTTTAATGTGTTACTAAACCCGGGACTCTGCATTCACTATATCTGGTCTACCACAGTACTCAGAACATGGAAATGCTATTGTAGCACTAACCCCCGAAGGAGCTGCTGAATTTTTCTGGGTTTACCGATTACCTCCTCCAGCTCGCACTCGTTGTCCTTGTCAAGGGGTTACCAGGGTTGATTACCCAGTAACTGTAGAGACTGACACTTGAATTCCTTGTTAGGATTTTTATTTTGCATAAAACAGTTGAACAAACTCAGTCTCTAAGTTGGGAATAGAGTGTATCAGGGTAAAGTTTAGCTCAGGTGCTTGGAACTGCTGACTTCGATAAAAGTCTCTCTCACTGTACACAATCCAGGGAACAGATGCTCGCAACTGGATTCTTTAACTGTTGGATAAATCCTTAAGTTTGGGTTTAGCAGCCAACAGGTAATTCTAGCTCTTTCAAAGTCTCTCATGCAGACTTGGTTGGAAACTTAGTTACAACTGGAAGGGTAGACGTAGGAACCTTTCTGTACCAGAATCTTTCAGCCGATCCGGCGATACTGTTAGCCCTTGTACACACGGTCGGACATGCCGACGGAAAATGTCCGATCGGACCGTGTTGTCAGGACTCTCCTCCTGGCTCCTGCTGCTGTCAATAATGTCACATACACACTACCAGTTTTTCCATCAGAATAGACTCTGATGGTTTTTCCAACAGAGTTCCGATAAAGTTCCGCTGAAACGAACTTGCCTACATATGATCACACCAAAGTCCGATTGTTTAAAACATGGTGACGTACAACACGTACGACGGGACTAGAATAAGGAAGTTCAATAGCCAGTAGCTAATAGCTGCCCTTGCATCTTTTTGGTCCGTCAGAACAGCATACAGACAAACGGTTTTCCCAATAGAAATTGATTCCATCGAAAAGATTTAAAACATATTCTATTTCTAGGTCCAACAGAGTTTTTGAAAAAAAAAGTCAGCTGAAGCCCACACACGGCGGAATTTCCAATGAAATGATTCTGTCTGACTTTTTCTGCCGGAAAGTCAGACCGTGTATAGATGGAATATATGTCAGTTAGTCAATCAGGTGAGAGAGGGGATGAGGCCGAATCTGCCCTGTGCAAAACCAACTGCACATACAGTGGGGATCGAAAGTTTGGGCATCCCAGGTAAAAATGTGTATTAATGTGCATAACGAAGCCAAGGAAAGATGGAAAAATCTCCAAATGGCATCAAATTACAGATTAGACATTCTTATAATATGTCAAAAAAAGTTAGATTTTATTTCCATCATTTACACTTTCAAAATGACAGAAAACAAAAAAATGGCGTCTGCAAAAGTTTGGGCACCCTGCAGAGTTAATATCTTGTACTGCCCCCTTTGGCAAGTATCACAGCTTGTAAATGCTTTTTGTAGCCAGCCAAGAGTCTTTAAATTCTTGTTTGAGGTATCTTTGCCCATTCTTCCTTACAAAAGTGTTCCAGTTCTTTGAGATTTCTGGGCTGTCTGTCACACACTGCTCTTTTAAGGTCTATCCATAGATTTTCAATAATGTTGAGGTCAGGAGATTGTGAAGGCCATGGCAAAACCTTCAGTTTACACCTCTTGATATAATCCCCCGTGGATTTTGAGGTGTGTTTAGGATCATTATCCATTTGTAGAAGCCATCCTCTCTTTAACTTCAGCTTTTTCACAGATGGCATCAAGTTACCATCCAAAATTTGCTGAAGTTTTATTGAATCCATTTTTCCTTCTACTCGTGAAATGTTCCCTGTGCCACTGGCTGCAATACAGCCCCAAAGCATGATTGATCCACCCACATGCTTAACAGTTGGACAGCGGTTCTTTTCATTAAATTCTGTGCCCTTTCTTCTCCAAACATACCTTTGCTCATTCCGGCCAAAAATTTCTATTTTAACCTCATCGGTCCACAGAACTTGTTTCCAAAATGCCTCTGGCTTGTCTATATGTTCATTTGCAAAGTTCAAACGCTGATTTTTGTGGTGAGGACGTAGAAGAGGTTTTCTTCTGATGACTCTTCCATAAAGACCATATTTGTACAAGTATCTCTTTATAGTGGAATAGTGCACCACAACTCCAGTGTCTGCCAGATCTTTCTGGAGGGATCGTGCAGTCAAACATGGGTTTTGAATTGCTTTTCTCACAATCCTGCGAGCTGTTCTGTCTGATATTTTTCTTGGTCTTCCAGATCTTGCTTTAACTTCCACTGTTCCTGATGACTGCCATTTCTTAATTACATTCCGAACAGAGGATATTGACATCTGAAAATGCTTTGCTATCTTCTTATAGCCTTCTCCAGCTTTGTGAGCGTCAACTATTTTCAGTTTCAGTTTTCTAGATAACTGCTTATGCCGCGTACACACGAGCAGACTGTATGGCGTACTTAGTCCGCCGAAACACATTTCAGCGGACAGTCCGCTCGTGTCTGGGCTTCAGCGGACTTTTTCAGCGTGCAGTCCGGCGTACTAAGAATTTCGGTTTTTTCAAAATTCTGTCCGTCGTACTCGCATTTCGGCGGACAATCCGGCCGTGTGTATGCCAGTCCGCCGTACTTTTGAAATGAGCAGACTTTTCCCGCCCGGAGAAAAGTCCGCTCATTTCGAGCGGGTATCCAGGTAGGCGGGGCCCACGAAGGAGACGTCGCTGGCCCCGCCGCCTGGTATGGACTTAAAGGGGAACCCCAACGGCGAAAAAAATCGGCGTGGGGTCTCCCCCCAAGTCCACAACAGACCCTTGTCCGAGCACGCTACCCGGCTGGCCAGGAAAGGGGGGCGAGCGAGCGCCCCCCCTCCTGAGCCATACCAGGCCGCGTGCCCTCAACATGGGGGGTGCCTTGGGGAAGGGGGGCCGCGCAGCCCCCCCACCCCAAAGCACCTTGTCCCCATGTTGATGAGGACAAGGACCTCTTCCCGACAACCCTGACCGTTGGTTGTCGGGGTCTGCGGGCGGGGGGCTTATCGGAATCCGGGAGCCCCCTTTAATAAGGGGGCCCCCGGATACCGGCCCCCCACCCTATGTGAATGAGTATGGGGTACAATATACCCCTACCCATTCACCTGTAAAATAAAAGTACAAAAAAAACACAACACACGAGATAAAATACTTTATTGCACATCTCTGGGGGTCTTCCGTCTTCGGGGGTCTTCTCGCCGGACTCCTCCGCTATCTTCTTGTAGCTCTTTTGCTAGCGGAGGAGTCCGGCTTTCTTCCTCACCGCCAGCCTCTTCTCCCGACTTCGGGGGTCTTGTCCCCCTCTTCGGTTCTTCTGCCGGGCCACCGCGCCTTCTTATAGCTCTTTTACAGGCGGTGGCCCGGTCTTCTGTCACCGCCGCCGCCGCCTTCCGTTCTTCTTCTTCTTCTTCTTCTCTTTCTTCTCCAGGAGATGTTGACTCGACGTTCTCTCCGGCCACAATGCCAGGGCCGTGCTGCGCGGCCACTTATATAGGGACAAGGGGCGGTGTCACATGGCTTTATGTCACATGGGTTGGTCACATGGGTTGAACGGAAGGCGGCGGCGGCGACAAAAGACCGGGCCACCGCCTGTAAAAGAGCTATAAGAAGGCGCGGTGGCCCGGCAGAAGAACCGAAGAGGGGGACAAGACCCCCGAAGTCGGGAGAAGAGGCCGGCGGCGCGGAAGAAAGCCGGACTCCTCCGCTAGCAAAAGAGCTACAAGAAGATAGCGGAGGAGTCCGGCGAGAAGACCCCCGAAGACGGAAGACCCCCGGAGCTGTGCAATAAAGTATTTTATCTCGTGTGTTGTGTTTTTTTTTTTGTACTTTTATTTTACAGGTGAATGGGTAGGGGTATATTGTACCCCATACTCATTCACATAGGGTGGGGGGCCGGTATCCGGGGGCCCCATTATTAAAGGGGGCTTCTAGATTCCGATAAGCCCCCAGCCCGCAGACCCCGACAACCAACGGCCAGGGTTGTCGGGAAGAGGCCCTTGTCCTCATCAACATGGGGACAAGGTGCTTCGGGGTGGGGGGGCCGCGCGGCCCCCCTTCCCCAAGGCACCCCCCATGTTGAGGGCACGCGGCCTGGTACGGCTCAGGAGGGGGGGCGCTCGCTCGCCCCCCTTTCCTGGCCGGCCGGGTAGCGTGCTCGGACAAGGGTCTGCTGTGGACTTGGGGGGGTACCCCCACGCCGATTTTTTTGGCGTTGGGGTTCCCATTTAAGTCCATACCAGGCGGCGGGGCCAGCGACGTCTCCTTCCCGGGCCCCGCCTACCTGGAGACGCGCTCGAAATGAGCGGACTTTCCTCCACGTGTGTGGGCGAGTCCGTTCATTTCAAAAATTGGGGCGGATAGTACGGCGGACTTAGTACGCCGTATTAGTCCGCTGAAAAAGAGCCGTGTGTGGGCAAGTAGCCCGTTCGAAAAGTCCGATGGACAGTCTGGCGGAAAGTACGCCAGACTAAGTACGTCATACAGTTCGACCGTGTGTACGCGGCATTAGAAGAACCCATGGTGTTGATGGTTGGGGCAAGGTCAGATGAGTCGGGCCATTTAAAACCTTTGAGATTGACATAACCTGGTCTTCCCAGACGATGATTGAGAACAATCCATGACACTGGCAGGTCTCAGCTTTGCAAAGGGGGCAGTGCATGCTATAAATTCTGCAGGGTGCCCATTTTGAAAGTGTAAATGATGGAAATAAAATCTAACTTTTTTTGACATATTATAAGAATGTCTAATCTGTAATTTGATGCCATTTGGAGATTTTTCCATCTTTCCTTGGCTTCGTTATGCACATTAATACACATTTTTACCTGGGGTGCACAAACTTTCGATCCCCACTGTAGCAGGTAAGTATGACATGTTTGTTATTTTTAGAAAGTGATCTGTAGAAAGTAAAGAGCACTAGAGTTGGAAAGTGGTTTCTCAACAGTTACTGACTTCTGATTAACGTTTGCCAAAATTTGAGTGTACGGGCAAAAGTTCTTGTAAATACCCACTGTGAAGCACAGCTTGTAGGCAATTGGCAGGGTTGCCATCAGAAATATTTTTTTTACCAACAAGCATAAAACACAAGGACATTTTTTATACAATCATGTGAAAAATTAGGTACGCCCCCATGGAAATTGTTGACTTTTTCAAAATATTTGAACAGACAAACTTTAGATCTTATTCAAACAGCTTCTATAGATAAAAGTGATATACTTATAAAAGCACAAGAAAATTCTGCCTTTTCAGTCATGAATTCAACAAAAATATTAATAGATGTAATGGTCTACTGAGTAAGTAAGTACAACATTGGCATCAGAAGCCAGTATTCCAAAAATTAATTCTTGTGTTCATTTTGTTTACCTGCTTACCAGTTTCTGATATTGAAATCAAAATGTTTGCCCATTTCATGCAAAATTCCTTTGGTTGTAAGAGGTTTCTTAGTTTCCTTGCATGAACTGCCTGTTTCAAAATTCCTCTACAAAATTTTAATGAGAATCAAACCAAAGGTTTTAATAGGATAGTTTATAACCCTCTATTTATTCTTTTTTTCGGACATTTGTTGATGGATTTGCTAGTGTTCTTTGGATCATTATTACGTTGACAGACCCATTTTCAGTTCAACTTCAATTTTAGACTGATGGCCTCACCTCATCAAGTACACTTTGATGCAGAATGTATACACTTGATAACAACAAATTGCCCAGGCCCTGAAGCAGCAAATTAACTTTTGGCATTGTTCCAGAAGGCCTGGATGTGTTCAATGGCAACTGTGGTCTTGCTCTAATATTCTTTTTCTTTTCTTTTCTTCAAAAAAAAAAAACACTCCCATGCCGCTTACGTTGGTGCAAACTTTCTGATTGTATATGCATGTATGTTAACCCCAACTGTGGTAAGAGTTGCCTCAACAACCTGCAATACAATTTTGAGATTCTTGGAGACTTTTAAAATTTGCTGCGCCAGCCAGACCCTGACAAATTAGCAATTATTTGTAAACTATACCCCTTAGGCCGCGTACACACGGGCGGACTGTCTGCCCAACTAGGTTCGTCAAACAGTTTGACAAACAGTCCGTTCAAAATTAGCATGAACGGACTTGACCACACACGACGAACGAACAGTCCGCTGAAAACTTGCGCGATGACGTGAACGGCACGTACGACGGGATGAGAGATTCGAAGTCCTATACACTGCAATGCAACCTTCGGCGTGTAAATCCTTTCTGAGCATGCGCGGAACTTAGTTTGACGAACAAGCCTACACATGAGCGGACTGTCCGCTCAAACCAAGTTTCAGTGGACAGTCTTATGGAAATTCCGAAAAACTTTGTTCGTCAGACTGTCCGCTGAAACTGTCCGCTGAAGCCCACACACGAGCGGACTGTCCGCTGAAACACTGTTCAGCGGACAAAGTTGGACGAACAGTCCGCCCGTGTGTACGCGGCCTTACAGATTGTTTTCCTTACAGAGGAATGCTTTATTTCAGGATCCTTTTTTTAATCACTAGCTAGACTCATAGGCAGCTATGACTTTTTTTTGAGGATTTGACCAAACCTTTGTAGGCAATTTTTGTTCACAAGTTAAAATCAGTATTTTTGCTAGAAAATTATGTATAACCCCCAAACATTATATATATATATATCTATATATATAGATAGATATATATATAGATATATATATATATAGATATATATATTGTTTTTAACAGAGACCCTAGGGAATAGAATGGCGATCGTTGCAATTTTTTATGTCACATGGTATTTATTCAGCAGTTATTTTTACCTTTCTTGCCAGTTTGAGAACACATATGGAGTGACGAGTCATTAGCAGAAATTAAGTATCCAGTCACCCCCCCCCCCCCCCCCCAATCCATGCGCCCAACCCCTAATCTATTAAAATAGCCATTGATTATACTTCGCCACTGGAAATCTTCTCACATCCCTACAATTCAGGAATGGCTACATACAGTTGAGAACATTAGTGATATGGAATAGACAGTGGCTATAGCAAATGGAAATACTCTGATTCCTATGTTAGCTTACACAATGGTTGAGAGATGTTGATCTGTTGGTCTACCCTATTCTATAATGGAGACTAACAGCTTTACTACCAAAAGCCACCTCACAGTTTACCAGAGGATGGATCACTTTGCTTTTTACTTCTTTCCTTGACTTTCGTTTCCTAACTTTAATTTTAGCTTTTCAACTTGATAACCGGACTATTATCTCAGATTTTCCTGAACTATAGTGCAAGCTACCATACACACATTTAATGATCAGATGCATTGGCGGCTGGTGAAGTTTTAGGATGGGGGGGTGCCAGACCCCACCCTTCCTTTTTGACCCCCCCCCCCCACTTCCAATAAGCCCCACCCCTTATATAATCCATTCACTCCTAGAGGCGATAAAGTTCGCATTGTGCGCTATACAAGCATTTCATTAATTTATTCATTCATTCACTCCGTCCCCTGTATTCCACTTGCTTCCACCCATAGTGTTAGGCCGCGTACACACGCGGGGACTGTTCGCTCAACTATGTCCGCTGAACAGTGTTTCGGCGGACACTCCGCTCGTGTGTGGGCTTTCAGCGGACAGTTTCAGCGGACAGTCTGCTGAACAAAGTTTTTCGGAAATTCCGAAAAACTGTCCGCTGAAACTCTGTTTCAGCGAACAGTCCCCTCGTGTGTAGGCTTGTTCGTCAAACTAAGTTCCGCGAATGCTCAGAAAGGATTTACACGCCGAAGTTTGCATTGCAGTGTATAGGACGTCGTATTTTTCGTCCCGTCGTACGTGCCGTTCACGTCATCGCGCACGGTTTCAGCGGACTGTTCGTTCGTCGTGTGTGGGCAAGTCCGTCCATGCTAATTTTGAGCGGACTGTCCGCTGAAACTGTTTGACGGACAAAGTTGAGCAAACAGTCCCCGCGTGTGTACGCGGCCTTACCAGTATACAGCCCCAGAATCATGGAAAAGAGTTTACAGCTCAGCATTACAGATACGGTATATAGATCAGCACCACAGATACGGTATATAGCACAGCACCACAGATACGGTATATACATCAGCATCACAGATACGGTATACAGATCAGCACCACAGATACGGTATATAGATCAGCACCACAGTCACTGACACACTGACAGCATGACAATACCCCCCTCGACACTCCGCTCACAGCACCCCCCTACCTGACGGATGGATTGCGGGACACTCCACTCACAGCACAACCCCCCAGATGGATCGTGGGACACACCGCTCTCACAGCACAGCCCCCCATGGACGGATCGCGGGACACCCCGCTCACAGCACAGCCACCCATGGAAGGATAGCAGAACACTTCACACACAGCACCCTCCCTACGGATGGATCGCGGGACACTCCACTCACAGCACCCGCCCATGGATGGATCGCAGGACACTCCGCTCACAGCACCCCCCTACGGATGGATTGCGGGACACCCAGCTCACAGCACAACCCCCTCACGGATGGATCACAGGACACTCTGCTCACAGCACCCCCCCCATGGAGGAATTGCAAGACACCCCGCTCACAGCACAACCCTCCATGGATGGATCGTGGGACACCCCGCTCACAGCACAACCCCCCCACGAATGTATCATGGGACACTCCACTCACAGCACAACCCCCCCGTATGGATGGGTCTCGGGACACTCCACTCACAGTACAGGTGGGTCGCAGCACAATTAAAGCAAACTTTCTCCTGCACTTATTGGGTGTCCTCTTCTCCGTCTCCGTTGCGTCTCCTTGCCAGTCAGCTTCCTCCGCTCTGTCCCACTTCCGCCAAAGTGCTGAGCATCCAATAGGGGTGCCTGGCTCTTTGACCAATCAGGAAACAGGTCTCACTGACCTGCCTCCAGATAGCCAGGGAGGCAATGCGGTGTGAAAATAGCAAATATTAGTTCATTATGGTCACACAATTCTTTGAAGCCTATTAGAGCCTCTGGCTCTAATCAGGTGCTTCAAAAAAATACACCCCCTCCTGCCCCCACCATAGGAGTCCATGCGTCCGTCGTCTTGAAAGGGGCCGGGCGCATGGATAGGAAGGCGGCAGAAGGGATATGGGGCGGCAGCACCTATGCACCCACAATGCATTGGCGACCACTCATCAGATGATATTTCTTACAATTAGCACAGTTGGCATGTGCGTTAGCAAATACTTAAAGTATCTTTTGTTCTGACAGTCTTACTTTGTATAGTCTTCTAAGAAACCTTAATATGGTTTTGCATGCATTCTCTATGCTTAAAGTGTTACTAAACCCACAACAGTAAAATCAGTCTGTATATGTAGTAAAGCATGCTTGTTATACTCACGGTGGAACCTAAGGGGTTAATTCTATGCATTGTATAAAAAGACTGTTTGGTCCCGTTTTCTCTGATACTCCTCTTCTTCCACAGTCCACAATCCATCTCCTGATAGCAATGAGCCTTGGGGACACTCTGCACATGCTCACTTTGGTGTGTATTGCTAAATATTTATTTTTTCTTGGGAAGGTGCATGTGATCAGCACAGGGCCAATTACCACTGTCCAGACAGAGGGTCAGGAGTCATTCAGCCTGACAGGACAGTCAGAGGAGAATGAGCGCTCCTCCTACAAGCTTTAACCAGTGCTTGGACAGACACTGATAGAAGCCATAAAACTGCTATATACTGCTGATGAGAAAAGGTAATTAGCCGTTTATATTTACTAAAATATTTGAATTTCCATGTACTGTGGGAGACCAGATATAGTGAATGCAGGGTCCTGGGTTTAGTAACACCTTAACTATAAAAACTCCTATTGTAAAAAAAAAATATATATATATAGTAAATGACTACTTAGCAACCAATAAGCGTGGGGACAATGACAATTTTGGTCAGGTGTATGTAACGTACAATATAGAATAAAGGATGCAGGGGTTATATGTATATAGTGTACTTAGAGTGCAATGTTCAAGAGTATGAAAATGTACAACATATAATATATAGTGCAGGGCTCAGAAGTGCATAATGCACAGAGTACAGGGCTCAGGGGTGGGTAATGAACTGAGTACAGGGCTCAGGGATGGGTAACGAACAGAGTACAGGGCTCAGGGGTGGGTAATGAACAGAGTACAGGGCTCAGGGGTGGGTAATGAACAGAGTACAGGGCTCAGGGGTGGGTAACGAACAGAGTACAGGGCTCAGGGGTGGGTAACGAACAGAGTACAGGGCTCAGGGGTGGGTAACGAACAGAGTACATGGCTCAGGGGTGGGTAACGAACAGAGTACAGGGCTCAGGGGTGGGTAACGAACAGAGTACAGGGCTCAGGGATGGGTAACGAACAGAGTACAGGGCTCAGGGGTGGGTAACGAACAGAGTACAGGGCTCAGGAGTGGATAATGAACAGAATGCAGGGCTCAGAAACATGTAGCACACAGAATACATGGGTCAATATGCATACCACACAAATTACATGGGTCAGCTCTATGTAGTGCTGGGGTCAGAGGTGGGTGATTAACAGAGTATAGGACTGATAAATGAAAGGACTACCCCCTCCAATCCTAAATCACATTTGGATGGTGGAGCTGGGAAGAAAACATGGGTTTAGTCAGGCTCTCTTGATGAGAGCCTGTGACAGCCTCTTAGTTGTAATATTCCCTGCTGCACTAGCAAATTACTACAGCAGGCATGGGGGGAATATAGACAGGGGAAGATTTCTACTGATGGAAGGGGAATCATAACCAGGGACACATCCTACTGACTGTAATCAAAGTAAAATGAATAAATGGAATGGGACTTTGATTTAGCACCAGAAATTATATAATAAAATATAATGAAATAAAATAAAATTATATATTGATATACATTCTTTAAAAAGACCAATGGTCTAAACATGGTAAAAATCACAATACAATACAGATCTATTCAAAACCACTGCATATAAAATGCAAAACATCCCAGCACGATACGTGTATGAGAAAATACAACGCGTTCCAACTCAAAGGTTGTAAATCTTCTTCAGGGGGTTGGCTTCAGACAGTGGTGAGTTCTGTAACATAAATACATTTAAAATGTAAAAAAAGAAAAATATACAAAAACAAAATCAAACATATCTAGTTATTTAGAGATCTCATTGTTTTTTTTTTTTAAGGATGTATATCAATAAATTATTTTATTGATCTATCATGACCCATTAGTCATGATTACATACAAAATAGACAGGTATACTCAAAGCAAATTTTGCAATAAAGGCCCCAATGCATTTAGTCTAACCAAGTCATAATCTTCTTCAGGGAGTCTTGTGTTATTTGAATACAAAAAGCATGTTAAACCTTATGTACAATTTTACAATAGTTTAAAATGTTTTGTGAAATTATGCATAAGGTTTAACATGCTTTTAGTATTCAGATTATACAGGTTCCCCTGATGAAGATTCCGACTTTGTTAGTCGAAACGCATTGGGGCTTTTTGGGGGAGGCAAGATTGGTTATTGCAAAATTTGCTTTAAATATACCTGTCTACTTTGTATGTCATCATGACTAATGGGTAATTTGTAATCAGAGCTAATAATTTAAAAACCTTTGTGGCTTTTAACATTTATATAATAAAATACCTGTTTACATATTCAAATTTGTTTGAAAGTTTTTTTTGCTGCTAGAAAAAACTGGTGGTATTTTTGATTCTTTTCTATAATTAACCAATTTCCCGACCGGCGCACGATGATGTACGTCGGCAGGATGGCACAAGCAGGCAAATTGGTGTACAGGTACGTCCATTAGTAATTGCCACCCTGCCATCACGTGCGTGCTGCCGGCTGGTCGGGACCCCCGTGAGTCCGGTCGCGGGTCCCGCAGACTCGATCACCGGGGGGATACCTGCGATCGTCTTATGGGGAGGTTGAATGGGGAGACGCAGAAGTAAACGGCATCTCCCCATTCTGCCTAGCAACAAGTGACACTGCTCTCTTCTCCCTGTGATTGGAGCAGAGATCATTGTTCACTAACACACAGCCCAGCCCCCCACAGTTAGTAATATGCCCCTAGGACACACTTAACCCCTAGACTGCCACCCCCTGGTTAACCCCTTCACTGCCAGTGTCATTTACACAGGAATCAGTGCATTTGTATAGCAGTGATTGCTGTATAAATGACAATGGTCCCATAAATGTGTCAAAAATGTCCGATGTGTCCGCCATAATGTCGCAGTCACAATAAAAATAGCCGATCGACGCCATTACTAGTAAAAAAAATATTTTTAAATAAAAATGCCATTAAACTATCCCCTATTTTGTAAAAGCTATAAATTTAGCGCAAACCAATCAATAATCGCTTATTGCGATTTTCTTTTACCAAAAATATGTAAAAGAATATGTATCGGCCTAAACTGAGGAAAAAATGTTTTTATATATTTTTGGGGGATATTTATTATAGCAAAAAATAAAAAATAATGCTTCTTTTTAAAAATTTACGCTCTTTTTTGTTTATAGCGCAAAAAATAAAAACCGCAGGGGTGATCAAATACCACCAAAAGAAAGCTTTATTTGTGGGAAAAAAAGGACGTCAATTTTGTTTGGGAGCCAGGTCGCACGACTGCGCAACTGTCAGTTAAAGCGACGCAGTGCTGAATCACAAAAATGGTCCGGTCTAAAAGTGGTTAATACTGTACGTTATGTCCCCTGTACTTATTTGTCAGTTTTTTTTTATTATAGCTTTAACTTTAATTGGTCAGCAGCCAACGTATTGTAACCAACTAAATAAAAAAAGCTATACCAGCTCATCAAACATTGCAGTCAACCACTATCATTCTGACTCTAGAAAGGAACGCATTTGACCCACTTATATGCACACTTTTACTAGCAGTCAAAGTTACAGTGTAGCCTAAAGTTTTTTCTCCTTCTGCGTGGTGTATGGAACAATGAGAACCCTTTGTTAGGCATTTATACTGTGCCCCCAATGGGGTGACCCACTGTCACTTTTTGAACTGGTAAAATCAATTCATAGCACAATAAAGATAATGCATTTCATCAGAGCTTAAAATTTTTGACTATGCTCAAACAGTATCAAGGTGAGCAGATACCAAATAATCTGCACTTTGATGGAACAGAGGCTCCATTGCTGCATTCACTAATATTGACAGTGAACATTTAAGAATCTCAATCCAGTATCTGTTGGTTTTTGTGTTTAGACTCTTTGTATTGGTGATAATTTTCAGCAGTTGCGAAAATGTTGGGAAATCTATAATTTTACAGTTGACAGTAGTTCAAGATTAGAGGGAAATTCCTTCAATAGGGACAGCAACAAAGGTGGAATTTATCTTGCTAAGTCTGGGATTTCTACCTCTTTGGCTTTTTCATCCATATCTCTCTGTGGTTGGGCATAAGGGTACCAGGGCATGGAATCTGTGACCTGGCTGCTGCAGGGAGAATTCAAACTAGATCAGACAGGCGGCCCATCATTGCTCCTCCAGAGTACCAAGTTTAGCTGTTTAGAGATGTAACAGCAGATTGTTATTAGTCAAGACCTTGAACTTGGCCCCCATCAAGTACTCTACCAAACGTTTGGTGACTGCCTACACCAACACCAGCAGGATTTCCCTCAAATAAAGGCTGTAACTGGAATATTGATGACCCTTACCATTTTATACTTGTAAAAGCATTCCCCTTAGGCCTTGGGTACTGGCCCCTTGACTGGGGCTTGGAAGGAAGCTACATGCCCCTGGTTTGGACACCAGATATAATGTTGGAAAGCTCAGCGCCTGGTCACAACTCATGAGCCCAGTCACTGTTGTCTCATCAGGTGTGGCCCCTCTGAGCACTTAGGGGCAGGAATAGCTGGAATTTATGTATATATCTGGGCATGTCCAGGAGTCTGGAAGATAATGAGAGCCCAGGGGATTGCGAAAAACAGGGTTAGAGCACCGGCATCTGCAAAAAGGAGTACTCTGCTACACTACAAGGTAACTTATACAGTAACACTTTGCTGCATAGTGCATGTCCTACAAAAATGATCATATTAACCAAAAGCACTTTATAAAGTTCTTGCATTGATTTCATAACAATATTGTTCACCTTGTAGAGCCTTAAAAATGTTTGCATGTAGAATTTTATTATTTTTTTTTAACACGGCCAGAGGATATTTTGAAAAGTCCTCTTAAGATTTAGCTGGAGTTTTTAATATAAACAGCTCAACTCCTAAAACAGTGGAATGTGAAAATGTTTAAGTTGTGTGTTTGTCACAAAGGTTAGTAGTGGAAATGTTAAATCGACATTTGCTCATGACATGTTCTTGGGTACATCATAGTGAGAATACCAAGCAAATATTAATAAAGGTTAAAAAGACAGCTTTTATTGTATTGAAAGACAGCATAAATGCCGTAGTAAGTGAAATGTGATAAAGGGTGATCTTCAAAGAGGGTGATTGCAAGATCAAAATAAAAAAGAATAATTTTATAAAAAAAAAAGGTAAATAAAAAGGCTCAAAGGAGGGGAGCGCATGCGCGGAGTCTCCCAAGATGGCCGCCGGCTTCTAGAGCTCCGCTCCACCACAGCCCTGTAAAGACCACCACGGAGCACAGAGCGTCCTAACACACAGCAAATAGGCGGATTCGAACGGGGGAATACTCCAGGATCCCGCGGATGGCGACCCCGAACGCCAGGAAGGATCTATCCGGCCGAATGAAGGCTGAAAGCGGCCCTGTCAGCTATGCTAAGATGGCGGCGGCGTCACGAGGCCTCCCGGCCACAGCGCCTCAGGACACCTCCATCGCGGATCAGGACCAAGAACATTTGCCTTTCCAAGGTACAGACTGTGCCCCCCTACAGATAACTAACTCTCCCTCCTCCACTGAGTCCCTGCTGGGTGGATTGAGTGCAGGATATCCATCCACCCCTATGAGGGATCCACATACAGGCCTACTGCTTGCAGTCAGTGAGGCACAAGATGATCTCCCCCCCCCCACAGACTTTCCTTCTATGATGACTGCTTTCTCTCACATGTTGTCCAAAAGCCTTGCAATGCAGGCAAACCAGATCACTACCTCTCTACAGGCAGATTTACAGCAGATAGGTCAGAGACTGGACACTGTGGAACGGAAAACTGACCAGGCAGTATCCCGGATCAACCAGAATTCGGCCAGATTAGAGGAGGTTCAGGACCAACTGGAAACAGCGTTTGCAAAAATCGATGACCTTGAAAACAGATCGAGAAGGTACAATTTCAGGGTGAGGGGGATCCCCGAAACTGAAAAAGAGGTACATAAGGTGATGAGATCTCTCATCAAGAATTTGATCCCAGACATCCCAGAGCGCCATTTGGAATTGGATAGAGCTCACAGGGCTCTCCAGGCTCCCCGTACCGACGGCTTACCCAGAGACATTATAGTCAAACCCCATTATTACTCGGTGAAAGAAGAGGTCATGCGTAAATCCAGATATACGGAGAACCTATCGTTTCAGGGTCACAAGATCCAGATATTCGCTGACCTCTCCCCATACACTATACAGAAGAGACGATCGCTCAAACCATTACTACAAGTGTTACTGGATAAAGAAATCGCATACAGATGGTCATTTCCTTTGCGGCTGAATTTTTCATATAAGAACAAAAGCTTTGGTTTCTCCTCGTTCCAGGAAGGCGAAAAACTTTTGACTCGAATTGGCCTGATACATTTGGAACCCACAACGGAACAGTCCAACAGGGGGACCCCTGCATCAGTCAAGAGACCGTCCCCAGCGAGTCCGCTGCAACAGATCTGGCTGACACAAAGCTCCAAACGTTCAAAGGAAAATTTACCACCTTGAGACAGCTTTTGTTTCCCCTTCTGGGGATGATCTTCTACCCCTTTTTTTCTTTTTGAATGGATCCCCTGATTGTACCACATGCTCTGGGACACAGGGAAATTTGGGAGCCCCCCTCACTCCCTCTTTGATGTACAGGGAAATATGAGGGAGGTATTCTCACATCTGGAGAAATACATGTTGGGCCTTTATTAATCCGTTTTTTGGGTGTTTTTTTTTTTTTTTCCCTATAAAAAAGATCTGTTCTTTACCATAGATCCAGGATGGCCTCTTTTACTTCCTGTCTGAGGTATCGGTAACTGCTTCTCATAACTTTTGCAGTTGGTGAAACAGACTATTTTCACAACGGCAAGACCAGACATGTGACTATCCTGTTGTTGATAACATTGGGTCTGCTCTCAGCGGCCACAAGGGATGTACCAGGGGGCCTGCTTTAGTTCATGTTTATGTTTATCTTGTTGTACAACTTAATACGGGACCTAGGTAGAGATTCGATAGAGGTTAGGTCAATGCACCACCATACCTATGTGCAGGAAAGGGGGAGTGGGGTGGTGGGACTGGATCGACTTACCGGGTGCATACCTTTTGATCTGGGTCTAGAATTTCAGTTACCCTGTTTCAGCTCAATATGGGCGCTCTGTTAGCAGTTGAATGTGGGCTTTTGCCGGCCCAATAGTTTATGTAGTTAAAGGTGGCGGGGTGGTGGTGGTTTCAGTGCGCTCCTCCTGGTTCAGAGGCACTTTCGACGCTTCTGAGCCGCATTCGGGATACCCTCTTCTAGGGTTTCCCCGACTTTTTGCAATTAAGGGGTGGTTGGGGGGATTCTGACCACTCAGGGGGGTTGATGGGGACTGGGATCCCCTGTAGGAATTTATTTGATAGCATATTGATCATGCGACATGGTTTTTCTCATGCTACTGTCCGTTCTCCTTTTGTTTCTCCTTTCTTCTTCATGTTCTTTTCTTCCCCTCTTCTCTCTTTCTATGTATTTTGCAGGTATCTCCAATTCAGCTTTGACATCCAGCCTGCACTCCGGGACTTTTGTGGTTATTACTGGTGGCTCATGCATCGCAGACAGTATGGCTCTCTTCATAGGAGCGGTGAGTCTTTGATCTTTTGTGTAGTTTGCCCTCCTCTGGTCCATGACTGATACACCCATTAGGCCGCCCACCCTTAAAATTCTTTCACACAACACTCAAGGCCTTAACTCCCCACTCAAACGACGGAAGCTCTTCGAACATTACCGCTCCGTACACGCGGACATTCTCTTACTTCAGGAAACGCACTTCCCTTCTACTTTCAAACCCACATATTTACATCAACATTATCCTCAATTTTTTCTAGCCTCCGCAGAGAACAAAACTAGAGGGGTAGCAGTGTGTATCTCCAAACACATTAACCTATCTCAACCTGAGACTTTTATGGACCCTCAGGGTCGATATATACTGGTATCCGGATACATAGATGGGGAATGCTACACTTTTGTTTCCTATTACGCGCCCAACAAGGGCCAAAGCACCTTCTTTACATCCATGCTGGGGAAGCTGCGACACCGCCTTAAGGGCACGGTGTTTATCGGAGGAGACTCGAATGTAGCATTTGATTTTTCTCTTGACAAATTAGCATCGGGTAGGTCCAAACCTAAACGTCCGTCAAAACAGAGCATTAACATTGCCCACACGATCCACTCTGAGGATCTGATTGATACTTGGAGAGAGATGAACCCACGGGCAAAGGACTATACACACTTTTCGGCTCCACACCACACTTATGCTAGAATAGATCACATTTTTACAAAACCCCAAACGATCCCCTTGCTAGAACATGCGAGAATTCTTGACTCGTCATTATCGGATCACTCCATGGTGGTTGTAGTGTCCAGGAGACCTATGGGTTCAGGGAGTCGCCCGTGCTGGCGTCTCCGGGAATCCATTCTGAGCGATCCTGCACATAGCGCAGACATAGCGGCTTCTATCAGAGAATACTTTGAACTGAATGATACAGGGGAAATATCGCCGGTTACACTATGGGCTGCACATAAAACTGTAATAAGAGGTAAGTTGATACAGTTGTCCTCTAATCTCAAAGCACAACATCAGGCCGACACTCTCAAATTCACAAAAGACTTCCGTTCACTAGCTAAGGCACATAAACAACGACCCACGGCAGATTCCCTAGCCAAACTAGACGAGGCCAGGGCCCGACTAAACATGTCCTTGACTACAGCGGCTGCTCAGCATCTTACCTGGACGGGGGCCAGATTTTATTCTCAGAAGGATAGGATTGGCTCAAAATTAGCGGTAAAACTGACCCCCAAGCCACGTTCACACTCTTTTCCTAAGATCAGGGTACATTCAGGGGACCTTTCTCAGAATCCCTCTAAAATAATGGAAACTTTTATGCGGTTCTTTTCGGACTTATATAAACAAGGCCCTGTCCCCCCTACAAATGTCCGCGAGACACTCCTGAATGCTCTCCCATTGCCCGAGATATCCAAGGCACATAAGGATCTGTTGGAGGATCCGTTCACTCTTGCAGAAGTCCTTGACACTATTAAATCTCTTACCGTGGGCTCTGCTCCGGGTCCGGACGGATTCTCCAATGGGTATTATAAGAAATTTGGCCCTGGTCTGGCCCCTTATCTGGTGAAAATGTTCAATTCTCTCAGGGATGGAGCCTCCTTGCACCCGGATATGAACTCGGCATTTATTTCAGTGATTCCAAAACCCGGAAAGGATGCCAGCGAGGTGGGCAATTATCGGCCTATTTCGCTTATGAATAATGACATTAAAATAATGACAAAAATTCTGGCGAACAGACTTTCAAGCTTTATCCCTAGATACATACACAAAGATCAGGTGGGATTCATCCCTGGGAGACAGGGACCAGACCAGATTAGACGTGCAGTAGATATTATAACACTCCTTAAGGCACAGTGGGACGGGGGCACCCCGCAACAAGGATTTCTGTTATCCATCGACCTTCATAAGGCTTTTGATTCCATTGACTGGTCATACCTAACGGATATTCTGGGGAGATGGGGGTGCGGCCAGTACTTTCTTAACCTTATATCGGCACTATATTCGCATCCTACGGCTCAAGTACGTCTGATGGGTAGGTACTCTAACGCATTTAGCATCGGTAGGGGGACAAGACAGGGATGCCCACTATCACCGCTTCTCTTTGCCATAGCCATAGAAACTTTGGCCATTGCCTTACGCTCCAACCCCGACATTAGGGGAGTCATGTGCGGGTCTTGTGAACACAAATGTGCTCTTTATGCGGACGACCTCCTCCTTTTTGTTACCTCGCCCTTAACCTCTATGCCCATAATTAACCGGACTTTATTGGATTTTAGTAGGATCTCGGGCCTAAAGGTCAATATGGAAAAATCTTTAGCTCTGAACGTTACGATCTCCGCGGATATGCTCTCCCAACTGTCGAACAATTTTACCTTCTCCTGGGCTCGCTCCCAGCTTCCTTATTTAGGGATCAATCTCACTTCGGACATACACACGCTATTTCAAGCTAACTATCCTAACATGGCGAAAAAATGTAGAACGGATTTGACTCGTTGGTCTGGATGTGGGATTTCTTGGCTGGGTAGGATTAATGCGGTGAAAATGACACTTTTACCGCGTCTTTTGTACTTGTTTCGTTCCCTCCCAATTCCGATCCCCAAAACATTTCTGAACAAATTACAATCAGACATTGTGAGGTTTGTTTGGGGGAAGAAAGGTTACAGATGCTCTTCAAACACGCTATACCGGCTGAAATCTCAAGGGGGTCTGGGTCTCCCCAACCTGTGGGGTTATTATCAAGCAGCACAATTGGCCCAGATATCTATGGCTTTTTCCGGTTCTGTAAAACCGGATTGGTTGTTGATGGAAAGACAGTCTACTCCTCACCACACGATAGATTTCCTGATGACTTGCAACCCTAAACGCAAACCGGCGATTCTAGCTCCCACCCTTTCACACTCCATGGCGCTGAGCTCTAACCTTTTTAAACGGGAATCGCTGATCTCCCCACTGAAACCGCTAACACACATTTTCCACAATGGGGATTTCCCCCCGGGGGAAGATATAGAAGCCTTTAAATGGTGGACGGATAAGGGGTTATACAGAATTGGACACTTCTTTTCCCCCACAGGCCCTCTATCTCTAACACACTGCAGAAAGAAACTAGATATGCCCGATTCGGAATTATATAGATTTACGCAACTCTCACACTTTTTAAATTCCATTTGGACCTCTAAGCCACTTCCCCCTTATATGACACAATATGAACAATGGTGTGCTCAGACTGCGGACCAGAGGGGGGGCATCTCACTGATCTATGCGGCTCTTTTGAAGACGGACAATAAGCCCCCTTATGCTCGGGCTTGGGAAGCTGATTTGGGCCACACCTGGGAGTCGAAACAATGGTATGGGGCCGCGATGAGAGCTCACAAAGGTATCCTGAATATCTCGCTCATAGAGGCGAGTGTCAAAGTTTTATTTAGATGGTATTATGTTCCTTCCAGGCTGGCCAAGATCTTTCAGGGCTCCTCGTCAGTGTGCTTCAGGGGCTGTGATCTGGAAGGTGACATGTCTCATGTCTGGTGGTCTTGCCCTCGCATCCGCACTTTTTGGCGGAAAGTGTTCTGCACAATTAGCTCCATTACAGGGACCACCATAGCTCCACATCCCAGTACAGCCCTGCTAAATCACATTATTCCGACTCTACCCAAACATTTGCAGCAACTGGCGTTTTTTATTTTTCTTGGAGCCAAAGTTACGATAGCTAAAGCCTGGAAGAAACACACGGTCTCCTTTAAGATGTTTAAAACCAAGGTAACTTGGATTATGGTACAAGAACAAATAGTGGCCAAATGGAAAGACAAAACAGAGAGATTCCGGTTGATTTGGGAACCTTGGGCTACAAAGTGTAATATTTCTCTCATTCCGGGGGTGCGGCCTGGAACCCTGGCCTATGGAGTGAGTAATGCCTGAATAGCAATTTACGTTCTTTATTCCTTTTTCTATCATTTCACACGTTTTTCTCTTTTCCCTCCTTTACCACCTCTCTTGGTGTACTATGTGGTACCCCGAAAGGGGTTAGAAGACAGACAGTAGCTATCTTTTGGACTAATTGATTACACAATTTTCTAGCGGTACCTCAAATTTTGGACCTCGGAGGAGATGGATGGGGAGTGCCCTGGTCTTGGTGAGCGAGCCCAGCCCCTGGTCTGCAGCTTGATCCCGTTTGGGGCATCAGGGGCTACGGGCTTGTGAGCCTTGCCTGGACATTTTCCACGGTTGGGAATTAATTGAATGCTATGGGTCCATGACACTGCAGTTGATATGGAAACACCATGTCTAGTTGTTATACAGATATGTACTTTTAGGTTTTTGTCTAGATCTTTGTTCTTCTAGATTACCCTTGTTTCTGCAAAAGTGGATTTTACTTGCTTATTATAAGGAATGTTCATCTATTTTGCTTTGTTCTGCTGAAAATCTTCAATAAAAATTATTGAAATAAAAAAAAAAAAAAAAAAAAAAAAAAAAAAAAAGGCTCAAAGGAAAGCAGTTGTATCAGTGTATTATAAAGTTATAATTTTCCGCACTTAGCATCTAGCACAGAACTATTACTTTAGCATGTTATAGCGTTACTGAATAAACCCATTGGCACAAGGCATTGTACGCACTGGCAAGCACAGGCTTAGCTTACATAAGCAGTAGAAGGTTGTTATACCATTATAACCATCAATCAGTGCAGAAGATTGCAAGGTTTAAATGACAGCTTTTATTGCTTGACTTAACCACCTCTATATCGACACGTTCACCCCCTTCCTGCCCAGATACATTTTCAGCTTTCAGTGCTGTCGCACTTTGAATGACAATTGCGCAGTCATGCAGCACTGTATCCATTACATTTTTATCATTTTCTTCACTCAAATAGAGTTTTCTTTTGTTGTAATTAATCACCACTGGGTTTTTTTTATTTTTTGCTGAACAAATGAAAAAATACCCAAAAATGTGTTTGCTGCACTGATGAAGCTTCTTTCATGGACACTGTTGAAGCTGCACAAATAGACACTAATAGGCTGCTTTGATGGACACTGATAAGGCAGCACTGATGGTCACTGATATGCTGCACTGATGGGCACTGATTAGCACTGACGGGGCTGCACTGATTATCAGTGTATATGTCCCCTGTCCCTGGGAAAGCAGGCTATCGGCTTTCTTTTCTTCAGACAGTGACAGTACTGAGGAAAGGAAATGCCAATAACCAGCATTTGTTTACAAGTGATCAGCTATGCTTGGACGCAGATGTTTACATGGCAAAGAGCCAACGTCACTGGCTCTTTACCCTGATCGGTGATGCGCTGTGTCCGAGGGGCACAGCTCACCACCAATCACCATGTTGCATGCCAAGAATGGGAGGATGCCATATGATAGCCTCCCAGAACAAGAGCGGTCCCGCCCAGCCGTCATTGTACAAAAGGCTGGGTGAGAACAGGTTAAGGCAGTGTTTCTCAACTCCTATCCTCAAGGCGCCCCAACAGGTCATTGATTTGATCAGTTTCACTGCCTTACTAATTACCACAGTCCTTTCATCTGAAGGAAATCCTGAAAACATGACCTGTTGGGGCGCCTTGAGAACTGGAGTTGAGAAACACTGGGTTAAAGTAATATTAAATCATCATCATTTTTAAACTTAAACTACAATAAAATAAACATTTCCCAGTTGTGAAAAATCTTACCCCAGCTTTTGCAGTTTACAGCTTCCAATGTTGCTGACTCCTCCTCTCCCATTGCTGCTTCCCCGAACTTCCAGTATCCACAGGAAAGCGTTAATAGTGGACAAAGCAGTTTCTATTGTTATCTTGGAGAATAAGTGTGTGTGGGAGGGGGGGGGGGGGGGGGGTGAGGAGTAGGAGCACCCCTGCTCACTTTGCTGCAGTCAAGAGGAAGCATTTCCAATTTCCTCATGTCTCCTCTCCACCCCAGAAATAAGATGCAGTGTTTTAACTTCATAGATAGTTACAAGTTTAAGGACTAATTTGTGTCATACATTTGTGAGCACAGTCAAGAACTGCACAGGCACAAGGATTTACATGACAGTTTTTTCACTGAGCCAGCAGAAAGTAGACGCTTACCCTGAATGATACCAAGAACAAAAAACAAAACAAAAACAAATTAAACATAGGAAAAAAAATCTGAAATTTGTGATTGTGGCAGGAGAGGGCAGACTTAACAGTGGACATTGCTGTCTTTAACCACTTGCCGACTGGCTCACGCCGATATACATCGGTAAAGTGGCAAGGGTGCGCAAAACGACAAACCCTTACGTCACTCCATCAGCGGCGGCTAGCGGGCATTGTCCCGCAGACTCGATGTCTACCAGTGGCCTGAGATCATGGCACAGAGAGGCAGAATGGGGAGATGCCTATATAAACAAGGCATTTCCCTGTTCTGCCTAGCAACATGACAGGGATCTACTGCTCCCAGTGATCGAGAGCAGTGATCTCTGTCATGTTCTAGTGAGCCCACCCCCCTTACAGTTAGAACACACGTAACTCCTTGATCGCCCCCTAGTGTTTATTCCCTTCCCTGCCCGTGTCATTTACAGAGTAATCGGTGCATTTTTATAGCACTGATCGCTGTATAAATGCCAATGATCCCAAAATAGCGTCAAAAGTGTCCGATCTGTCCGCCGCAATGTTGCAGTCATGATAAAATTCATAGAGCACCATCATTACTAATAAAAAAAATTGAATAATAAAATGCCATAAATCTATCCCTTATTTTGTAGATGCGATAACTTTTGCACAAACCAATCAATATACGCTTATTGCGTTTTATTTTATTTTTTTACCAAAAATATGTAGAAGAATACATATTGGCCTAAACTGAGGAAGACTTTTATATATATATATATATATATATATATATATTTGTTATTATAGCAAAAATTTAAAAAATATTGCATTTTTTTTTCAAAGGTGATCAATTACCACCAAAATAAATCTCTATTTGTGGAAAAAAAAGGACATCAATTTTGTTTGGGTACAACGTTGCACGACCACGCAATTGTCAGTTAAAGTGACGCAGTGCCGCATCACAAAAAAGGGCTTGGTCAGGAAGGGGGTAAATCCTTCCGGGGCTGAAGTGGTTAACCAGTCTGTTAGCTTGGAGAAAGAAGAGGATAGATGGGGGAGGATCAGAGGAGTGCCTTGCCATCATAGACTACGGGGCTACGTTTTTCTGTTGATGCACAAAGTGAGGGAGTCCCTGCATGCAAGGTTGGCTTCATAGGAACCCTGGGACAGCAGTTATTGGAACATAGGCAAAGTTTAAAAAATAAAAAAGCTGCACAACCAGAAATTGATTAGATCAGCTTCTGAAAGTGCTCAGTAAAAATTGAGGGTTTAACATCACTTTACAACTGAACTCTGGAGAAAATCCAAAGTTTTTCTAGAAGTGGGCCCCCCCCCTGCAAAGCAGGGGTTATTTTAACACTCTAATACATTTCAGGAATCTATACAATATACAATATCACTTCAAAACCTGAACGCAGCGCTCATGTATGTAAATAAACTAATATCACTAAGTTCTATGAGATATTCTCTCCTCTTTAGTGTTTAGCAGCTGTTATATCTCAAAAAAAAATCTTACCACCGCCCTCTGAAGACAGTATTACGAAACGCGTCAGTAATTGGTCAGGCGGATTGTATGGTCGGCAATAGCAGACGAACACCCAGGACTCTACTAGCAGGCAGTTTAAAAAGGAATAGATTGGCCTGACGGTGAGACGTTCATGGTGCATTGCTGAGAGGATTTTATGCTATTTGATGATTATTAGAAGTAAGCGTATTATGTAAAAAAGGGGGGACAGGGCATTTATAATAAAGGGTATAACACTATACCAGTCCCCTTGTATTTTTACACGCTTACGTGCAATGAGGAGAGCATGTTAAAGAACGGTGGAGAAAGGAGGATTGAAGAGGTGACTACACTGCAGGATCTAATGCATATCGGCTTTATGACAGTGGGGCTCTGGTAAGCAGCCATTTATGTGGGTATACACATTGGTGAAAATGGTGACGATGTAGGACAGGCACCTAACACGTATGAAATACATCTTCACAGGGAAAGATATCACCTGATCCTCGTGTGTCTCCACTGGAAGGACTTTCTTTTATATTTATATTGACTTTTAATTTGGTCGATCTGGACTTTTATTTGTGTGTTATGCATAATTGTTTTAACGAAAGCAATGGATCTGTATTTGTGATAATGGTTGGAGAAATCATTTAGACTATACAGTAGAGCGCTGTTAGTGTTTGACGTATAGGGTCAACCACACGGGGTAAGGGTTATTTTAACCTGGGGAACATTTAAAAGCAGTTTTGCTTACCTTACCACTCACTCCTGCAGGCTTCCTCCCAAGTGCATGACTGGTCCTCCGAAGGTCTGCCTTTTGACATCATCACGTACAATATAGGGCCAGCATGTTCCATTAGATTGAGGAATTTCTATATTAGAACTTTTTACATTCAAATGTATCCGATAGACTGTGAGAAGTCATAAGCTAGATACAGCAAACAGCTGTTACATCATCGATAACAGGGCTGATACATTTAAGTATTACACCAAAGCATGTTCTCGAGGTGTTTTGGACACTGGAATATTGCTGATAACTTGTCATATAATTTACTGTAACATGTGTAGCGGATGACATTTGGGATCAAATGTCATACGCATGTAAATTTAGTTTTTGGTCTCAGAACAATAAAGGTTCTGAGGGTTAATTGTGTAGGTAGGCCTTAACACCAGTCTGGCCAGGCTGTGTTTGGAAGTTCTGCCTGGTCATGTGAACGGTGAGGTGCACATGACAGGCCAGAACCAGGTCTGGTTGGATGTTTAGGTATCGGCCTTCTTGGAGCCAATCAGTGGGAGTGCCGGAGCATGCTGAGGAGTCTGGGAAGGGGTGCTTAAGGGGGTGCGGGTCACGTGTTCGAGGTTCCGGAGTTGTATGTGAGACCCGTGTGGTCTGTTCTGGTTCCAGGACCAGGGTATTCCCGTTTGACACCCCACAAAATGTTCCTGTCGGTGGCCCCTGATAGACCTGTCTTCTGGTCTGGGGTAGGGATTCATCTGTTCCCGAGTCTTGGACCTGGCTGGTCTGAGGCGCAGTAACTGAGGGAGGATTCAAAGTGTCTGGGTGTGCTCTCGGTTTGGAGGGACACCGCAGCTCGTGGTAGTGACCGGGGGAGCACTCTTCGGAGGAGGGCTGGCAAGTGGCATCCTGAGAAGTGCCTGGTTACTGATTTGAGAAGGACATTGACAAATTCACACTTTTCCAGTACCATTGAGGAGACAGGAAATGTTCCAGGTACGGAGGAAAAAGGTTCCTGTTCACCCTTAGTTGATTGTTCAAGTTTGAGTCAACGTGCTGACTGCCATGATCTCTGGCTAGAGATCTGTTCAGCCTTGAAGTACCCAGCTGTGAGTGGCTATTCTCTGGGTGGAAACAGAAACTTTGCTAGACCTGCAGTTCAAGGTGCCTGAGTTCTTCACCCATGCCCTCTGTTCCCTAAGAGACTATATTATTTGAAAGTTCTTACTACAAAATAAACCTTTTGAAAAAGCACTTCATCTGTGTCCATGTACAAATCGTTGGGTATCAACCCTGGGAACCCCTAGAAGTGGAAGAGCAGACCAAGAGAAGGTAACTGGTAAGCCCATGAAGTCAAGGCCGCCCTGCAACGGGTTATGGCCGCTACACATGTAAAGTAGAAAATAGTCAGGGCTACTGGAAAGATTTAGCCTCCCAGAAAGTGAATGGAGATTCAAAAGTTTATGGTTATATCCAGTAGTGTATTTTGGTTTTGTGCTGCCCTAAGCAAGACTAAAATCAGACACCCCCCCATCTAAATTTGTCCCACCCCTTCCTGCTTAATATCCACCCCTTCATCTGTAAACCCCAGCCCTTCATCTTTAGGCTCCATCTCTTCCTATTAGAGCTCCACCTTTTCAGAGGTGGAGAAGAGAGGGGGGAAGAGAGAGGGGGAGATGGGGATGAGAGAGAGGGGGTGAGAGAGAAGATAGGTGAGAGAGGGGGGGTGAGAGAGAGGGTAAGAGAGGGGGTGAGAGAGAGGTTGGGACAGGGAAAGAGAGGATAGAGGTGGGGTGAGAGAGAGGGGTGTTGAGAGAGAGAGAGAGC
Organism: Lithobates pipiens; assembly: GCF_037356315.1. NCBI lineage: Eukaryota > Metazoa > Chordata > Amphibia > Anura > Ranidae > Lithobates > Lithobates pipiens. Next base: position 203,815,745 of record NW_027507686.1, read on the forward strand.
GAGAGGGAGAGAGAGGGGGTAAGCTTCCCTATCCCCCCTATACTACACCAGGAGGTTCTCCCATCCCTCCCCCCCAAAAAAACGATACCGGACTCTCACCTTCCCACAGCCTGCTGGTTCCTTTTACCAGCTGGTTGTAACAAGGCTGCCGGGGTATGATCACAGCCCGGAACTCTGACCTGCTCTGCCAAGTGAACTACTTCCAGGATTGGAAGCTGCAGCCACCGCCACCTCTTGCTTCCACTTTGCTCCCCCGTCACCAAACGGTCAGTCTAAGGCCATCACTGGTGTCATGCCTCTGACAGTGCCACCTGGGTGTTGTCTGCACCCCCTAGCAACGCCACTGCTCTTAGTGTTCCTTCTAACTGGGGGCGGCGCCACCCCCCTGAAAAATGCTGCACAAGGCAAATGCTTTGATTGCCTCTCAGTAGACAGTTCCCTGGTAGTTTCTGGAACCAGAGGTGAGAAAATCGCTCATTGCTCCATCTATACTAATGACAACTGTCTTAGAGGGGATTTCTGTTCACTTTGGACTTTTCTGAGGGCAGCAAATACAGTAAATGTAAGTCTCCCCCAGTGGAACATAGAGAGGGAAAAAAAACTGACAGTAGTTTTATCCAGGCTGATGTCAGAGTTTACAGAGGTTATGGCATCAACCCCTCTGTTGTGTGACAGTGTTAAGGCCTAGCAACTGGCCACTAGGCCTAACCCTAAGCGATGGATCATGGAAGAGGTTGTGTGCACCCCATAATGAGAAGCATCAGGTATTTTGTGATGGTTGCAAAAGAAGGAGCAATGAGTGATTGCTGTGAAGGGCATTATTACTAGGTCAGGGTTAGCTTTAAAGAGATCCTGTCACTTTGCCCTGAATGAGGAAGGTGACAAGGCCTCTTTAACCATTCTAGCCCCGACTGTCAGGAAAGGTTCCATGCGCTGGTAATATCTATCATTTAGCATGCAGTACTGAGGTCCACCAGCAGGCATCTCCTGGCAGTTTGAAACTGTCAGGAGAGCTGTCCCCTGCTGGTGTTATGTCATCTTTGGGCCGCAGTACTGGTGTCCACCAGCAGATGGATCCTGGCAGTGTGGAGCAGACAGCACCTCCTGCGATCAGGTGTCACCAGAGGCTAATTGCAGGTGTGCATATAAATACCCGGCAAGCATTCACATGCTTGCCCTGGTATTGTCCTTGCACCCTGACCTGTTAGCCTGTAACCTGTAACCTGAACCAGGACCTGAACCTGTACCTGAGCCTATACCCGATCCCATCCTGATCCTGTCCCACCTGTGTTCCTGTTCCCTTGATACCTGTTCCCATCCATCATCTCCCTCCCCTGTCCTGCCCTTGTTCATCTGATGATCTGCTGTGTATGACCCTGCCCTGGCTAACATTTGTGAATCTGGAACGGCCCTTTGTTATCTGCTAATCTTCTGTGTATGATCCAGGCCTGGCTAACGTGTTTGATTTTGGTACTTCCCTTTAGCCGTATATATTATCTGTTGTCTGTAGGTTTCCGTTGGTTAGTTGAGCACTATTTGTATTTGGGACATTTACTTGTTTACTATTTATCTTTAATAAACTTTATATTATTCACCTTACTTTCATTTTGGTTTTCTCTTTGCAGTCCACACAGTCTTGTCAAACCTGTTCATGACACCGACTATTGGCGAAGGGAGGTTACCTACAATGTATACTGTATTTAAATTACACATCATTGTAAATAAATGTAATCAGCAAGGGGTAAACTACTAGAGCTGACTTGCTAAACTGAAAATGCTGACACAGAACTTCTAAGGAATTGTTATTTAGGAAATATAAAATAGGGAAAGCTAGTGCGCTCAACCTAAGATAACTTACAGAGAGGAAGTAATGTATCTAGGAAGCAGCCAGCATAAAAAAGTGTTCTCTGCACCAAAATTAGATAAATGAAAATGAAAATGCGGCGCTACCAAAAAAGTGCTAAATAAAAATGAGTGTATGGTAATCTCAAAATAAATGTGGATCAAAATGTTATTCACTAAATATAAATACAATGGAAAATAAATATATCAAAAATTCAAACAAATATGCGTGTATGCAAATATATGCAAAATTAGTGAATAAAAAATTGTGGAGAAATATTCAAACCCCTAAACAATCCACATAGACAATCCCAATCCAAACAAACATAATAAAATAACCATATGAAGAATAAAAAATAGTGAATATCGTGAAAAAATGAATATTTAGACATATGATGCAAACACGTGATAGTCCATAAATTTAAAGTGCATTAATGACTAATGCCATTGTAAAATTAATAAATAGAGTTCATGCAAAAGATGTGAAGAGGCGATTCCCACAAGTGATAGATCACTGCAAACTTCAGTGCTTAATGGGTGCACCACCTATTTCCCCCAGCCTCTCACCTCCAATATCTGGTATACAGGCACTGTGTACAAGGGGTAACTGCTGGCTTCTATTTCGTTCCCACTGCTTCACCGCTGATTAACTTTTCACTGTGAGGATATATGTTACATGCCCTCCCAATAGCTCCAGGATATCCAGGCCATAAAGAGTGGAAAAACACAGAGGGCTCTCATGTGTAGTAACTTGGCTATTTTATTGAAAACAACAGTAAAATCCACACTTACATTTAAAATATCAGCAGAGTGTGCAGCAGACGCGGACTTCCGGTTTCGGCCGTAAACCGGAAGTGATGGGTCCGACACCGAATTCCTTCCCTAAAAGGAAGGAATTCGGTGTCGGACCCATCACTTCCGGTTTACGGCCGAAACCGGAAGTCCGCGTCTGCTGCACACTCTGCTGATATTTTAAATGTAAGTGTGGATTTTACTGTTGTTTTCAATAAAATAGCCAAGTTACTACACATGAGAGCCCTCTGTGTTTTTCCACTCTTTATGGCCTGGATATCCTGGAGCTATTGGGAGGGCATGTAACATATATCCTCACAGTGAAAAGTTAATCAGCGGTGAAGCAGTGGGAACGAAATAGAAGCCAGCAGTTACCCCTTGTACACAGTGCCTGTATACCAGATATTGGAGGTGAGAGGCTGGGGGAAATAGGTGGTGCACCCATTAAGCACTGAAGTTTGCAGTGATCTATCACTTGTGGGAATCGCCTCTTCACATCTTTTGCATGAACTCTATTTATTAATTTTACAATGGCATTAGTCATTAATGCACTTTAAATTTATGGACTATCACGTGTTTGCATCATATGTCTAAATATTCATTTTTTCACGATATTCACTATTTTTTATTCTTCATATGGTTATTTTATTATGTTTGTTTGGATTGGGATTGTCTATGTGGATTGTTTAGGGGTTTGAATATTTCTCCACAATTTTTTATTCACTAATTTTGCATATATTTGCATACACGCATATTTGTTTGAATTTTTGATATATTTATTTTCCATTGTATTTATATTTAGTGAATAACATTTTGATCCACATTTATTTTGAGATTACCATACACTCATTTTTATTTAGCACTTTTTTGGTAGCGCCGTATTTTCATTTTCATTTATTTAGGAAATACTTTGAAGAAAGTGGGCATAGATACATTTCTTTAGAGTTTTTTTCCATGGAAGGTTTTGACAAGGGACCACAGATCTCCTTAAGAACCTCTTTTTTTTGTATAAAAGAAAATAAAGATTTTCCTTGCAATCGCTTTATTAAGTCCTTCCATCTATCAAACGTCTACTGTGTGTCATTGATTTATTTAGTGGTCTGAAACAAACCATTGAATAAGCACAGTATTTTTCATCCGTACAACGTGTGCTGCCTGGTTTATTTAATAAAGACCTATGCTGTCAGACGATACACGTCATGTACATTTGTAGAGTCTGTGGATACTGACAGGTGGAACAATTCTTTGTTAAAGTACTTGGCTTTTATTCTTATTTCCTAGTGTGTCTTCTTTTTGAAAAGACAGGCTTTTTTTGTAACACAGCTCAAAGTGTAATCACTATGTAAAATGCAGGTGATGCTTTTGGCTACAATGGTAGTGCATTAAGAGATAAGGAATCATGTGGTACATGAGCGGGTAAGTACATATTTGACATAATTGGTATAGCGAGAGGATTGCCCAATGAAAAAAATAGATGGGGAACCTGTTGATTGGGGCTCTTGGAATGGGGCCCAAGAACTAGGGGAGATTGATAGGGAGGAGGATGATGATTATCATCTTTCATTCTGTTTCTTTTTGGCATTCCTTTACTATTATACATGGAGAGAAGATGTGTAAACTTGATCTTGGTTTAAAAATCAAACGTGGCCATCCTGGGGGGCATGGCTTGGCGCGCGACGGAGATGGCAGCTTAACAGAGGAGCACCGTCGATAAAGTGGCCCAAGCCCGTCTGTTTTCACCGACGAACGCCTGAAGATGAACAGACAGAACAGGCAACTGCTCCAGACTCGCTCACGCCGCTCCCAGGCTGCCAACACCGTCTCAGATCTTTTTAAATCCCAGGCCTCAGCGCTGAAGGTGGTGGAGGGAGGCAAGATGGCGCCGGGCCAATGCGGAGGAGGACTGCAGTGAGGATTCGCAGTCGGCCGCGGAGGATAACGGTAGGAGAGGCACCCGCTCTACCCATCCCCTTACCTATGAGGTTATGTCATGCTTCGCTGCCGATATCAAGGCTTCGTTTTCCGCTGCCATCACTGACCTAAAGACTAGCTTCCTTGTACTACAAGAGAAGATGGCAGCCACGGAGGCTGCGGGGAAGCAGAGGGACAGATCCATTAATAGGCTAGACGAAGCGGTAGCCACACATTCCCTCCACTTCATTGAAATAAACAGGCATTTGGAAGACCTGGACAACAGGGGGAGACGTAACAATATTAGGGTACGCGGCATACCGGAATCGGTAATGGCGGATCAGATCACCTCAGTCCTGCAGAGGGTCTTTAATTCCCTCCTGGAGAGGCCAGAAGAGACTGCCATAGATTTCGTCAGAGCACACAGGGCGCTCAGGATGAGAGGCCCGGACACTTTGCCCCCTCGTGATATAGTATGCTGTCTCCAGAGCTTTGCCCTTAAAGAGGACATCATGTCACGGGCGCGCAGGGAAGACCAGATTGTTTTCAATGGGGAAAGCATCAAACTTTTTCAAGACCTCTCCCAAATTACCCTGAAAAACCGCAGGGCGCTGCGGCCCTTGCTGGATAAATTAAGGGAGAAAGAGCTGCGTTACTCCTGGCGCTTCCCCTTCGCCCTCCTGGTCAATCATGGCGGCAAGCAGCATATTCTACGCCCACCTGCAGACCTCCCGGAGTTCTGCACGGCCCTCCAGATTGAACTGATTGCCTTACCTGACTGGTATCGGGAGTTCTCACTACCACCCAAGGATAGGACCCCACCTTTCTCCCCACTGGCATCTCCTGAGAAACACTCCACCAAGAAGCGGAGACAAGGCTGTACCGATGCCTCACCGGGGGGCACTCCCCGAAGTTGCCCTCACTCTTCCAGGATTCTGATGGACGCTTAGGCACACTGTGGTAACTTTGCATTTACGGGGTTTTGTATGTGACTTTGTTTTTTACCCTTTTTTCTTTTCACACTTCCCCCCCGTTTACTTGCCTCTACTTTTGCCTACGAAACATCTACAGCTTCCTCAACAATGTATCTCGGACCCTCTCATTGACTGGGGGAAGAGGCTGTGTGTTCCTATTTTTTCATTTTATTTTCTCTTTTGTTTTACCCCCCCCCCCCCCTCTATTCGAGAGATCAGAGGAGGACCGATCTGTTCTATTTACATTGGAGCAAAAGACTGTCGGTTACATCCTGCCCTCTACCTGCTTAGAACCCTTGGGATAACTGGCCGGGTGACCCCAAGTACTTATTTATACACCCAACTAATGGCAAAGGGCAGGGAGTGAAATGTCCACCGGAGGCTCCTGTGTTTATTACCCACGTGCCCAGCTTTCCTGCTCCATTGATTGCACAGCTAATGTTTTTTTATTTTTTTATTTGTTGCAGGAGGACGTGGGGTAATGGAGATACTCTGCTGGTAGGGCCCTGGGGGGTCTACCTGCCCAGTATCTCGAGGGGTTGCTGATGTTCGGATGCTATACATGTTCCTCACTTAAGCTGCTTATAGCTTTTTATTCTGGTTCTTTGTTTTAAATTTCTTAGTTCGTCGGTGTATAACAGACTGTTCAGCACCTATCATAGATTTGTAATGGGCCACGCTCGACGACCCCTATTTGGTTAATCGAGCACTTGCTCTAGTTTGATTAATTGTTGATATTTAATTTTTCCTCTCTACACGGCGTAGACACCTGGACTGTTAGCCTGGTGTGTTCTGCGTGGTGGTTGCTGCTGTCTCTGGGGTGGGCCTCCCTAACCCCCCCAATAGTGTCCAGTATGGGTCCGTTTGGGGCCCGTCCTCACACACTAACTTAACCACTTCAGCTCTGGACCAATAAACACCTTAAGGACCAGAGGTCTTTTTCCAATTTCGCACTATGCTGCTTTAACTGGTAATTGCGCGGTCATGCAATATTGCACCCAAACTAAATTTGCGTCCTTTTCTTCCCACAAATAGAGCTTTCTTTTGATGGTATTTGATTGCCTCTGCGATTTTTTTTTGCGATATAAATGGAAAAAGAGCGAAAATTTTGAAAAAAAAAGATATTTTCTTCTTTTTGTTATAAGAAAAATCGAATAAACTAAATTTTAGTCATACATTGAGGGCAAAATGTATTCAGCCACATGTCTTTAGTAAAAAAAATGTCAATAAGCATATATTTTTGGGTTTGCGCAAAAGTTATAGCGTCTACAAACTAGAGTACATTTTCTGGAATTTACACAGCTTTTAATTTATGACTGCCTATCTCATTTCTTGAGGTGCTAAAATGGCAGGGCAGTACAAACCCCCCCCAAATGACCCCATTTTGGAAAGTAGACACCCCAAGGAAATTGCTGATGGGTATGTTGAGCCCATTGAATATTTATTTTTTTTGTCCTAAGGGATTGAATAATGACAAAAAAAAAAAAAATTTTTACAAAAAGTTGTCACTAAATGATATATTGCTCACACATGCCATGGTTATATGTGGAATTGCACCCCAAAATATATTCCGCTACTTCTCCCGAGTATGGGGATACCACATGTGTGGGACTTTTTGGGAGTCTAGTCGCGCACGGCACCCCGAAAACCAATCACCACCTTCAGGATTTCTAAGGGTGCAAATTTTTGATTTAACTCCTCACTACCTATCACAGTTTCGAAGGCCATAAAATGCCAAAATAGCACAAAACCCCCCAAAATGACCCCATTTTGGAAAGTAGACACCCCAAGCTATTTACTGAGAGGCATGTTGAGTCCATGGAATATTTTTGCCAAAAGTTGCGGGAATATTACCAACTTTTTTTTTTTTTGCACAAAGTTGTCACTAGATGATATATTGCTCACACATGCTATGGGCAGAAGTCAAATTACACCCCAAAATAAATTCTGCTGCTTCTCCCGAGTACGGGGATACCACATGTGGGGGACTTTTTGGGAGCCTAGCCACGTACGGGACCCCGAAACCAAGCACTGCCTTCCGGATTTAAATATAAAATGCTACCAAAAAAACTGTTAGCGATCGCAGGGATCAGGCCTGACTCTGCGATCGCTGCAGTTATGTGTTTAGTGTTTTGTAAGTGACAGTGATCGATCGATACTGCACTTGGGTGGGCTGGGCAGAGGGGCAAACCGCAGGTGCTAGCAGGTATCTGGGCTGATCCCGCTAACAATGCGTTTTTTTGGAACCCTAAACTGCTGGGGATGCTAGTATAGATCTGATCAGATCAGATATTGATCTGTTCAGATTCTATACCACTACGGGAGGTGTATGCTTTGCGCGTGGGTGTTAGCGGTACTGGCACTAACCTAGCGCTGCCTGGGGCGACGCAGACCCTGACCCTAAAACCTAATTGATATCACCCGCCGGGTGATCAGCGGGTTAAACCTTTATTGGGTAATAAATGGTGGGTGCCCTGATGCTATAAAAAGCAAACTAACCAGAGTCACCCGTAACACTTATACGGTGATCAGTGGTGAAAGGGTTAACTAGGGGCAATCAGGGGGTTCAAATTTTTATTAGGTAGTATATGGGGGTCCCTGGCGCTATATAAAAATCTGACGGGGAACCTAAATAACTAACTGGCTAACCAGCGTCACCAGTGACACTTATACTGTGATCGCTGGTGAAAGGGTTAACTAGGGGCAATCAGGGGGTTAAAACCATTATTGGGTAGTATATCGGGGTACCTAGCGCTATAAAAACCTGGCGGTGAACCTAAAAAAATAACTAGCTACCTAGCGACAGTAGCGACACTGATGCAGCGATCAGAAAAATTATCGCTTAGTGACACTGGCAAAAGGGGGTGAAAGGGTTAACTAGGGGCAATCAGGATGTTAAAACCATTATTGGGTAGTATATCGGGGTACCTAGCGCTATAAAAACCTGGCGGTGAACCTAAAAAGATAACTAGCTACCTAGCGACAGTAGCGACACTGATGCAGCGATCAGAAAAATGATCGCTTAGTGACACTGGCAAAAGGGGGTGAAAGGGTTAACTAGGGGCAATCAGGAGGTTAAAACCATTATTGGGTAGTATATCAGGGGGGGGGGGGGGGTTTGTGTACCTACGTGTACCTATGTGTCAGTGTAGTGTTTTGGTGCACTTACTTTGTGTCTTCTCCTCGTAGTCCGGTCAAAAAGAGAATGACATCACTTCCTCCTTCCTGTGTAAACAATACACAGTGGGAGGAAGTTCGTCATTGGCCAGGAGCGATCGAGAGGGGGTGGCCAGAAACCAACGGCCATCCCCTTATCACGGATCGCTCCCGGAGGGAAACGGACCGCCGTAGCCAGCGGGAGGGGGTCCGATCGGACCCCCCACCCGCTGGAAGGCAGGCACGTACATCTACGTGCTTGTGCCTGCCTGTGCCATTCTGATGACGTAGAATGGCAATACGGCGGTCCTTAAGTGGTTAAACACCCGGGACGGCTTACCTGTCTGAAGGGAGAGTAACCTATACTTTATCTTCCTTATACTCCTTTCCTACTTTCTGCTACTTCTCTACTCTTCTCCTTACCTTACCTTAGCCTATATCCAATTAGAGATTCTGTACTGCCTTAAGTATACACATATAACTGCTGAGCTATTTTTACAGGTTCCGACATCCGCGCTTCCCTGAGTCTGAGCCATGGCATATTCTGATGTCGGTCGTGGTCCCACGATCATCTCTCACAACATTAAGGGGCTTAACATCCCTGAGAAGAGAACCACTTTATTGAGGGAGCTTAGGAAAGGTAGGCCTGGTTTTGTATTCCTCCAAGAGACCCATTTTAAAATCAATCACATACCAAGACTTACTGACTCTTACTTTGTTGAGGCCCACCATGCTGCCAGTCCCGAGACCAAGTCCAAGAGGGTCTCGATACTGGTGAGCAGGGACGCTGCCTTTACGGTGACGGGCAAACTGGTAGACCCTGGGGGGAGATTTATTTTCCTCACGGGGTTGTGCCGGGGAGTCCCCCTGACACTGGCGAACGTTTATTTCCCCAACTCAGCCCAGCTCACTTTCTGCCGGAAGGTGGTGGACGAGCTGTTGAGCTTTAGTTCCGGTAGACTGATACTGGGGGGAGATTTTAATGTTCCTCTTATACCGACTGAAGACACATCCACTGGAAAATCAGCTATCATGTACAAAGTCCTAAAGAGCATTAAGAAGCTTCTACACTCACTGAACCTAGTGGACACCTGGCGCCACTTAAATCCAGATGGACGGGATTATTCCTTCTTCTCGGCCCCACACAATCGACACTCGAGAATCGATTACATTTTTATAGCCCAGAGGGACCTCCCATTGCTACGTGATGCTCGCATAGGTTTGCAAACCATTTCGGACCACGCACCTATTTCCATCTCCTTCGACCTGTCAGATACTCGTACCAGACACAACACATGGAGACTGAACTCGTCGCTGCTGACGGACCCGACGCTCCTACCTGACTTGGTCTCCTCACTGACTGAATATTTCCGGCTGAACAATACACCTGGGATGAACCCCCTTACGCTTTGGGAAGCCCACAAATGCCACATTAGGGGTGAGCTGATCCGTATGGGGGCCAGGAAAAAAAGGGAGAGGGACAAAGCAATCTCTGACCTGACTGTCAAGATCCGTACCTTAGAATCCCTCCACAAACATTCCCTTACCGTTGACTCGGCGACCGAACTCCTCGAAGCCAGAAAGACCCTGAAACAAATTTTTGACAATACCGCCAGGAGATTCCTATTTTTCAAAAAGAAGATTTACTACGAGCATGGGGAAAAGACGGGCAAGATTCTAGCAAGAGCCCTGAGGTCCCAGACAAATCACAACCACATTATGGGTATAAAAGGCAAAGGGGGGAAGATTGATTGCGATACGGTGAACATTGCCCGACATTTCCACAATTACTATACAACTCTATACAATCTCCCACATATGCATAGACCTCCCGACATGCAGAGCGACCGTGCCCAGGCGATACAGGCCTACCTAGCGGCAGCTAACCTCCCCGCGTTAAATGATGAAGATCGTATTCAGCTGGATAGGCCTATAGAGGAGGCCGAAATTAAAATTGCTGTTAGAGATTTGAAAACAGGTAAATCCCCTGGACCCGACGGTTTTAGTGCTATATATTATAAGACTTTCTTGGACATTTTACTTACCCCCTTTAAGAACGCTATGAATTCTCTGACAACCCAGGGACTGATCTCCAATGACTTCCTGTCGGCTTTTATTACAGTCATACCCAAGGAGGGGAAGGATCCTCTAAACTGTTCTAGTTACAGGCCGATTTCACTCTTAAATATTGACGTCAAACTTCTAACGAAAATTTTAGCCAATAGATTGAGACCCTTGCTTCACGACTTGATAGGTCCCGTCCAGGCCGGATTCATGCCCGGTAGAGAGGCCAAAGATAATGTTACGAAATCCCTGAACCTAATCCACCTGGCACACCAGCGAAAGATCGAGGGCTTCCTCCTGTCAACCGACGCGGAGAAGGCCTTTGATCGAGTAACTTGGGACTATATGCTACAGGCGTGCAAACATACAGGACTGGGTCCGAATATGATGGCCTGGATTTCAGCGATGTACCAGAACCCCTCGGCCAGGCTCAGGGTGAATGGGACGTTGTCAGACACAGTGCATATTAAAAATGGTACCAGACAGGGGTGCCCTTTGTCGCCCCTACTCTTCATTATTTCCCTTGAACCCTTTCTACGACACGTACTCGCGAACCCATCCATTAGAGGATTCCACCTTAATGGCCGAGACTACAAAATTGCGGCTTTTGCCGATGATTTGTTGTTTTTCCTGACAGACCCTCATGTCTCCATCCCCTCTCTTTTGAAAGAATTTGCTAGCTATGGATATCTATCTAATCTCAAAATAAATTACTCTAAATCTGAAGCGATGAATATCTCACTTCCCCAAAATTCATTGACCAGGGTTCAGGTTAATAGTCCCTTCCATTGGGTCGAGTCGGCCATTAAATACCTAGGAATCTGGCTAACACCAAGACTATCAACGACGTTTGTGCAGAATTTTTCCCCCCTCCTTAAGAATCTAACACAGGACCTACAGAGGTGGGTCTCGGGGTTTTTCTCATGGTTTGGCAAGGCTGCCATATGCAAGATGGTTGTCCTGCCAAAGGTATTGTATCTGCTGAACTTTACCAATTAAGATACCCATGAGTTTCTTTAAAGCGCTTCACTCGCTCCAGATGAAATTTATATGGGGCCATAAACCGCCCGACTGAAGATGACGCTACTGACCAGACCCAAAGACAAGGGGGGCCTTACTACTACGCCACACATTGCACGCATTATCGACTGGCATTGTCATTCTCACCTTAAGGACTGGGTCCTCTTGGAGGAAAACTCTGGCACAAGCCCCCTCAGGTTCTTGCCCTGGATCCCACGTGCGAAATGCCCCACGGCCATGCTGACGCACCCTACCATTGGAACTACCCTTAATATATTTCATAAACTAGCAAGGGATTCCAGGTTCTCCTCACCCTTGAGCCCACTTACCTCGGTGCGAGACAACCCGGACTTTCCCCCGGGCTTGGGTAACCCTTTGCTCACACTGTCCAATCCGAGTAGGCCACTTTTGGCGACTGATTGTTTCCTCAACAACAAGATGAAAGACTTTGCTCAACTCAAATTGGACTGTAGCATCCCACATCTGCCTATGTGGACGTACTTTCAACTGCGCAGCTACGTCAATGCCACCAGTCGTAGGCCTCACTTTTCGAGAGACCTAACAAACTTTGAATCGGTGTGTTCAAGGGGAGAACCAACTCCGAAGACCACATCGCTTTCCTATGCCTGGCTACAATCCTTGGGTCCGTGGGAGGACCTTAGACTCAGGGAGCGTTGGATCCAAGAACTGGGCTGTCGATCTCTGACGATCAGTGGTATAGGGCCTACAAGGTCCTTACTCATTGGTATGCCACCCCAGTGAAAATCCACCGGTGGTACCCGTGTTCGTCTGATAGGTGCTGGAGATGTGGCACTGAGAGGGGCTCTCTGTTTCACATATGGTGGAACTGTGAGTTGTTGAAGCCATTCTGGACAGGGGTTAAGAAACTGATAGTCCAAATCACGGAGACCAGACTTGGGTTGGACGCTGCTTGCTGTATGCTACATGTGTCCACTATGTCTTTTAGACAGTACAAACACTCTCTTATGAGGCACATGTTGAATGCAGCCAACTCCCTTATTCCACTTTTCTGGAAATCTACAGCCATCCCCACCTTGAAGGATTGGTTGAACAGAATCTCCTTCATCTGTGACATGGAGGACACGGCTGCTCAGTCCAACGAGAGAGTTGAGCGCTACCATAAGACTTGGACTCCGTGGTTTGTCTTTAGATACTCCCAGACTTATCGGGACATGATGACTTAGGTGGGACTGCCTAAGTGAAGGTCGGTCGCTTAAGTTAGTCCTGTGTCTCGGCTGAATCCTCCAGATATCTCTGTACTGACCTAGGGATTACAGGTTGTGCATTTCATGTACTAGTTAATCAGTGATGTGCTACCTTACGCTACTTCTTGGTATAGGCATCCCCCCCCCTCTTTCTCCTACTTCCTCTATTTCTTTCTTCTAGATGTTTATTATATCCTGCCTCTTCTTTAGTCTATTACTCTTTCTTCCTTCGTTCCCTTTTCATTTATTAGATATATGTGGGAATAGTTTGAATTGAGGTGTTTTTTGATGACCCAACCTCCAAGGGCTATTTAGGCCTATTTTGGAGGAATCTGATTCTCCGAAGGCAATACCTCTGTTGTTGTTTATGTAAACAATGTTGACATGTCTACGCTTTATCCTGGCTGGTACTAAATCATTTGTGTCAATTATGCGCCCATGTTTTTTTGTGTTTTATTCATGCAAATAAACTTTCTCTTTAATAAAAAAAAAATAAAATCAAACGTGGACTAGAACAATGGCAATTAAGTTTTGTGATGAGAATTGTAGGAGGGTAAAGAGATTTAAGTGGCTGAAGTTTTTATTCACAGGTCAACCCCAAAACTCGGAGTCCATAACTCCACTTCTGGATTTGTCAATAATGGGTATGTATTCCAGTGGAATCCATTTTTCCTTTTTGTTAATACTGTGGAGAGCAATTGAAAGTTAAAGGCAACTAATTGCAAAGATAAAACATACTCTGCCTATTACATACAAGCCTACTTGTGTAACTAAAAGTCTGCATGTATACCTACCCAGCCACACTCCATTGCAGCCTCTATTCACTGACTGAGCCCAGGGCTTTTGGGCTTTTGGGTCTGGGGGAATACCTTACCTTCGCTATATGACATTGATCATGCCAATCATCCTGGGGGGGGGGGGGTGCCAGGGCATCCTCTACTGTTCTAAGCTCAACACCAGACACCAGAGCTTAGACATATGGGGGTGTGGCAGTGAGGAGAGAGTGTGGCTGTGGACATCCTCAAGTCCCGGGCTACATGCAGACGTTGTAACTTTCACTTTTCCTGAATGGACAAAGTGACTTTTTTAATACCTGCTTGGTTTGATTTGGTTAAATTAGGATACACCTACCATGTAATGATTCACCCTAGTGTTTTTAATCTTACTAAAATAGGAAAAACACATATGTGAGAGTACCCAGGGCTGCACAATCCAAAAAAACAAAAGTTAAAGAATGGAAAGAGTTTGATTTAAGACATTTGACAGTATACAAAACATCCCCCTGGAGGGGAGGATCCTCCAGGTCCAAGCGTGTGGCCTCTTGCAAGTTCGATGGATTGTGGATCGGACTGGAGGGTGCGGAGGAGGCGTGCGGCGTCAGTAGGGTTGCTGAACGCGAATGCTTTTTTAACAATCTGGTTTGTGTGATGCATCCTCACTCTTTCATCTACTTAATGGTAAATATACCTCCATATATATGGAGATGCATTTTTCGCACAATTTGAAATGTTGTAATGATGTTTCGTATACTGTCAAATGTCTTAAATAAAATTCTATTTTTTGATATATTTCCTAAGAATCTAAATCCCCTTGAAGAAGACCATAATGGGTCGAAATGCATTGGGGTATTCATGGGGATAATAATGTTGTTAATGCTATTGGCATATTATGTTCTCCTGGGGGCCTCTTTGCTATGAGTGATGTTTTATGTTTGTAACATGAACCAGAATTTGTATTTTATAATAAATCTACCATTTATTTAAACCTATATTTAATCCTTGATTTACCAAACATTCCTATACAATTTTTAAATGGCCTGTTGCTTAAAAAAAAAAACCCGGGGAAACTTTCCATTCTTTAACTTTAATCATACTAATACCTAAATCAATAGTTTTATTTAGGAGTCCTTAACTGATATTTATGTGAAAGGCTAAATGTCATTATGAAGGGACCACCAGAGTGAGTTTGCTCAAAGACCATGAATTTCAAGTTGATCAGTTTAATAACAGTAATACAAAATCTCCCTCTTTTATGTAGAATTCATGGCTTACTTTTCAAAAAAGAAAAAGAAAGCTTGCTTTTTATGTTTTCTTTGAAGTGTTTAGAAGCATTCAAGTGACAGTATCACTACTCCTTTCTGAATTACAATGGTAGTATCATACAGTGGGTATGAATTAGCAGCATCTGCATGTCATTGCTGGATGCTGAGAAAATTTCAACTCCAATATTCAATGCTTTCCAAACACAAAACCAACATGAGAAAACTGTATACCAACTATCCAGTGTCCTCAAAATGCTTTATTGATTTAGGAGCGTATAGCATAGGACAGAGCCCCATCTATATCCTCCCACCCTGACAAGGGTCTTTTACAGTTAAGCTCACATGTTGAATAAAATGCGTTGGAGTGGGAGGATCCAAGTCGGGCTTTATCTTGAGCAGCTGAATTAACCCCTTGCCACCGAGCGTATGCAGATGTGCGTACTCTGCTTCCGGGGGTTATACCGGAATGATGCCCGCACCTGCAGGCATCATCCCGGTACTGATTTTTAGAGCGGGCGATCGGCTTTCCAGCCATAACAACCAATGCGGCTAAAAGCTGCTCAGCTGTTATGCCGGAGGAGAGGGAGGGGACATTCCCCCCTCCTGCCGCCTCCCGCCGCTCTTACCGGGGCTCCCGTTCAATCGGGAGCACCGATGAACACTCTGGCGCTTCCAGCGGCTAGGGAGGGACTGGAATGAAGCCGTAAGCGGCTTTGTTCCAGTCCCCTAATTGTAAAACATGGAAGCAACGTCATGACGTCACTTCGGGTTTACTCGGCTGCCAATGGCGCTGGATTTAAAAATATATACAGTATTCAGAATCGCCGAAAACGGCAATCTGAATACTTTGAAGTGTAAAGGAGGGATTGGAGGTCTTTTGGACCCCCGATCTCTCCATAAAGAGCACCTGTCACCACCTATTACTGTCACAAGGGATGTTTACATTCCTTGGGACAGCAATAAAAGTGATCAAAAATTTAATTTTTTTAAAAAACAATTTATTAATTTTAAAATAAATAAGATTTTTTTTTTAAAGTGCCCCCTGTCCCCGCGAGCTCGCGCAGCAAAGAAAACGCATATGGAAGTCACGCCCGCATATGTAAACGGTGTTCAAATCACACTTGTGAGGTATTTTTAAAGTGTCGCCTATTGAGATTTTTAGGTACCGTAGTTTGTCGTCATTCCACGAGTGCGTGTAATTATAAAGTGTGACATGTTTGGTATCTATTTACTCGGCGTAACATTATCTTTTACATTATGCAAAAAAATTGGGCTAATTTTACTTTTTCGGTTTTTTAAAATTCATGAAAGTGTCCCTTTTCCCAAAAAGTTGCATTTAAAACACCGCTGCGCAAATACCGTGTGACATAAAATATTGCAACAATCGCCATTTTATTCTCTAGAGTCTCTGCTAAAAAAATATATATATATATAATGTTTGGGGGTTCCAAGTAATTTTCTAGCAAAAAATATGGATTTTAACTTGTAAACACCAAATGGAAAAAATAGGCTTAGTCATAAAAGGGAATATACCGTATATACTCGAGTATAGGCCGACCCGAATATAAGCCGAGGCCCCCAATTTACCCCCAAAAAACTGGAAAAAATTATTGACTCGTGTATAAGCCGAGGGTGAGACATGCCTGTCCATCCCTGTGTGTCCGTCCATCCCTGTGGGTCCATCCATCCCTGTGTGTGTGTCCATGCATCCGTGTGTGTGTGTGTGTGTGTGTGTCCATGCATCTGTGTGTGTGTGTGTGTGTGTGTGTGTGTGTGTGTCCATGCATCTGTGTGTGTGTGTGTGTGTGTGTGTGTGTGTGTGTGTGTGTCCGTGCAGCCTACCTGTGTCCAGCCTGCCTGTGTCCGTCCAGCCTGCGTCCCGTCCAGCCTGCGTCCCGCCCGGCCCATCCCGGCCCGTCCCGTCCCGAGCCGAGCCTCCGTCCTTCAGCTCTTCGTCGGCGGCCATTCTAGGATTCAAAAGCCGCGCCTCCGTCGGTGATAGGCGGAACACTCAATTTCCCACTGACTGCTGTTCCGCCTATCGGATGTCCGTGATAGGCGGAACACTCAATTTCCCAGCAGCCTGTGTTCCGCCTATCACGGGCATCGTCTCATCCTCGTCCGTAGTACGAGGATGAGACGATGCCCGTGATAGGCGGAACACAGGCTGCTGGGAAATTCAGTGTTCCGCCTATCACAGGCGAAGGCGGAGCCGGAGGCGCGGCTTTTGAATTCTAGAATGGCCGCTGTCTGTCTGCTCGACACGCTGATCGAGCGGGCAGACAGCGATGACTCGAGTATAAGCCGAGGGGGGCACTTTCAGCCTCAAAAAAGAGGCTGAAAATCTCGGCTTATACTCGAGTATATACGGTAGATTTTTTAAGGATGCTGGATACACGCAACAGTAGTTACCACTTTTTGTGTCACCAATTAGAACTGTTCTGGTTAGAGTAGAAGTTAGGTCACAGATCCAACCACTATTTTCTCGGTTTTTATTCCGCTGACTTCATAAAATTAGCAAACAAAGATCTTTAAGATGACAATAGGCTTGTATTCTGATGCTGAGAAGCCTATATCCACAGTAGGTACCGAGGCACCCATTAGTAATGCATTTTTCAAGGCTGTAACCCATTATTTACTGAGTTAATTCAAATAAAATTATCTAAGACCAAAAGCCGCGCGACATGCTGAGTTATTACATCAGGATCAATACTCAGTGAAGACAATAATGACCATGAAATGTTCTCTGTTTAGCCTTAACAGTTTCCTACAGGAAGAAATAATTGAGCAGAATAAAAATGTTACATATTTCTCAATTGGCGAGTAAATAAACCAAGGATATGCTGTGTCTTGACATTTTGTTTAATAAAAGTGTATGGTCTACAAGCTTTGACACTGCAGCTGCACAGTGTTCTGCATTACTTTACACAAATGCAAATTTGAGGATATAAAATCTGAGGCAGTGTTAACTGTGACATCAAATTTCAATTCAGTTTTAGTCATAGTCTTTTGACTAAAATGCCATTTTAGTTTTAGTCATATTTTAGTCTCCTGAATTGTTTTACCTGTAGTCATTTTTTTTGTCAACTAAAATATCCAGTTCATTTTAGTTGACTAAAATCTCCTACATTTTAGTCGACTAAAATCTCCAGCAAATTTTAGTTGACTAAAATCAAATGTTTCTTTAAAGTGGAAGTAAACCCATCGATTTAAACAGTTAAAAAAAAAAAGGCATGCCAGGAATGCTAACTGCACATTGGCTGTGCTCTCAGCCAAACTATCAAATCATCCAATGGCTGGTGTCATAACGAATCACATGTGCAGCACCATAGCAGTTGAAGATTAAACAGAGGCAAAGATGGCAGCTTCCTTGGCTGAAAACGATAGGGGAGTTTACTTCCACTTTAACCACTTGCCGACCGCCGCACGACGATGTACGTCGACAGAATGGCACGGGCAGGCATATGGGCGTACCTGTACGTCCCTGCCTTCCCGCGGGTGGGGGCCCCGATCGGGCCCCCCCCCGGTGCCTGCGGCGGTCGGTATTCGTTCGGGAGCGATCCGGGATGAGGAGGCGGCCATTCATTCATGGCCACCCCCTCGCGATCGCTCCCGACGAATGGAAATCCTTCGTGACATCACTTCCTCTCCTGTAATGTAAACACAGGAGAGGAAGTGATGTAATCTCTCCTCCGTGTCGGTATTTTTCGTTCCGACACCGAGGAGAGAGGATCGGTGAGTTGCACCAACACGACACTTCACAGTAGAACATGCCAGGCACACTCACACCCCCCCTTTACACCCCGATCACCCCCCCAATTACCCCTGCCCCCCCCAGTCACAGTGACACCAATGCATTTTTTTTTTTTTTTTGCATTGGTGTCATTTGTGACTGTAATAACTGTTAGGGCAGTTAGGGTTAGCCCCCTTTAGTTCTAATGTACCCCCCTAACCCCCCCCAATAAAGGTTTAACCCCGTGATCACCCCCCGTCGCCAGTGTCACTAAGGCTGGGTTCACATTGCAGCGGTTTATGAGAACGGATGTGATTCGCACCGCACTGCAGTGCAAATCACATCCGATCTCTGCGATTCGAGTTCAGCCATTCGCCGCACCCGCCGCAAATTCGCACGGGACCTTTTTTTTGGTCCGCAGCAGAATCGGATCGCATGGGTGTTCACACCATGCGATCCGAGTTTGCAGATCGCACTGCGATATGCGAACTGATCTGGGGGTGTCATTAACATTTCACTGACACTCCCAGCAGTTCGCATAGGGCAGTGTGAACTGCCGCCGGGAGGCATGCGATGCGGGAACCCGCCGCGGATTCGTGGTGTTCCCGCATCGCTCCAGTGTGAACCCAGCCTAATAAGCGATCGTTTTTCTGATCGCTGTATTAGTGTCACAGGTGACGCTAGTTAGGCAGGTAGGTATTTAGGTTCGCCGCAGCTTTTTATAGCGCCAGGGACCCCCATATACTACCGCATAAAGCCCCCTGATTGCCCCCTAGTTAACCCTTTCACCAGTGATCACCATATAACTGTTACAGGTGACGCTGGTTGGTTAGTTATTTTTTTATAGTTTCAGGGCACCCGCCATTTATTACCTAATAAAGGTTTAACCCCCTGATCACCCGGCGGGTGTCATTTGTGACTGTAATAACTGTTAGGGCAATTAGGGTTAGCCCCCTTTAGTTCTAAGGTACCCCCCTAACCCCCCAATAAAGGTTTAACCCCGTGATCACCCCCCATCGCCAGTGTCACTAAGGCTGGGTTCACATTGCAGCGGTTTATGAGAACGGATGTGATTCGCACCGCACTGCAGTGCAAATCACATCCGATCTCTGTGCGATTCGAGTTCAGCCATACAGATAGTATGGCTGAATTCGTGTCGCACCCGCCGCACCCGTCGCAAACTCGCACGGGACCCTTTTTTTGGTCCGCAGCAGAATCGGATCGCATGGGTGTTCACACCATGCGATCCGAGTTTGCAGATCGCACTGCGATATGCAAACTGATCTGGGGGTGTCATTAACATTTCACTGACACTCCCAGCAGTTCGCATAGGGCAGTGTGAACTGCCGCCGGGAGGCATGCGATGCGGGAACCCGCCGCGGATTCGTGGCGTTCCTGCATCGCTCCAGTGTGAACCCAGCCTAATAAGCGATCGTTTTTCTGATCGCTGTATTAGTGTCACAGGTGACGCTAGTTAGGCAGGTAGGTATTTAGGTTCGCTGCAGCTTTTTATAGTGCCAGGGACCCCCATATACTACCGCATAAAGCCCCCTGATTGCCCCCTAGTTAACCCTTTCACCAGTGATCACCATATAACTGTTACAGGTGACGCTGGTTGGTTAGTTATTTTTTTATAGTTTCAGGGCACCCGCCATTTATTACCTAGTCTCACTAGTGTACCCCTAAATTTAGGGGTGTCTACTTTCCAAAATGGGGTCATTTGGGGGGGTTTGTGCCATCTTGGCATTTTATGGCCTTCAAAACTGTAACGCCCTTAGAAAGCCTGAAGGCGGTGCTTGGTTTTCGGGGCCCCGTACGCGGCTAGGCTCCCAAAAAGTCCCACATATGTGGTATCCCCGTACTCAGGAGAAGCAGCAGAATTTATTTTGGGGTGTCATTTCACATATGCCCATGGCATGCGTGAGCAATATATCATTTAGTGACAACTTTGTGAAAAAAAAAAAAAAAAAACAAGTTTGTAATTTTCCCGCAACTTGTGGCAAAATATAAAATATTCCATGGACTCAACATGCCTCTCAGCAAATAGCTTGGGGTGTCTACTTTCTAAAATGGGGTCATTTGTGGGGGTTTTGTGCCATCTTGGCATTTTATGGCCTTCAAAACTGTAATAGGTAGTGAGGAGTGAAGTCAAATATTTACGCCCTTAGAAAACCTGAAGGCGGTTCTTGGCTTTCGGGGCCCCGTACGCGGCTAGGCTCCCAAAAAATCCCACACCTGTGGTATCCCCGTACTCAGGAGAAGCAGCAGAATTTATTTTGGGGTGTCATTTCACATATGCCCATGGCATGCGTGAGCAATATATCATTTAGTGACAACTTTGTGAAAAAAATTTTTAAAAAAATTAAAGTTTGTAATTTTCCCGCAACTTGTGGCAAAATATAAAATATTCCATGGACTCAACATGCCTCTCAGCAAATAGCTTGGGGTGTCTACTTTCTAAAATGGGGTCATTTGTGGGGATTTTGTGCCATCTTGGCATTTTATGGCCTTCAAAACTGTAATAGGTAGTGAGAAGTGAAATCAAAAATTTACGCCCTTAGAAAGCCTGAAGGCGGTGCTTGGTTTTCGGGGCCCCGTACGCGGCTAGGCTCCCAAAAAGTCCCACATATGTGGTATCCCCGTACTCAGGAGAAGCAGCAGAATTTATTTTGGGGTGTCATTTCACATATGCCCATAGCATGTGTGAGAAATATATCATTTAGTGACAACTTTGTGTAAAACAAAAATTTTTTTTTTGTCATTATTCAATCGCTTGAGGCAAAAAAATAAAATATTCAATGGGCTCAACATGCCACTTATCAATTTCCTTAGGGGGTCTACTTTCCAAAATGGGGTCATTTGGGGGGGTTTTGTACTGCCCTGCCATTTTAGCACCTCAAGAAATGAGATAGGCAGTCGTAAACTAAAAGCTGCGTAAATTCCAGAAAACGTACCTTAGTTTGTAGATGTGACAACTTTTGCGCAAACCAATAAATATACAGTTATTGACTTTTTTTTTACCAAAGACATGTGGCTGAATACATTTTGGCCTAAATGTATGACTAAAATTGAGTTTATTGGATTTTTCTAATAACAAAAAGTAGAAAATATCATTTTTTTTCAAAATTTGCGGTCTTTTTACGTTTATATCGCAAAAAATAAAAATTGCAGAGTCAGTCAAATACCTTTAAAAGAAAGCTCTATTTGTGGGAAGAAAAGGACGCAAATTTCGTTTGGGTACAACATTGCATGACCGCGCAATTACCAGTTAAAGCAGAGCAGTGCCAAAGTGTAAAAAGACCTCTGGTCATTTACCAGCAAAATGGTCCGGTCTGAAAGTGGTTAAATTGTAATGCATTATTTAAGCATTTCTCTAGAATTTCCAAACTCATTATAATATTCCTGGAGAAAAAATCTAATAACATGTTATTATTTATGGTATTAAGGTTTGAGCATGCACTACAGACACAGATTTAGCCATTTTGATATATAACGTCTTTATAAATGAAACCAAGTTTTATAAAAAAAAAACTAAAATATTGCTTTTTGACAACTTTAAAATATAAAGAAAAACAAAAAAATGTAAACTCTATTTTCTGTAATGCCATTGCACATATTACCTGAATATCCACTTCAGCCTCGGAAAAATGTACCTCCTTCCTGACCACAGCACTTTTTGTGATTCGGCACTGCGCCGCTTTAACTGACAATTGCGTGGTCGTGCGATGTGGCTACCAAACAAAATGTACATCCTTTTTTTCCCACAAATAGAGATTTCTTTTGGTGGTATTTGATTACCCCTTCGGTTTTTATTTTTTGCACTATAAACAAAAAAAGAGCGTCAATTTTGAAAAAACACATTATTATTTACATTTTGCTATAATAAATATCCCCCAAAAATATCTAAAAAACATTTTTTCCTCAGTTTAGGCCGATACGTATTCTTCTACATAATTTTGGTAAAATAAAAACGCAATAAGTGATTATTGATTCGTTTTCGCAAAAGTTATAGCGTTTACAAAATAGGGGAAAAATGTATGGAATTTTTATTAATATTTAAAAAATTTTAAATGGCGGCGATCAGCGATTTTTATCATGACTGCGGCATTATGGCGGACACATCGGACATTTTTGACACATTTTTGGGACCATTGTCATTTATACAGCATTCAGTGCTAAACAAATGCACTGATTTCTGTGTAAATTACACTGGCAGTGAAGGGGTTAACCACTAGGTGGCAGTGTGGGGGTTAAGTGTGTCCTGGGGCGTGTTTCTAACTGTGGGAGCGTGGCTGTGTGTGACACATCACTGATCTCTGCTCTGATCACAGGGAGCAGAGATCAGTGACACTGTCACTAAGCAGAATGGGGAGATGCTTGTTTACATTAGCATCTCCCTGTTCTTCCTCCCCATAAGGCAATGGCGGATATCCCTGCGGCGATCGAATCCGCAGGACCCGCCACCCAACTCGCAGAGCTTGCCGCGGGCACGTGCGGGCTGGCAGTGACACGTGCCTGCCCGCTGGCCGCCTCTTAAAGGGCAATGTACAAGTACGTGATTCTGCCTGTATGAGCCCTTCTGCCGCAGTATATCGGTGTGAGGCGGTTGGCATGCGGATATATTACCAACATTAAATATTAAAAAACAAAAAAATAAAGTTTTTTCTTAATTTTTTTTTCAGCAGCTTAGTAGATGCCCCTACTTCTTATGTGGTAGTGCAGTGTCCAGTGCTTAATGTGTGTAATATATGGGTAATATGTGCTGTTAATGGGTTGCTGCTCTAATAAAGTGCTGTGCCTTAACTATAAATCAACTTGTGTAGAGCTCTACCCAGAATTGGGGAACCTATGTTAGACTTTGTGATTAATGTGTAAACCAAGCAATTCCTAATAATCAACAATATATAAATACATAATACATACATGTCAAAATGCCAAATGCACTTTATACATATCCTGGGTAGGGATGGGTGAACAGTTCGACCTGAGCATAAATTTGGGCCGAACTTTGGTTGTTGGGATGTTCTGCGAACAACGAACATTATGCTGTGTTTGCTGCAAATTCGAAAACCAAAAGTGCTAATTTTAAAGGCTTATATGCAAGTTATTGTCATAAAAAGTGTTTGGGGACCCGGGTCTTGCCCCAGAGGACATGTATTAATGCAAAAAAAAGTTTTAAAAACTGAATTTTTTTCCGTAAGCAGTGATTTTAATAATGCTTAAAGTGAAACAATAAAAATGAAATATTCCTTTAAATATCGTGCCTGGAGGGTGTCTATAGTATGCCTGTAAAGTGGTACGGTTTTCCCATGTTTAGAACAATACCACAGCAAAATTTAATTTCTAAAGGAAAAAAGTCACTGTAATGAATTGTCGGGTCTCTGCAATAGTGATAAACCTCATTGAAAAAAATGGTATGGGTTTCTCCCCAGTCCATTACCAGGCCCTTTGGGTCTGGTATGAATATTAAGGGGAACCCTGAACCAAAAAAAATGTGTGGAGGTCCCCCCAAAATCCATACCAGGCCCTTCAGATCTGGTATGGATATTAAGGGGAAACCTGTGCCAAATAATAATGACATAGGGGCCCCTCCCAAAATACAAACCCTTATTTGAGCACACAACCTGGCAGGCCTTGGAAAAGAGGGGGGACGAAAGAGCGCCCCCCCTCCTGAACCATACTAGGCCACATGCCCTCAACATAGGGAGGATGCTCATGTTGATGGGGATAAGGGCCGCATCCCCACAACCCTTGCCCGTTGGTTATGGGGGTCTGCGGGTGGGGGGCTTAGCGGAAACTGGAAGCCCGCCCAGGTTCTGGCCTCCCCCTATGTGAATTCGTAACGGCTACATTGTACCCCTACCATTTCACAAAAAAATCCAAAGATAGTAAAAAAGACAGGAGACACTTTGGGACAAGTCCTTTATTTCAAAAAAAGTCCAGCGATGTAGATCCATCTCATGCCGCCCGAGGAGGCGAAAAAAGAAAAAAAAAAGGTGCAACAGCACCGCCTCTATGGGAGGCTCCCACCAAGTGACACTTCTTCTGGGTGACAGCTGTTATATAGCTGAGGGCGGGTGCCCCGTCCCCCCGACACCACGTGACATCAGAGGAAGTCGTCCGTTTATGCCACTGATTAATAATAATAATAATAATCATAATAATAAAGGACTTGTCCCAAAGTGTCTCCTGTCTTTTTTTACTATTTTTTACAAATTTTTTTTGTGAAATGGTAGGGGTGCAATGTACCCGTTACCAATTCACATGGGGGGAGGCTGGGATCTGGGATCCCCTTGTTAAAGGGGGCTTCCAGATTCCGATAAGCCCCCCACCCACAGACCCCCACAACCACTGGGCAAGAGTTGTGGGGATGAGGCCCTGGTCCCCATCAACATGGGGACAAGGTGCTCTGGCATGATCAACACGGTGGCTACACTCACTTACTTAACTGTATCTATTGAGGGACTCATGGTTGTCATCCTAAACTGCTCTACTGATTTACATGGGACGCATGGGACTTGTAGGCTTCAAAAGATAGCTTGGAAGGAAGATGTGCTTTCAGCTCAATTCACTAGATGTTATTATATAGATTATATAGACATTACATTTTTGGCAAGATCAACAGACATTTTTCTGCACTTGCTGAAAATGTCCTTAAAATGGAAACAAAAGCAACCACAGAATTTCGGAAGTGGTAATTTGCAATTTATTACATTTTTGTGGGGGTATAAATATGCTTTAAATTAAAACTGATTTCCAGACTTAACAGAAACATGCTCGAGGAGACTTTAGAGGCGTAATTATGTTACAAAGAAATGCAGTTTACAACTGGCCTGGACTGCAGTGGTGAAACACCGTTCTTTATAAGTGGAAGAGGCACAGTGGAGGGTCATGTGATGGGGGTGGACTTCTGGAAAAAAGCATGAGAATGGGTTCAACTTGGTCTACCAAGAGATAGGCTTTAAAAAAAACATTTTTTTTTTTGTTTCATACAAGTGAAAGCCACTTTGCAGCATCTGCAAAGTATGGTCCCTAAACCCAAACTATCTGAACTGTGCCCTGTCCCTGTGCACCTTTCCTTTTGCTGGTTATAAACATGATCTGATGATAACCTAATCTAAGCTGTTGAAATTTTTTTTTAATCAATCGATTTTTATTGATTTAAAAAATAAAGCATATGAGATATACATCGTACAGTAAATATCAAATAGGAGTAAACAAAAGATATCCGGTAAAAAATATTGACATTCTTATAGACGTACAGTTCATCTATCAAGTAAAAGATTAATTTACAGAAACATAAATATAAAATTAGCTGGTATATATGATATTATATAAATATTAGCCTCCCCTAGACACCCCAATGAGTGCTCAGCTGTGTCTTGGGGGAGGGAAATGTCGCCAAAATTAATTATTTTTAGTCACTTAAAACTATAATATATCAAAATATAATGCAACAAGGAATTGAAAACACAGTAAAAGTATATCTAGTGTGAGGGGTTCGCTCGGTAGCGGGTGTGTGTGACCCCCTGGATGGGTTCACAACACAAAGTCAGGCACAGCAGACAGCGGTGTAGGTGCAAAAAACAAAAGATCCGGTTTATTTAGGCTACATGCAGTGATACATATAACAGCCAAACAAAATAAAACAAGAAAATAAATCCTGGTCAGCTTGACCTCTAACTACACACGTAGACTCCCTGTCTAACAACTGGGTGCAGCCTTGTGCTGCCCCAGTCCCTGTCTCTATTGTAGGGGTTTGCCACACAGGCGTTAACTCACCGCACAGAACAGATCTCAGACTCCCCAGTCTATACACACAAAACTGGTTCCAGGATGGAGCATCTCCCTATGCATGCTGGGGTTTTTTGTAGAGGCCTTAATGAGCCCACTTACTTCAGCTGGGCTCATTAACTTTTCCCCTCTAATTGTAAAAGTCTGCATAAAGCCTGAATCTAGGACACACATATTTACCATCCTGAATACAACCAAGTGATTTTACCTGCGTGCTGCCACACACCCCCCCCCCTCTTGTTTCAACCTTGGGGTTGTAACACAAGCAGCCAGACACGCATGTATCCGAGACAAAGCATCCACATTCCCCATTTTAACACCAGGGCGATGCTTAACTGTAAAGTTAAATTCTTGTAGGGCCAGGAACCACCTATTTACCCTTCTATTGGTCTCCTTGTTCTGAGCCATCCACTTTAAAGGAGCGTGATCAGTCACCAGGTCAAAGTGCCTACCTAGCAGATAGTACCGAAGGGAATCTAGAGCCCACTTCACTGCTAAACATTCCTTCTCAATCGTGGCGTAATTTACCTCATGGGACTTCAACTTCCTGCTGAGGTAAATGACTGGGTGCTGTTCCCCGTTCCAGACCTGGGATAACACTGCTCCTAACCCAACGTCTGATGCATCAGTTTGTACAACAAAGTCCTTAGAGAAGTCTGGTGAGTACAACACTGGCTGGCTACATAAGGCGGTTTTTAAGGACTGAAATGCTTCTTCAGCCTCTGGGGACCATTTAACCATGACCGACTCTTTCCCTTTTGTCAGGTTGGTGAGGGGCACAGCCTGAGAAGCAAAATGGGGAATAAATCGTCGATAATAGCCAGCGATTCCCAGAAAGGCTCGTACCTGTTTCTTGCTGTTGGGACGTGGCCAACTCTGTATGGCCTCGACTTTATTGACTTGGGGTTTTATCACCCCCTCCCAATAGTGTACCCAAGATATTTGGCCTCCTCCTGTCCAATGGTACACTTCTTTGGATTGGCCGTAAACCCAGCTTCCCGGATAGAGTCTAGGACCGCTTGTACTTTCGGCAAATGTGAGACCCAGTCTGTGCTATGGATAATCACATCATCCAGGTAAGCTGCAGCATATTTCTGATGGGGCCTCAGAATCTTATCCATTTTCCGCTGGAATGTTGCCGGTGCATTCTGTAACCCAAACGGCATTCTCTTATATTGGAATGCCCCATCTGGGGTTACAAACGCAGTTTTCTCCTTGGCCGACTCGGCCAGGGGAATTTGCCAATACCCTTTGGTGAGATCAAGAGTTGTCATATATCGGGCTGTTCCCAGCCGGTCAATCAACTCATCTATACGTGGCATGGGGTAGGTGTCAAATTTTGTAACTTTATTTAATTGTCTAAAATCGTTACAAAACCGCCAGCTCCCATCAGGTTTGGGCACTAGTACGATAGGACTGGACCAGTCACTCTGGGACTCCTCTATCACACCCAATTCCAGCATCCTTTGAACCTCCCCACGTATTGCCTCCCATCGGGCCTCTGGTATTCTATAAGGTTTTAGTTTTACCCTTTCTCCTGGTGGGGTGATAATGTCATGCTCTACGCCAGATGTTTGTCCCGGAAGCTCAGAGAAAATCTCTTTGTTACGAAGTACAAACTCTTTAACCTCCTGTTGTTGGGGTTTCGATAAGGTGTCTGCTATTCCAACCTCAGGAACTAAGCAATCAGGCTGTACTTGTGACAAAGTCTCTGCGACTAGGGATTCCCTATCCCTCCAGGCTTTCAGCAGATTGACGTGATAGATCTGCTCCGGCTTTCGCCTTCCTGGCTGTCTAACCCTGTAGTTCACCTCACTAATTTTTTCAATTACTTCATATGGACCTTGCCATTTGGCCAGAAATTTGCTTTCAACCGTAGGGACTAGCACCAAGACCCTATCCCCCGGGGAAAAAGTACGGGTCTTGGCCCCACGGTTGTACACTCTCTGCTGTGCTAACTGCGCTTGGGTTAAATGTTCCTTTACAATTGGCATTACCTGTGCAATTCTATCTTGCATCAGGGCGACATGCTCAATCACACTCCTGTGAGGAGAACTCTCATTTTCCCAAGTTTCCTTGGCGATATCCAGCAGCCCTCTTGGGTGTCTCCCATAGAGCAACTCGAAGGGTGAGAAACCCGTAGAGGATTGGGGTACCTCCCTAATGGCAAACATCAGATAGGGTATTAGACAATCCCAATTCTTTCCATCTCTATCCACCACCTTCTTTAACATTTGTTTTAGGGTTTTGTTGAATCTTTCAACCAACCCATCTGTTTGGGGGTGATACACAGATGTACGCAATTGCTTCACTTTGTACAACTTGCATAATTCTTTCATAACCCGGGACATAAATGGTGTACCTTGGTCCGTAAGCAGTTCCTTACAAATACCCACGCGGCTAAAAACAAGGGATAGCTCTTTGGCTATGGTTTTGGCCGAGGTATTTCGGAGAGGAATTGCTTCCGGATAACGGGTGGCATAGTCCAATATAACCAAAATGTACTGATGCCCCCTAGCAGACTTCATTATCGGACCTACCAAATCCATTGCGATCCTCTCAAAGGGGACCTCAATGATAGGAAGAGGTACCAGTGGGTTACGGAAATGTGGCATAGGTGCCGACTTCTGACACACAGGGCAGGAGGAACAATACTTTTCTATTTCCTTCATGACCCCAGGCCAATAGAATCTCTGCAATACCCTCTCTCTGGTTTTCTCTGTCCCCAGATGACCTCCCAGAATGTGTCCATGAGCCAATTCTAACACCAACTTCCTGTAAGGTTTGGGCACTACAAGTTGCTCAATGGTTTCTTCTGCCCTTTGAGCCACTCGATACAGCAGGTCCCTTTCCATAGTGAAGTAAGGATAAGGGCAAGTCTTATCTGGGTTCACTAACTCGCCATCTATTTTCACCACATTTTCCCGTGCCTTTATTAGGGTGGGGTCTTTTAACTGTTCTGTGGCAAAATTTTCCCTGTGAACCTCAAGATCCGAAAACTCCACAGACGGCATGTTTTCATCTGAGGATGTTGGCTCCTCCCCAGTTTCTCGAGTTTCCCCTGCCAATACCGACAAGGGAAATTCAGGAGAGTCCTCACCACTCCCAGAGGAATTCTGGTCATCTTCCTGGTTTATAGGGGCACCAATGGGGGGCTCAGGACAATCCCAGAGTTCCCAGAATTTTGGAAAATCCCTTCCCACAATAGCATCATGTGGTAAGTGAGACACTAACCCCACCTGATGGGAGAGGTTACCTTTGGGGGTCTCAAAAAACACTGAAGTTACAGGATACTCTCGAGTGTCCCCATGCACACAAATAACAGCCACCCTGTTCTTCCCAGAGACCTCTGTAGTAACTAATTCAGCTTTTACCAATGTTACCAGGCTACCTGAATCCAGCAACACATCAACATTTCTACCATTAATACACATTTTACATAAATGTTTCTCAGGTCCCCGAATGGCAGTGCATGCAACTGTCGCAAACAGCGACTGACGTCTCTCCCTTATAAAGTCACATTGCATAGGCTCATCCACAACGGGGCAATTGGCTGCAATATGTCCCTCTTGCCGGCAGCGGTAGCAAATAATCTTTTTCGCTGTCTCTTGCAGCATGGGCTTCCTGGGCTGCTCCCGCCAGACCTTAGGTAGAACTCCCACCCTCTCACTCTCTCCACCCTCACCCCTTGGAGTCATCTTACCCGCCACTGGGAATGATCTGGTCTTAGGGGGGAAAGTCCGTGAGTCCCTGGAAGAGGTGGTCAGGTTCTCTGTAGCCAAGTACCTCTCAACCAGATCCACAAGTTTATCTGCATTTTCTGGGTCTCCATGGCTTACCCATTTTTGGATGGCAGTAGGAAGAGCTCTCAGGAAACGATCCATAACAACACGTTCCACAATGTTTGGTGCAGTCAAAGTCTCTGGCTGCAGCCACTTCCTGCTCAGGTGAATGAGATCGTACATTTGAGACCTGGGAGGTTTTCCAACCTGAAAAGTCCAGTTATGCACACGCTGAGCCCGGACGGCCAGGGTGACACCCAGCCGTGCCAATATTTCTGCTTTTAGCACCACATAGTCTTTTGCTTGGTCAGGCTCTAGGTCATAATACGCTTTCTGCGATTCCCCAGTTAACAGAGGGGCCACCAGTCCAGCCCATTGCTCCTTAGGCCACTTTTCCCTTTCAGAAGTCCTTTCAAATGTGGTCAAAAACACCTCTGGATCATCCTCTCCAGTCATTTTTCTCAATAAACGGCTCACACCAAAGGATGCGGTATTACTGTAACCACTTGCTTCATTGGTCTGCGGACGTTGCTGTATTAATGTCTCTATTTTCTGTTGAAAATTCTGCTCTTGTTTCTGCAATAGGTCTATAAAGCGGGCTTCAGATTGCTGCAGTGCTTGTTGCTGAGCTTCCAGGCTCTGCTGGTGAGCTTTCTGCTGGGCTGCAAGGCTCTTTTGTAAAGCTGCATTTGTTTGCTGCTGATTTGCATTTGCTTGCTGCTGGTTTGCATTTGCTAGAGCCAGCTGTCTCAGTATCTCCTCCATGCTGGCCTTGAAAATTGAAAAAAAAAACTGCCAAAATTCTCCACCAACTGTGAGGGGTTCGCTCGGTAGCGGGTGTGTGTGACCCCCTGGATGGGTTCACAACACAAAGTCAGGCACAGCAGACAGCGGTGTAGGTGCAAAAAACAAAAGATCCGGTTTATTTAGACTACATGCAGTGATACATATAACAGCCAAACAAAATAAAACAAGAAAATAAATCCTGGTCAGCTTGACCTCTAACTACACACGTAGACTCCCTGTCTAACAACTGGGTGCAGCCTTGTGCTGCCCCAGTCCCTGTCTCTATTGTAGGGGTTTGCCACACAGGCGTTAACTCACCGCACAGAACAGATCTCAGACTCCCCAGTCTATACACACAAAACTGGTTCCAGGATGGAGCATCTCCCTATGCATGCTGGGGTTTTTTGTAGAGGCCTTAATGAGCCCACTTACTTCAGCTGGGCTCATTAACTCTTCCCCTCTAATTGTAAAAGTCTGCATAAAGCCTGAATCTAGGACACACATATTTACCATCCTGAATACAACCAGGTGATTTTACCTGCGTGCTGCCACACTAGATATGGTTTAAGATTGTTTCAGAAAATCAGCGGATTTTGACCATCCTTCCCATGGTGACCACCTACATTTTTCTTTTGGTAAATTACCTGCAATGGAGGCCATCATTAATTCATAGCTGTAGTGTAAGGATATGGTATCCAAAAGTTGATAAACAGTTGGAGGTGTTGCTGATTTCCATAATCTGGTTATGGATAGTCTGGCTGCCAGATAGACATGTGTCGTTACATGCCGAAAAGGGTATGGTATGTCTTCTATAGTTAGGTTCAATATCGCTAACGCAGGTAAAAAAGGAATCTGTATTTGAGTTATGTCTGTTAATATAAGAAAAACATTTTTCCAGAAGCTTTGGAATTTAGTGCAATTCCAAAAAAAAAAAAATATGTCACCTTTAGCGGAGTTACATCTCCAACATAAGTCCGATAAAGTTGAATTAAAGGATGTTAATCTTGATGGAGTCAAATACCATCTAAGTGTAATTTTTTGAGTAAGTTCCCATAGTGCTGAACTATTAGTAGTTTTGTAAACACTTTTTAATGCTTGTTTCCATTGTTGATCTGTAAAGGACTTTTGTAAATCATTTTCCCAATGTGAATGAAAGTTGCATTTCGTGAATAAACTTTTGAGGTGTAAGATATTATAAATTAAGGAGATTCCTTTTTTGTGAGATGAGGAGTAATTAAGAAACTCCCATATTGTTGGCGAAATATTGTATAAAGGAAGTTTGATTTTATTG
The DNA here is from genome assembly GCF_037356315.1 of Lithobates pipiens. NCBI lineage: Eukaryota > Metazoa > Chordata > Amphibia > Anura > Ranidae > Lithobates > Lithobates pipiens. Next base: position 203,848,157 of record NW_027507686.1, read on the forward strand.
ATGCATTGTTGTATGAGGGTATATGTAGAGATGTCTGAATGTAGTAAGTTAAATTGTTTTTGTAGAACAGAAAAGGATTGTGTGTGTGTACCTATAAGAAGTTGGTTTATGTATTTGATGCCTTTTTGAGACCAATGTTGTAGTGATAGGTCATGTGATAAATGGTGTAAGGATTCGATAGGGATCAATATTTGTGGTATATTTGATTCACAATGTATTTCTTGGTTTAAAATTTTCCAAGCTTTGGTTGTGGCAATCATGGCAGGAGGTAAATCTTTGGGCAATTTAGTCCCCAATTGAGTACTTAGAAGCCAGTCCTTTAATCCGGGACTTAATAGAAAGGTATGTTCAATGTTACTCCAGAGTTTACTTGTGGGATTTTGGAACCATTCTTTAGATTGATCAATTATTACTGCTATATAATAATCTTCAAAATCAATAGCTCCTGACCCACCCGCCAATTTGTGATTTCTTAATTTGGAATGAGCACATCTATGTTTTGTTCCATGCCAGATACATTGGTTGAGTAACCTTTGTAGGGATGTGAAGAAATATTTAGGAATGGGGATAGGTAAAGTTCTAAATAGGTAAAGGATTTGAGGCAAATGCATCATTTTGAACGCTGCTAATCTTCCGGTCCACGAAAGTTCCAATTTAGTGATCTTCTGGGATTATGTACGTAATTTATTCAGAAGGGGTTTATAGTTTGACTTAAAAAGGTGTTTTGTAGATCTTGTGAGTAGTATACCCAAATAAGAAATATTATCTTCAGACCATGTAAAGGGGTATTGGGCTTGTAGGAGGTTTCTGGTGGTAGCATCTAATTTTATATCCAATATATGTGATTTTGTTATATTTAGTTTGTATAAGGATACCTGACTGAACCAGTCCTATGTTTCGCAAACTGCGACAAATGATGAGGTAGGGTTTGTTAATGTAAGTATTATATCATCAAAAAGACTAATTTTATGAGAGGTGGAACCCAAGGTTATTCCCGTAATCTTAGAGTTTTTGCGTATATGTTCAGCCAAGGGTTCCATTGCCAAATTAAAGATTAAAGGTGATAGTGGGCAATCTTGGCGTGTACCATTTGATATGTGAAATGGTTGAGAAAGCATATTGGCGGAAAATACTTGAGCCGATGGATGAGTATATAATGCCATAATAGCACTATATATGTAATCCTTAAATCCAAATTTTAATAGGACTTTTTGTAGATATGTCCACTGTACCCGATCGAATGCCTTCTCTGCATCCAAAGAGAGAAGCAGAGAAGGCGTTCCACTAGACTCCACATGGTGAATTAAATCTATCATTCTTCGTGTTGCATCTGGAGCCTGTCTTCCTTTAAAGAAGCCAGATGGATCCTTATGTATTAGATCAGGCACAATGGAAACTAGGCGTCTAGCTATAGTTTTAGCATACATTTTTAGATCAAGGTTAAGTAGGGAAATTGGTCTGAAATTTTGGGGTGAGGTTGGATCTTTCCCAGGTTTTGGGAGCGTAACAATAAGTGCTGATAATGATTCTGTAGCGAAAATAGAAGACGATGCAGCTTTATTGAATAATTTCGTTAGGTGGGGAGTCAGATATGTGGAGAATTGTTTAAAATATTCCCCCGTAAGACCATCGGGACCTGGGGCTTTATTGCTTGGTAATGATGCAATAGTTGCAAGAATTTCTGTGGTAGAAAATGGTGCGTTTAAGTAATTTAATTGGGATTCAGTTAGGGAAGGTAGGTTAATTTGAGTAAGAAACTTATCAATTTCTTCCGGAGATGGTTGGTGAGTGGAAGCATTTGTATGAAGATTATAAAGATCACTGTAATAGTCACTAAAAGCATTCGCTATATCTTGTGGATTAGATCATTTATCTTTTGCGTGTGGATGGAAGAGATAATGGATTTTAGATTTAGTTTGTATACCTTTAAGTCGCTGAGCCAATTTTTTTACCAGCTTTGTTAGATGTGGAGTATGATGTAGCTTTAAATGTACGTTGCATGTATTCATATTTGTGCAAAAGGAGAGCTCTAAGTTCCTGTCTGAGCTGCATTAGTTGAGCTAGAGTATTGGATTGTGAGGAAGCTTTGTGTTCAGATTCTAATTTAGCAATTTGGGAGGTAAGGGAATCAATTTGTTGTGTTCTTTTCTTTTTGTAAACCAAACTGAGTTTTATAATAATACCTCTAATAACTGCTTTATGTGCATTCCACACCACGGCAGGATCCGACACTGAATCAACATTTAGTTCAAAATATGCTTTCAGGTGATTAGCAATTTCTTTAGAATATACTGGATGTTGTAATATGCAATTATTGGCTCGCCATAGAAAGGAATTCCGCTTGGGGGAGGTATCATCAATGGTAATAGAAATTGGATTGTGGTCAGACCATGTCATGGTGTGGATAGCAGACGAACTAACATTTTGCAGTAACCATTTATCTGTAAGAAACATATCAATTCTGGAATAAGACTTATGATGGGTGGAAAAGTACGTGTAGTCCTTCTCTGTTCCATGGTAACATCTCCATACATCATAAAGATCGAATGAATTTAGTAGTTGACCCAAGGGAGATAGATTTCTTTTGGCCGCTGAAGTGGTGTCCATATGAATATCCGCAACTAGATTGCAATCTCCACATACAAGGAGAAGACCTTGTTTTATCTTGTTGACTTTGGTGAAGATTTTCTTGAGGAAAGTTGCTTGACGTGTGTTAGGAGCATAAAGATTAAGAATTGTGTATTTGGTTCCACTAATTGTGCAAATTAGAATAATGAAGCGGCCGTTAGGATCATATATTTCTTGTAGTGAGGTAAAGTCAATGTCTTTGCTTATTGCTAGGAGTACGCCTCTCTTTTTAGTGGTGAAGGTGGAATGAAAAATATGAGGGAATTTGTTGTTTCGACATAGAGAAGATGACGTAGGAGTCAGATGCGTCTTTTAAACACAAAGAATGTCACTGTCAAATTTTTTTTGCTGAATGCCAAAGGGATTGTCTCTTGACCGGATGGTTGAGTCCTCTGGCATTTAAGGATAATATTTTAAATGGCATAGTAGCTGAAATGAATTAAGAATAATAAATGCAAAAGGATAACACTTACAGTGAGTAGGTAGTAGGTGGAACGTAGAAAGAATGATCAAGATTCAGCATTGTAATAAGTTAATTTGACTGGTGTATGAATGTGTATCAGAAAATATTGAACCTGAAATGAGAACTGTACTAAAACAATCAAGAAAAAGAAAAAAAACAAAAACAACAAGTCGTGAACTTATCAGTCACAAATATAACAAAAATTTGACGGTTTGTGATAAACACAAATAGAAGCTGGAACAGCTAAACCGCTGTTGGAGGAAACAGTTAATACCGGTGGAACGGAAGACAGAACTAATTTCCATGAGGGGATATTATATACAATTTAAATGGATCATTTAAGAGCCAGATATTTCCATTGGTTGATGGTTCCGGGAGTCCTGATTGCGTTGGTATAGCAGAGGTATACGTTTTGATAAAGAAGGGTCAATTATTTTGGGGAGATCTAGAATTATCCCCCAATCCTTCAGAAGCTTGATGCCCTTTTGGAGATCATTAAAACATGTGTCGATCCATTTCTAGTAATGATCAATGTGGCTGGATATCTCCATTTATATAGGATTTTATGATTATGCATACTCTTAGTTATGGGATTCAAGTCTCTTCTTAATTGGAGTGTGTGTTTGGAAAGATCAGGGAATATTTGTACACCTTCAAATGGGCATGGAAGTGGACCCTTGGATCTAGATTCATACATCATTTTTTCTTTTACATGGAAAAAATGAATCCTCATAAGTACATCTCTCGGTACCGAAGCTGCCAGATGTTGTGGTTTTGCAATTCTGTGTATTCTATCAATTATCAAGTCTCTTGGGGTAATATCAGGTAAAATTGTGCGAATCAAGTCTTTTGCATATTTGGGCAAATCTGGTGTAGAAACACTTTCAGGGACACCTCTTAATTTGACATTGTTACGTCTGGAACGGTCTTCCAAATCGGCCAGCTTAGCACGGTCCCATTCCTGTTCATCTTTTACGGCATCATAGGCGTCAATGAGATCATTCACTGTATGTGAACATTCTGTCATTCCCCTTTCTATAGTGGAGACTCTATTATCTAATGAGCTCACATCGGTACTTAATTTATGAAATAGGTTTGACAAATCCTACACTAACGAGGAGTGTAGCGAAATTAGCATTTCCTTCAATGTAGTGTCTATAACTGGTTGTCCAGATGTGGGGAATGATTCCATAGGAGATTGTAAGGCCTGGTTAGTTTGCAGAGAACTAGAAGCCTGGGTCTGTAGTACTTGTGAATGAGGCTGAACTATTAATGTATCTATCCTCATTTTTGCTCTGGCTGGGCTGTTTAGCAAAGAGTCAGCACTGGTATTTTGAGTAGGGGATTTAGGTATTTCTCCTTTAATTATATTCTCCTGTTGTTCTGAGGAGAGAGTGGTGTAGTGTCCCTGAGGCGCTGAAATGCCGTTGGCGCCGTTTTGGATCTCACTGACCTGTTCTTCGGGAGCATACATTAGTGTTGTAAGCTTTTTTGGTCTGTATTCACCCATTCTTTTACGTGACATCGTTACACGGGATGTCCGTTCGCTACTTGGTAATGTTTTTGGACGGAATCACAGTCCTGTTCGGATCCAAATCGTTCCGTTATTTCCCCTCACGATGGAGCTCTGTGCTTAAGCGTCCATCTTCCGCGCTGGCCAGCCACACCCCCCGCTGTTGACATTTTTGCTTTGCTAAATTTGCAGCAACATTCATTTGATGAAATGGGGCTTTTAGAGTGATCAAAAAGCATTGGCTTGTAAACAGTGGCGGAAGTACCGCCATAGCGACCCACGCGGGCTCTATGAGGCCCGCAGCCGATTAGGGCCCAGTGAAAGGGCGACGAGTGAGCCGCCGAGCTGCCCATCTACTCGGCGCTCGTACAGTCATACTGACCGTACAAGCGGATGTAGCTGGGTGACTTGGCGCACGGGGGGGAAGCTGCCAGCTGGGAGGCTCGGTGGGTGGACTGTCCAATCAGCGGGTGGTGGAGCAGAGAGATGACATCATCTTTCACCGCCTGGCGCCCCCCTGCATCCTGGCAGGTCTGCCCTCACTCACTGTGCAGGCAATAGAGAGATTACATCATCTCTCTGCTGCCTGCCTCAGACTGGGACACAGGAAGTGACAATCCCCATTCCCCACCTTAGCAGGAAAGTGACACTCTGCAACTTATGGCAAGTGATGGGGCAAGTGGACAATCCTCAATGTGTGGCAGGTGATGTGGCAAGTGGACAATTTGCAGCTTGTGGCAAGTGAAATACGGTAACTTGTGGCAGGTGATGTGGCAAGTGGAAAATCCGCAACGGGTGGCAGGTGCCGTGGGAAGTGGACAATTTGCAATGTGTGGCAAGTGACAATCTGCAACTTGTGGCAGGTGATGTGGCAAGTGGACAATACGCAATGTGTGGCAGGTGATAGTAGACAATTTTCAATGTGTGACAGGTGACGTGGCAAGTGACAATCCACAACTTGTGGCAGGTGATGTGGCAAGTGGACAAATTGCAATGTGTGGCAAGTGACAATCCGCAACCCGTGGCAGGTGACGTGGCAAGTTTACAACATGCAATGTGTGGCAGGTGATAGTGGACAATTTGCAACATGTGGCAAGTGAAAATCCGCAACGTGTGGCAGGTGACGTGGCAAGTGACAATCTGCAACGTGTGACAAGGGACAATCTGCATTTGGTGGCAGGTGACAGTGGCAAGTGACACCCTCAGGGTTACCACTGATTCTGCATTATGGTGAGTTGAACTATTTCATTTTCTATAACAATGCAATAATAGAAATAATGTGTTTCAATCATCCTGACACTATAACAACCATGGTGCCGTGATGATTGAAGCACCAACATCAGCCATTGCCCCTCGATAAATTGCCCCCCAAAAAAATATGTTCTGGCAGTGCCCCTCCCGAGATTAGACTCTGGATCCATCACTGAGTGAGGGGGGAGCCCCATACAACATTTTGCTATGGGGCCCTTTGATTTCTAGTTATGCACTTAATTGTAAACATATGCTACAAGCAATAAACTACCTTTTGGAATTTACTTAGTTTATGACAACCTTACTCATACTGTATATCTAGCAGCATGGTGGTTAAAGCGGAGTTCCACACAAAAGTGTAAGTTCCACTTTAAGGACTCCTGACCCCCAGACATGCCACATTTTAGTATCAATTGGTTTTGCCCTAAATCTGGAATTGTTGCACTTCTCTCTTCTGTCACTAGGTATCTGGTGACATTAGATAAGACAAGGGCAAATCAAGGACAGATTATGAGTTTATGGGGTATCTCAGCCAGTGGGCAGAGGTGTTCTTAATCCCTTGGCCTGCTGGGAAAACCTATATATTTGGGTGGAGACAGGTGATCAGTGTTCTGTGCCACCTGGATGGCTGTCTGGGTGGACGTGTATTGTGCTGCCCGGGCTGTTAAGCCGGAGTTTGGGCCTATCCCAGGCAGTCTGCTAGGCTGCTGGCTACTAGGCTGTCTGAAGGCATATCCAGAAGCAAGAGAGTAGCGTAGGGTTGGGACTGAGACTTGCTATCCAACCAGAAGTGACAGTTGCCGTGGTCGGAGGTAGAGGGGAAGATGTTGCCACTAATGGACCAACCACCTTATTACCAGGGGCCCCAGTGAGTAGCTGAAGCAAGTACCAGAGCAGTATTCTCACCAACTGGGGCTGGTGAAGAATCTGGAATCTTCAGCAGGTGCCAAGCCAGGGCCCCAGCCAGTGGGGTGGTGCTTGAGGAGTATCTGGAGTACCAAGCCAGGGACCCAGCAGGGAAGCAGGGGTGACGCTTGAGAAAGATACTAAAGTAAGAAGATTGGAAGAGCTCATAGGATTCAGTGGCAGTGAATCGGCAAATCTAGTGAGAGAGACTGGGAGCTCAGTTGGCTGAGCGTCTACAAGAAGTGACTGTTTAAACGTGAAAGGAGTTTGTTACAACTTGTGTTAGGAACTGTTCTAAGACTGTTGCCATAGGAGACAGCGCTCCCACACATGCAGATGTGGTGGCTTGCTGCATGCCTTTCCCTACATTGCTGTCTACCTGTAGAAGTCTCGGAGTTTGGTAATTAGCTTTGCAACTACCTAAGGGTGTCCTGCACCTAAACCCTCTCTCCCACAGTTCTGTTCAAGAGAAAATAAATCTATTTGCATTCAAGAAGTGTCTGCCGCCCATGAATCTATCTTGCACTACACCCACTATGCCTTGCGACCCACTCTATATAGAAGAATGTCAGCCATCCCTAGCTCTGGAGGTTCTCATTAGACTAAAGGAGGCCTGGGATCTTGCTATAAACTTTTGGAACATTTTTACAAGAGCAGAGTAACGCCCCTTTATATTAGAGAGCTGCAAAAAAAAAACCCACGTTGGATGTTGGTCGACCCCTTGAGACACCAACATACATCAGGTTCCCGTGGTCTATAGATCTACTCCACTATCCACTATTCATTATTCTAATCAACACTAACAGATTAGACAAATTGTTGGAAAATTCTGGCCTCTTTTGTCAACAGATCCAACTATAAAGAAATATGTAAAAGATTATCTATAAATTACATATAGACGTGCACCGTCCTTGAAAGACCATCTTGCTCATAGCCAATTTGATACATCGAGCCTGGTTGAACCCAAAAGTCTGGGTACTTTTGCATGTGAACATTGTTATTATTGCCCATTCGTGATCAGCCCATTGCCCCTTTTTGATCAACAGTCGTGATGCTTCCTGATGGATGTACCCATTCTATGAAACACAGAGTCACCTGTCAAACGCTGGGGGTGGTCTACCTAGCTAGATGCCTATGTGGGGGCTTCTATATAGGGAAAACTATGCTCTCTTTTTTCAAGTGCATTAGAGACCACATTAAACCCTTTTGTGAGTGTAATATGGAGGTGGCCAGCAGCCAACATGTGGACACGTACCATCAATTTAAACTCAATATGATAAAACATATGGCTTTGGAGCACATACCAATACATGTTAGAAAGGGAAATGTGGATAAAACATTGTTACAACTTGAGGCTCGGTGGATTTATAACCTAAAAGCCACAGAATGTCCTGGTTTCAATGAAACTCCAAGTTTCAAGCCATTTTTACAACGTAATGTCAATCAACCTTCCCCCTCTCTCGCTCAAGCGGTGTTTCATTTAGCCAACTGTTTTTCTTTTCTTTTCTCCCTTCTATCCCTTTTCCCTCTTTTCCCCTTTTTTTTCTTTTATCTTCCATTCCCCCACCCCCACCCCCTTTGTTTATTATGTAAATTGATTAAATTACTGTGATTATTGTATGCTTTTTTGTACCAGATCTAGATCTTTGACTGTATATATTGCACTGTATGTTAAATATATGAAACTGCAATAACAATTCTTTTTTGAATTTATGTATTCATTTGTGCTGTCCACCTTTTTTGTGGGTCACTGATATGTGGTCATCGGTCCTACATCCCTTTTTGGGATCTTGTCGCCTCTTGCCCCGATTGGGGCTGCCACTATATGGGCCCTCCTCTGGGGTGTCAGGCACATTTGCGACCATATGGATTCCCAGGGAGCTGAGGGAGTTCCCCAGTCAGTGCCTGTCCCGTGCCCCTGCTCTTGTATCCTCCTTTCCTAGAGATATCTCGGGGTGTCCATCTCTCTTTTTCAGCACATACCAATTCCATGCCCTGCACCACCTGCTGCAAGGCCTCCTGGTCATTTTAGTCTGAGGGAGTATCTGAAGCTCTCGCGCATGCGCGGTGGTGCCATCACGCCTGCATTTGGTTGATGACGCCAGAAGCCGACAAATGGAGGACACATTTAAGCCGGCTTCTCAGACAGCACCATTGCCAGAGACAAAGGGCGACCTACAAACTATTTCTCTATGTTCACAAGCTAAAATTTTTGCTGCTTTATACTTGTTCTTTTGTACTGATTTAATGTTTATTTGAGATTGGATTGGTTTGGATATTGCTGTTTTAAACATACCACCATTGAATCAGTCCTATAGATGCCCTTTGGCTATTGTTGGCTAATTAGGTGTCCTTATTGTGGGCTTTATATCTACTGTCCTTAAATACCCTTCCTATATATTTTACCTTTTATTAATTCCAACTCCGTCCCTATTTATCACTATATCCTCTCTTTGTTTAGATATCTGTGACTTATTTTTTTCTTTGAGCAGATTGAGACAGTAGTCCTGTGTACCTTGTGTTACCGTTTCACGAAACGTAACTATTAAATGGATAGATTTATAACTAACCCTGTTTACCCTAGTTTCTAAGTTAATATTTATAAAAAAAACATTGTATGGCCTCTGTAAAAATAAATTCTCAGGCTCCTCCATTCATCTAATTATTATTATTATTAGTAAATCATTAGTTAATGCCGTACTCTGTTTTAAGACGTTCTTCTCATTTTTCTTTTCCATTCGCTTTTTTTTTTTTTTTCGTTTCAGAGCTATTTACTCCATCTTTATTGGACATATGTTGTTCTATATTTTAGGCACCCTCCACCATATGCTCTGAGTTAATTCTCTTTTAAGTAAGTAATTTGTCAGGAAAAATCTTCATTTATCACAGATTTATGCACCTTCTTGTGATTTGCATTTTGGTGCGACTTTTTCAAATGACTGATATTGCAAACACTCGGGTTTTATGTTTTATCCTCCCCCTTTTTTTTGTGTATTAGCCTAGTCAGGTTGTGTTCTCTGTGGCCTTGTAGTGCCTCCCCCTCGTGGTGATCCTTTTATTGGCGGTGGCCCTCTCTGGGAATTTTGAGGCGGTAAGTTCCCTTTTTGGGTTGACAAATGATGTCAATTTGTTTGTTATATGCATTGATGTATGTCTATATTTAATATATTTTGCTTATGTTATATTTTCAAATTTTTGTACAGTCTCATGTAGTCATTGGTTGATTCGTATATCCCAGATGAAGCCATAAGGCGAAACATGTTGGGTTAATATATACGAACACAAGATCCCTGTTCAACTTGAACTTTCACCACGTGACCACCATCACAATGAAATGTTAAACACTACTCAACAAACTGCTTTGTTTGGGTTTTAATCTAGTCTTTATTTACGTAACTATAACTTTTTATATATATGGTTTCTATTATTATTTGCAAGCACTATGATGATCCCCTCCAGTTTCTCCCCTTTTTTGAATATCAAGTGCTAAGGTGCTTGCACAATCAGAAGAATAACAATTTTCAATATTAGCCAGTCCTGAATGTAAACTCAATGCGAGGGAAATATGTATTGGGCAAAACAGTAGCCATTGTAAAAACACTAAAAGTACTGTCATACATATATGAAGCTACTATAAAGGGAACCAGTGGCAAAACCCCTGAAGACCCCTCAGAGACCCCTAGAAAATACAATAGAGCATGGAAGCAAGCCATCACTTTTCACTGCAGGTAAAGCGGTTTGATGGGAATTGAGATAGAGATAGATGATGAAACCATTTGGGTCTGGAACATGATGTGACTGTTAGTGCATTTTGGGCTTTGTAAACAAATTACAAGCAAAAAAAGGTTGTACACTACGTGGATCTCTTTTCATGCTCTTCTGTGAATTCCACGAGCATTTACATGCTGATTCAGTTGATTTATGTGGCATTGGAAGGAGTGGCTTTGCTGATCTAAAGCTTGAACAATTATGAGAGAACGAATATAGACACTTATGATCTACTTTAAATAAGGGGTCAATTTGTTTCAATTCACTTAATTGCCCTTTTAGGGGTGTTGAGGGATTTTCTTTCTGTGGAACTACATATTTTAATGGACATTCATGAATTTACTTAGTGGGATAGTGGGATGATGCTGTGTTTTTTGGGAAGTAATTTTAAGACATCATTCACATATTGTGCACAGCAGCTTGTAAGGTAGGATTCTTTGTAGAGTGGAGAACTTTTTTTTTGGTTACTTTTATTCACTGTAGGTTTGACACTGTAGACCAGCTCTCGACTTGGAATACCCTAAAGTCGGTGAAAAACATACCCTTTTATTTCTGGACACTAAAGAATTCTGATATATATATATTTACAGTGCCTTGAAATAGTACCAAATTTATCGGCGTATAACACGTGTCGGCGTAAAACAAGTGCCGGCGTATAACACGCACCCCAAGTTTAGGAGGGAATTTTAAGGAAAAAAACTTTTAGGAGGGAAGTTTAAGGAAAAAACGTACATTGAAATGCCCATTAATGCAGTCTTATCAGTGTCCATCTGCAGTGCACCTTGTCCATCATTGCAGCCTTGCCCAGTGTCCACCTGCAGCCTTGCCCAGTGTCTGCAGCCTTGTCCAGTGTCTTTGCAGCATTGCCCAGTGTCTTTGCAGCCTTGCCCAGTCTCTTTGTAACATTGCCCAGCCTCATTGCAAGCTGATTAAAATTGGCGTTGATCTCCGCTGACTGTGAGCGGAGAGGAGCGAGCTCCGCCGACATACACAAAGCAGAGTGTACTTGGCTAGGCTCGGCTCCTCTTGCAGTCCTGCCCTATGATGGACATAACACAGGTCCAATGGCTGGACTGTGAGTGGAGCTGAGAGGAGCCGAGCACCACCGAGATACACATAGCCGCGCCTACTCGGCTAGGCTCGGCTCCCCTTAGCTCCGCTCACAATTACGGCCAGTCCCTGTGTTATGTCCATCATAGGGCGGGACTGGGCGTGACTGTGAGCGGAACTGAGAAGAGCCGAGTCTAGCTATGTGTATCTCGACGGCGCTCACTCCTCTGCTCACAATTAGCGGGGGATCAGCGGGGATCGGCGTATAATGCACACCAACAATTTTCCCCTGATTTTAACCGGGAAAAAAGTGTGTGTTATACACCAATAAATACGGTATTCATACCACTTGAAGTTTTCCACATTTTGTCATGTTACAACCAAAAAATGTAAATGTATTTTGTTGGAATTTTATGTGACAGACCAACACAAAGTGGCACATAATTGGGAAGTGGAAGGAAAATGATAAACGGTTTTAAACGTTTTTTTACATATAAATATCTGAAAAGTGTGGTGTGCATTTGTATTCAGCCCCCCGGAAAGTCAATACTTTGTAGAACCACCTTTTTCTGCAATTATAGCTGTAAGTCTTTTTTGGGATGTCTCTACCAGCTTTGTGCATCTAGAGAGAGAAATTTTTGCTCATTCTTCTTTGCAAAATAGCTCAAGCTCTGTCAGGTTAGATGGAGAGCATCTGTGAACAGTAATTTTCAAGTCTTGCTACAGATTCTCAATTGGTTTCAGGTCTGGAATTTGACTGGGCCATTCTAACACATGAATATGCTTTTATCTAAACCATTCCATTTGTAGCTCTTGCTGTATGTTTAGAGTCATTGTTCTGTTGGTAGGTGAGTCTCTGCCCAAGTTCCAAGTCATTTGCAGACTCTTAACAGGTTTTCTTCTAAGATTGCCCTGTATTTGGCTCCATCCATCTTCCCATCAACTCTGACCAGCTTCCTTGTCCGTGCTGAAGAAAAGCATGCCCACAACATGATGCTGCCACCACCATCTTTCATGGTGGGGATGGTGTGTTCAGGGTGAAGTGCAGTGTTAGTTTTCTGCCACACATAGCATTTTGTTTTTAGGCAAGAATGTACAATTTTGGTCTCATCTGACCGGAACACCTCTTTCCACATGTTTGCTATGTTTTTGCACATGGTTTCTCACAAACTGCAAATGGGACTTCTTATGGTTTTCTTCTTGCCACTTTTCCATAAAGGCCAGATTTGTGGAGTGCACGACTAATAGAGGGGGATTTCAGTATAGTAAGATTAATCCCAACAGCGTGAGTGCCAGACCCCACCATAGTAGATATTAGAATTCAATACATTTGCTGTACAAAGATTTAATTACAGGTGGTCCCTGGGTTACAAACAAGAAAAGGTCTGTAGGTTTGTTCTTAAGTTGAATCTGTTTGTAAGTCGGAACAGGTACATTTTTTAAGTGTGACTCCAGCCCAAAAAACTATTTTTAAGCTTTTTGGATAGCATAGGGAAGGATTAACACCCCTGTAATGCCTGTTTTGCTGTCTGTGCTCCTGTTCAGAAGATTTCACCTCACTTCCTGTCACTATGACAATTGGATTTTGGATTTTGGGTTGTTGTGGAAACAATGATTGGTGATAAAGCATCAGTGGAGACACCTTTTTCCCATAACAACTCTTACAAGAGTGAATTTCCCTTCCTAGGGGTAGATTTCCTCTTACTTCCTGTTTTTTCCCTCAGTTTTTAAGTAGGAGTCGTTTGTAAGTCGAATGTTTGTAACTAAGGGATCGCCTGTAATATTTAAGGAGTAAAAAGAAAAAGATAATAATAAAAAATAATAATAAACATGTGCAAAATATTATATAATATATATATATATATATATATATATATAAATGTTTATATAGTTTGTGTGGATAAATATAACCAGCATTCATGTATACACACATACATACGTGCATGACAGTCCAAACGCACATAAATATGCACACATGATGTATCTAAAACATAACCATATATATGTACACACACCTAAATCCAACTATATGTGCTCACACACACATACTGGACCCCTAAAAAAATTAAAACAATTGTGAATATTTCCAAGTAAGATATACTAAGAATTTGAAATAAGTAAACATATCCACTAGCATGATGATGATAAAAATTAACCACAAATACTCAGAAAAAAAAGGAGACAAAAAAAATGGAGGATAAAGTATAAAAGAGACTAAAACTGGAACTAATTGCTAAACTAAACCAAGCGACAAGGAGGATAAATGACCCTGGACATAATCTAATCATAATATAGATATTGCTCATAATTTTGCTCATAATATAAGTGACCAGAGTGAAAAAGTTGATAACGACTAAATGTTGTACCTGGACGTATGGGACTAGATGGTATACAGATATTGACAGGAAGAAAGGAACACACAACTACTGGATGTTGGACCCGGACGCATCAGAGTAGATGGTAGAAAGGATATTGACAGGAGCAGGCCTAAGATTAATTAAGGTGAAGTGCCCTCGGCCCTACACAACCCTACATAAGGGTCAGAACATCTAACCCTACATTCAGGCCCCTCGGTGTCAAGGTCCCTAGCAAATGTATCCAAAAAGTCTCTCTCCTACATAATCTCTGAAAGGGACGTTCCATTCTATGATTTCTAACCTGAACAGTCTAAGGCCAGAGAGGTTGTTGTTATGTTTCTCCAAAAAATAGAGAAGTACTGAATGTTTATCAAAGCCTTTTAGAATGTTCCTTTTATGTTCCTCAAACGGTGTACGTAGGTTAAGTATTGTTTGACCCATGTAGAGCAGACCACAGGGGCATAGCAGACAGTAGACCACAAATTGTGATTCACAATTGATGAAATGCTGAATGGTATGTGTCTGACCATCACTGCCTGTGGCATCTTTCTTCCGTACTCCGTGCTTGGGGAGATGTTCAAAGCTTGGGATATTTTTTCATAACCTAACCCTGCTTTAAACTCCACAACTTTATCCCTGATCTGTCTGGTGTGTTCATTGGCCTTTATGATGCTGTTTCTTCAGTAAGGTTCTCTAACAAACCTCTGAGAACTTCACAGAATAGCTGCATTTATACTGAGATTACATTACACACAGGTGGACTCTATTTACTAATTAGGTGACTTCTGAAGTTCTACTAGATTTGAGTTAGGGGTATCAGAGTAAGCCCTTGTACACACGGTCGGAGAATCCGTCGGAATGTGTCCTATCGGACCGTTTTGTCGGATAATCCGACTGTGTGTGGTATGCATCGGACTGTTTCCGTCGGAATATCTGTCGGACCAAATTTTCCAACTTGCTGGAAATATTTTTCGACAAACTGGTCGGATCGGACATACTCTGATCATGTGTAGCCTACTCCGACGGACAAAGTGCCACGCATGCTCACATTCAAATTCCGACACGGAAGCGCTCATTCAGGTAAAACTACTACTTGTAAGTGATATAGCTCATTCGTCACGCTGCAATGTTAAAAATTCTTTCATGAAGCGCATTCTCTTGTTCTTTACAATGCTGCTAGAAGAAACTTCTTTTGATGCTCATAGTCACATACACTTCTCCCGAACGTATTTCATGACTCTTTTATAACCATTTCGGCAATACAATTTTAGTTTGCGTCACATCTACACAATTTTAGATTTTGTTTATTCTTTTTTGGATGTTTTTTTTTTTTTAATTTCCTAAAAATCTCCTTTAAAGACAGTTTGCTCATTTCTCATTTTTTTTGGTGTGTTTTTTGTGTGTAAACTTACCACAACAACATTATTGTATTTTTTATCTTTGATTTTTCGTTTTTAATCTACAGGAGGTTATTTAGTGTTGGTACCCTTTGTTATTCATTTCACTTTGTATTTTTGAAATTTACCTGCCTGCTCACAAATAAACTGGCCTTTTGGAAGGAAAACACATACGCAAGTATTTCATCAAACAAAAAAACCCTTTATTTTGGTCGCAATAAATTATAAAGAGGAATGCAGCCCTTAAGAAACTTGTTACTTTGGTGCAGCCTTTGGCCCCCAGGGCAGACATGAACAAATTTGAATAAGAAAAATTGGTGGCCTGAGGAGTACATATCTCAGGGAAAGAAGTCTGGTCCAGAAGTCCTAGAGAACAGGAAATTCAGATGCCATTCATGTCCCCAGGATGTGGTTCTTCAAGAGGCTGCATCTTCTGGCAGACCAGACTGAACCCAGGCCATCACTCACTCATCTTCCTTAGGCACTTCCCTCTAGGCATCATTCGAGGCTGTGACTCAGCTCCTGTAGTTGGGGCAGGAGGAGGAAAAGGAGGGCGTTGGTCGACCTCCTGGCTGCCACTTGCCACAGCCTCCCCCCGACTGAGGTCTTCCTGTGTATGAAAAGGGGACATAGTTTTAGTTTTTTGCTCATCAATCACACCATTTTGTGCTCCTGGCTTTTGCGAATTGAATGTTACCAAATAGAACAGACTATCATTCTGAGCCCAGCATTTTTCTTTCCCATCCCAATCATTTTTGGTCACTACTGTCTCTTGATATGTAAACCACTTTGTTAAATCACAACTTACTGATCAATAAGAACATCTAGTTAACATCATTAAATGTAACACAAGAAATATGTTCAACAATGCAATACCTGTCTCAAGCTGGGCCCCACCACATGTTGCTGCCTGGAAGGCCCAGGTTGGACATCAGAAGCCTCTGCTGGGGGCAGTGGCGAAACTACCAGGGTCGCAACAGTCGCACTTGCGACTGGGCCCACGTGTTCTGCCACTGTGGGGGGGCCCCCAGACAAGCATGAAAGACTTCTGGTCCGGTGCCTGATGTACTGACCGCAAGGATGGTGAGCTCTAACACCGCTGGTAATGACTTCTGGTAGTTGCTCCAGTGACTGGCTCCCGGCTTGTGTGAGAAGTTTCAGGTCTCCAATGCTACGATTACACTGTATAGCAGCATCTCTCCCTCGTCCTGCCTCACATACAGACTAAAACTCCCTTCCCCCTCTGCCTCGGCTTGGCTGTCACAGACAGAAGGGGGGGGGGGAGAAAGGACACAGCACTCAACGGGATGGGACATGCTGATTAAGGTTCGTACTGACTCTGAATGCTCGGCACTTGCAGGGAAGGAGGGGGGGAGGGGCAGGGAAGGGGGCTAGTTGTCAAAGGAGGATGCTTGCTGGGTGCATTGTGAAGTTTGCACTAGATGGTTACAGTGCAATGTGCAGTATGCAATGGATGGCTACAGTGCAGTATGCAATGGATGGGTACTGCTGTGCAACAAGCAGCATGCACTGGATGTGTGCTGTGTGACAGGCAGTGCACTTTGGATCAGGGCAGTGTGCACAAGAGTGGTATATTGCAATATGTAGTGAGCACTGAATGTGCGATGTGCACTCGATGGGTGCCATGTAATGTGCAGTGCGCACTGGATTTGTGCAGTGGATATGCCATGTGCACTGAATGGGTGCACTGCGCACTAGTGGGGCAATGTGCAGTGTGCTTGGATTTGTTCAAGTTGTGAGGGAAGCATACTTGCAGTGATTTGGGGGGATACGATGATGCTGTATGTGCAAGGGGGCACTTTGGGAGCAGACAGAACTTGTGCTAGAAGGGGGGTTAAATAAAAAATATGACCCCCCCCCCCCCCCGGAACCAGTTCTCTCTGCTCCTAAAATGCCCCCTTGCACATACAGCATTCTCTTATCCCCCCAAATCACTGCAAGTATCCTTTTCTGACAACTTTCTCCCTCCCCCCTTCAAAGAGAGGCTGTCTGCTATTGAGGAGATGATCATGGTTTCTGGGATTCCGGGCACCTTGCTAGAGATTTGGGGTAATCACTGCAGGACTCAAGGCCAGTTCACACCACGAATCACAAAGGAACGCACTCTGCATTTTTAAGCGATACACATGCCTTCCAGGTGCTGTGCGATTTCAACCCTTTAATTTGAATAGGCTAAAATTGTGTTGGTCTGCACCAAGAGCTGTCCATGTGCTACTTTACAAAACGCACTGCAACTGGATTGCATGGTACTGCTGGCCATACAATATGGTGCAGGCATTTGCAACCGGCATTTGGGGAGTCATTAAGTTGACAACCTCTGCAGATCGCTTTGGCAGTGCATTTTGAATGCAGTGTGGGAAACGCAGGTTTCCCTCAAGGCATTCTGGTGTGAACAGACCCTTAGTCCAGACACACAGGATTTCATTTGTATCTCAGGAAGGTCCCGCCAAAACCCGGGACAGTTTAGAAGTATGGATTTGTATTAGAAGTAGAGAGGATTTGTGTTTTGTGGGGTTTGTACTGGGAAGGGGGATTTGAGTAGTATGATTTGTGACAGAACTGAGGAGAATACTTATGCTGGCATGGAGGGAAAGAATTTAATGCTGGGGGAGTTTGACCCAGGATGGTGGGAAAGGGTTGTACTGGAAGGGAGGACCTGGGGGATAGGATCTGTGCTAGAAATTTGCGAGAGGATTTTTGCAGAGAGGGTGATTGGGTGGGGGTTGATTTGTACATGTTGCACCCCATCACAAATACAGGCGTAATGTCAAAGAGGTTAGAATGTGAAGTGAGGGTGGGGGGTTGCATTGTGGAGGGAAGAGGGGTGGCAGGGCTTCAAAAATCAAAATGCACCTTCGCCTTTGTAGCCAAAAATTCTTGCATTGGCTCAGCTGGTACTGATAACCGCTGCCCAACTTGCCCCCCGCCACTCCCCATTGCTGCTAGCCCAATGCTGCCAGTCTGACCTTCCATCCTCCATCAGTGCCCTTAGTGTGAGCCACTTGCTGTCAGAGCTCTCCTCCTGCACCACTGTGGGTCATGTTCCTGGGGTCAGCAATGGATATGCTGGTTCTCCTGTCATGGGTGATCTGCTGAGGGTCCGTTCACTGAGCCTGTCAGTAACATCCTTTTTAAAAGCCTTTCAAATGCTGGCAGTGCAGGTCTTGCATACCAGTAAAATCAATAACATTTTATGGCACTACCTAAATACAGGTGGTACACAATGGCAGATCTACCAGGGTCACAAAGGTTGCACTTGCGACCCTGGTGTTCTGCCACGGTGGGGGTGGGCCCAAGATGGCAGAAAGGGGGCAAATGTGGGACCGTAATAAAGGGCCCCGGGACGAGAGGTGGGGGGGCCCTTCACGATTTCTTGCATCGGGGCCCTGAAGGTTGTAGTTACACCTCTGGCTGGGGGTGAAGGATACCTTGAAGGAAGACTGGAGAGTGGTGGCCTGAGTGGTGGCCTGGGTACCCCCTGGTCTACCAGAAAATGCAGCCTGTCAAAGTAAACCATCCTGGGGTAATAAATGGCATCTGGATCTCCTGCTCACAAGGACTCCAGGTGCTTCTTTCTCTCCCGAGATATGTAATCTTCATGGCCCCAATTTTCCTTTTCAGATAGGCCATGTCTGCTGTGGGGACCATGATCCGCACCAAAGAAAGCAGTTTCTCCAGCGCTGCGTTCCTCTTTTTTATGTCGTTGTAAAACTCGTTGGGGAACAGCCACAGGCAGGGCATCTCCTTGTATAGTTCAAGGAATAGCCTCATAAAATTTTGGTTTTTGAATGGATCCATATTGTCTGCAAGACACAACACAAGACAAACCCTCAAATACTAATAATGCCATTAAAAACCCTCCTAATCTTGTCCCAACATCAGCCTAGATAGAAGCAGTCTAGT
Organism: Lithobates pipiens; assembly: GCF_037356315.1. Taxonomy (NCBI): domain Eukaryota; kingdom Metazoa; phylum Chordata; class Amphibia; order Anura; family Ranidae; genus Lithobates; species Lithobates pipiens. The sequence goes on from NW_027507686.1 coordinate 203,867,414, forward strand.
CTAGTGATGCACCAAGTTAAAAATGTTACCTTCGTTTGCACGATCGTCGCGTCCGCGCCTCACTCTCTTCCCAGATCATACGGACGATACACGCGTGTTGTGTTTTATATACAGTGCGCATGCGTGAAACTCCGCCCGCCCCTGACGTTCTTTCTAGACTATTCCCCGCCCCTTCACTTCCGGCGCAGTGGGGAGAGCACATGGCGGAGAGAACGCAGGTGCGCACTAATAATAGTTCCACTAACGAGGAGGAGGGTGAGGAAAGCCCGAAGCCTGAAACGTCCCGATCCAGGAAGAGAAGATTTAAGGCCTCAAATATGTCTTTTGGAGAGATGTTGGAGATGGTGGACATATTGAACAGGACCGACTATGATGGGAAGTATGAACCTTACCCAAGCCCAAATATCAGAAAGGCCAAGATCATGACTAAAGTTGTGAAGAGTCTTCATAAGAATTTTGGGGTACGACGATCCAAGGATCAACTGAGAAAACGCTGGTCAGACCTGAAACTGAGGGAACACGAGCAGTACCTAAGGATCAAGCGTGTTCTTAAAAAAAGTAAGAAGTTGTCGTGTGTTCATATGATTATTCTTGCTTGCATACTGCTCCATGTGCTTTGATTTCATGTAGTGCATTTTAAAATGGCCACTTTCAAGTTCATGGTTTCATTCGTTCGTAAGAAACATCGTTCTGCAGGTAAGTATTCCAGCTTAACAAAGTGTCCACAATAATGTTCTCACCTTTGAACTCGGCCAAAAAACAATTGTACAACACTTCCAAGCAATGTTTCATATTCCTATTTCTGCCCTCTGTGTGCTAATTTTTTTATTTTTACATTCTCATAGGGGAGAGAAGACTCGGCAAGTATGAGGTCACCAGGGACCACACCCCTCCCAAAGAAGGGCAACTTCAAAAACCAGAAACAGAGGAGCAGGAGGAGGAGGAAGGAGAGATCGTCGAGGTTGGGCAAATTGTCACCACAACAGGTGAGTGTCGGAGAACACAGCTTCCGGTAAGCTCATCAATGTATGTCACCATATTTTTATTACATGGTTTGTTTTTTTGCTTTGTTTTGTAGGTGATGTGGAAGAAGATTCCCGTTTTACCAGTGAAAGTGCCCAGATCCTGATTGGGGAGATAATGGGGTCCAATCGGGATTTGGAAAATATACAGCAAAACATCAATGATGTTAAAAATAAAATGAACAACATCATTGATGTTTTGGGGAGAGTGTGAAACAGAAAAAACTAGATAGGGTTTTAGTTTTGATATTTTAAAACACCACTTTTGTATTTATCGAAATTACAAATTTGGAAGATGCACAGTGTGTAAACGTGCGCCATCTCCCATCATGGGGGATCAAAGTACGCGTTTTGTGTAAAGTGGCTGAGATGAAGGGGTTGCAGCCCCAAAGCATGTACATTGATCCCCCATGATGGGAGATAGCACATGTTGACACACTGTGTGCATCTTCCAAATTTGGATTTTTCAGGGGTCACACCCCATGTGATGAAGGCAATATCAGCCCAGTTTGTACATACTCATGTCTGATATTGTCTTCACTTTTCAAAGTTGAACTTTGTAAGTTCCTGTGTTCTTTATTTTACGGTTTGATACATGCCCGTTTACACAAAAACACCAAGTAAACCCAATTTTGATTAAACTCTGTTTTTGATACACACAATTTCTTGGTTTGTTGTAAAAACCTTTTCTAAACGCACATGTGAATGTGCTTGTATTAAAAAGTTTAATTATCAACAATGTGTGGCTTCCTTTTTCATTGCGCCAAAAATGTATTTGTAGTAAAATTTTAGTTTGTGCTGAGAAGGAGTGTGATTTACTAAAGGAAACTCCACTTTGCACTCCAAGTGCAGTTTCAGGTGTACTTTTGCAGTGCACTTGTAGTGCATAGTGGATGTGCCTTTAGTAAAAAACACCCACAGTGAGGTGTAAATTTGGACAATCATGCCATTTTCCTGCCATGGTGCTGAAAATGAGCACGATTTTGGTCAGTAATGCACTACATACATTAGTTCCAAAAAAAGGTGTGTGTGTAGCAGACCCACAACATAATAAGATTATCTGAAGAAGAGACTGTCACAACTTGAAAAAAACTGGCAAAGTGGGAGGCCACAGTCTGCCATTCCTGTGGCGTTGAAGGACACTGTGTAGTGAAACAAGAACAAAAATTAGTAATTTGACAAATCAACATTGCAAGCAGATTAGACACCAACATTTTTGGACTAAATTAGTATAACATTTTGGGAACTGAGTATTTAAAGCCTAAAGTAGAGAGTCATCACCCCCCATCTCTCCCCCACCCACCACCCACCACCCCCCCCCCATCTGATGGGCCCTTGCTAAAAAATGAGGGGGGATGTTTTGGACAGGTAACCCTCTCCACTTGATTGAGAGCTGAATGCCTAAATAATGTGCGATACTTTGGGAAGCCCCTCCTTAGTTACACTATTGGCAGCCCACCGGACAGGTAAGAAGTGTCATAATCCCAAAAAGAAAACAAAATGGAAGCACATTTTGACATTCTGCTATTACATATCCAGATAATTAATATGTTAAAAAAAAAAAAAAAACTAGCATTTGAAAGTATTGAGGCAGGCCCTTGCACTACATGCTTAGGTGAATTCATCCATAAATGTGAGCATCAAAAAGGTAGGTATAGTGTGTATTGGGTTTGGTAAAATCAGCAGATAGAGGATTGCCATCAGCTGAGCTAACAGTTGGGGGGAGGGGGGTTCCTGCTGAGTTTGGCACAACCCCAAAAATTCAAAAAATTTGACTCTGCATGAATTGAAGCACACACATCACATTTGTAGACATTATAGGGGGTGTTTAGGGGAAAGCAATACTATGGAGCTGACAAAAGACATTGGTAAGTGACTAGACTATAGTTTTATGGGCCAAGAAGAGCATGGTGGGGAAGTTAGTGAGGCAAAGATGCCTGAGGACAAAGGGGCAGAGCATATGAATTAGAGCATATTGCAATGATGGTAATTAGGGAATGAGGAAAGAAATGCAAGACATTAGCAATAATGAAATACATAGAATGTGATGTTTAAGGAGAAAACTTAGCTTCATATAGTCCTTCTGCAGGACCTGAATGATGGCAGAACAGGTCTCTGGAATAATGATCCCCAGAGCCTGGGGGGAGATGCCTGTAGAGAACTTGAGGTCCTGAAGGCTTCTCCCTGTCGCCAAGTAGCGTAACGTGGCGATGAGCCTCTGCTCCAGAGTGATGGCTTGCCGCATGCAGGTATCCTGCCTGGTGATATGAGGGGTCAGCAAAGCCAGCAGACGGTGAAAAACGGGGTCCGTCATCCAGAGATAATTCCTGAAATCATCAGGATTATTCTCCCGGATCTCACGGAGCAAAGGCATGTGCGAGAACTGGTCACGCTAGCGCAACCAATTCTTGGCCCACAAACGCCTCCCCTCCCTGTTCATGGACCGGGCTTGTGTCAAAGTAAGAACCCCAACACGAAGCCTCTGCACAGCACAAACTCTACGACGAGTACGTAGAGGAAACATGGTTTCAAAACGGTCGGCTCGTCAGAACGGACACCAGAAAGCATCGATAAACAGCAAGACCTGAAAGGACGACCTGAATAGCAGAAGCAAGCAGACAATAAGAAATGCCTTTCAAAGCGTACTATACCAAGATATAGTCCACAATGATAAACAAATACTTACTGACTACACGCACTGATTATCAGATACGCACACACAAGCACAAACCGAAGAGCAGTAGTGATCTGAATCACAAATCTGAAAAGTGCGAATCGTCTCTCACCAAACTTCTACTAACACAAGATCAGCAGAAGGAGCCCAAAGGGTCCCGGACGTGGTGCTGAACTTCCCTTTTCTAATCCCGCCATACACGGCTTACATCACCGCGTTCTTGGCAACCGCAAATTCAAACAACTTGGTCCGACCGTGTGTATGCAACAGTTTCGGACACAATCCGTCAGACAAAATCCATCAGACAATATCCGATGGATTTGGTTGTTGAAATGTCCGACTGTGTGTACAAGGGCTAAAGGGGGCTGAATACAAATGCGAGCCACGCTTTTCAGATATTTATTTTTTATCAATTGTATTTTTATTGAAAACATTTTTCAGAGAGAATATACAAAGGGAAGTACAACAACAAATAATTGTCAGTGTCAACAATGTTACAGACAAAAGGCCAAAGAACAAGAAAAAGAAAATAAACACAAAAAAAAAAATGTAATGGTCAGGCAAAATCTAGTCACAGGCACATTTAAAGCAGCAATTCACCCATCAACAGGGGGGACGGGGGGGAAGCGTCAGGAGGAGGGGGGGAGGTAGGGAAGGATCCAATGGGTGGGTAGGCCAGATACATGAGTGTCTGCAAAGGAAGCATAGCCAACCAACGGATCTGGGGTACGCTCATTTCCCGGAGGAGCCTATACCAGACTGAGGCAACCTCGGGGAGAGGCATATACAGGCAGAGGGGTAAGGGAAAACATCAAGGAATCTCAAACGGTCTATAGGTAGGGGGCAATGGGACTGCCCCTCCGTACTTTCGCTCAAGAGGGTCAGCAATGTTAGGGGGGGCTGTAGGAAGTCCTGGATTAAGTGAGGAATGGTCCCATAAGTCCCAAACTCGGAAGAACCTAGGCAGTGTGTCATGAATAACAGCGGTAAGGTGCTCCATTCTACGGATCTGTTCCAGAGTTTGTAGTACCTGTGGGAGCGTTGGCGGAGACTGCGATAACCATCTGACTGGTATGGCCCATCTCGCTGCCAGTAGAATAAAACCTAAAAGTTTCTGGACATTTGTAGGCAGGTCAGGAAAGGGTAAGCCTAACAGAAAGTGGATTGGGGTTAGAGGGAGGGTAGTGTTGAAAAGGTCTTGCAAATATGCATGGACAGAGGACCAAAAAGGTTGGATGACAGAACATTCCCAGAAAATGTGAAAAAGAGATCCAGTAGCCTTCCGACACCTCCAGCAGAGTGGGGAAACCCCGGGATCGTATTTATGTAGGATCTTCGGGGTCCTGTACCAAAACATTAGAATTTTATAGATTGTCTCTTTTTGTTCTACACATCGAGACGATTTAGAGGCTGTCTCCCAAATTTTTAGCCATTGGGGGGTGGTAATGGTCTGGCCAAGAAGCCGAGACCATTTGTGCATATAGAAGTGACCTGGGCCAGAAACAGAGGGAGAGGCCTGTAGGTATTTGTAAATCTCGGAGATGAGTCGCGTTTGGTATGGACCTTGGGAGCAAAGAAGTTCAAAAGGGGTAGGGTTGTTCAGGGTAAGGGTGGGGTTTTTGGAGCTAAAGTAGTGTCTGATTTGAATATAAGAGTAAAATAGACCTTTGGGGACCTAAAATTTACGTTGGATGTCAGCGAAGGACAGAAGCGAATGTGTAAGTGGGTGTACCAAATTACGAAGTTGGAAGATACCCGCCCGTGTCCAAGGGAGCATGCGCGAGTAAGACAGGCTGTCCGGAATGTCAGGGTTAAACAATATGTTTAATAATGGCGAACATGGAGAGGCCAGGGAGAAACGCTGGGCACATTTCTTCCATATAGAAAGAGTAAAGAGCATGGGGCGCAGACAAAGGTTCCTAAGCTGGTGTATGGAAGTTTCCAATTCTGCCCAAATCATCGAGCAGGGGTGGACCGGGTTAGTAATGCTCATTTCAATGTCGGACCACACACTGGACGACATTCTATGTGACCATACTATGACCGGTTTCAAGTGTGTAGCAAAATTATATTTAAGGAGGTCCGGGCCCCCAGTCCACCTCCAGCTCTAGGAGTGAGCACTACAGAACTAGCTATCCTGTGAGCCTTATAGCGCCAGATAAAGTTAAGGAAGGACCTCTGGGTCGCTTTAAGTTGGGACATGGGAACGGGGATCGGTAACGTTTCAAATAGGTATAAAAGTCGTGGCATAATAGACATCTTCAAGACATTGATGCGACCCAAGAGAGAAATGGGATACGAGTCCCATTGTTGCATTGAGTCGGTCAATGTCCCGAAAGAGTGGTGGGAAATTAGCTTGATACAGACTAGGGTAGGAAGAGGTAAGGTTGACCCCTAGGTATTTGAGGGAATCCGTACACCAATGATAAGTGTAGTTGCGCTGCAAAGGGACAAGGTCTGCGGGGGGAATAAGGATAGGTAAAGCTTCTGTCTTGTTGGTGTTGATTTTATATCCAGAGAGTGAGCTAAATTGGTGCAGGAGGGCATGGAGAGAGGGAAGGGAGGTGTGGGGTCTGGTCAAGGTCAGCAGAATATCGTCAGCATATAGAGACAATTTATACTCTGTTTGGCGTAGTTGCACCCCTCGAATATCAGGGTGACTACGAATAGCAGCTGCCAGAGGTTCCAAACAGAGAATAAAGAGCAAGGGGGACAATGGACAGCCCTGCCTAGTGCCATTACTGAGGGAGAAGGAAGGTGATAGGTAGGAGGATAGTTGGACTTGCGAAGAGGGTCTGGAATACAGTGCCCTAAGGGCAGCGATAAAGGGACCTTCAATGCCAAAGTGAGAGAGCGTGGCAAACATAAATGGCCAGCTGAGTCTATCTAACGCCTTTTGAGCGTCAAGGCTCAGTATTAGAGCCGGGCGGTTCGTTTTATTTAGTAAGTCAATCAAATCTACGGTACGTCTAGTATTGTCCCCTGTCTAGCCAATACAAAACCTACTTGGTCCTTGTGGATGAGCTGTGGTATTAAATGGGATAGCCTATTCGCCAAGATTTTGGTGAAGATTTTGTAATCGGAATTTAGCAGCGCAATAGGCCTGTAATTATCCGGGAGGGGGGGGCCTTAACCCGGTTTCGGGATCACAGAGACATGGGCATGAAGAAACTGGGGGTCAGGAATGGTGCCTTTCAGTAAGGAGGAGAATAGGGAAAATAGGTGTGGACTCAGAAACGGAAGAAAGGTTTTGTAGTAGGAATATGGTAGGCCATCAGGGCCAGGGGCTTTTTGGTTGGTGTTATATCCTCTGTGTTGTGAGAGACACAAGACTCTGGTCTGGAACAATGGAAGTTTATTTCAGTACTCAGTGTACACTGCAACATGCATCTCAGGACAGTACATCTTATTAGGCTCTTACATGTGTCCAAGATGGCTACTATACCCCTTGACCCTTGGCATCACTCCTGGGTGGAGCCAGCCTTAAAGTGGCAGTACATGTGGAACCCTTCAGGTATAACACCTTCCATCCATCCCTAAAAAAACAAAAAAACAAACAAAACAAAACGAGAAAAGGCACAAAACATTAACTAATAACTGTCCAATAACAGTCCTCCAAACACAGGAGATGCACAGGACTTTTCCTGCATCCAGATGTGAGAGGAAGATTCCAGAGACAGTTGCGGGGATACAATGTCATTGGATCACTTTCGGCGGCCCCGTCGAAAGTCTCGTAACCGGTCTTGAAGCTGAAACCGGTCAGGAGGGCGACAGTGTCGTTGAGGGCGGGCACCCGTCGACTCGGGATCGGAGGAAACAGGGTCGACTGGAATGGGCACTGGCGGTGCCAAGAAGGGATCCCCCAGCTCAGTGGGTGAACCAACCTCCGGACCAGGGCTGGAGGGCTCTGTTGGAGCTGAGTTCAAAAGATCAGAGTCCCCCCAATCATCAGTTCCCATGCATCCTGATCCGCTGGGAGAAGTTCCTTGCAACACTGGTGGTTCAGCCGGCGTCAGGGATTCATGCAGTTGAAAACGAGGGTGCAGTTGGTCCGCATGCCTTCTGCAAATAGAACCATCTTCCAGGCAGACCCTATACATCTTGGGTCCCAAAGTCTCTGCAATGACAGCAGGAAGCCAACGGGTGTTGGAAGCCCCATAAGATCGGGCCCATACCTTTTGTTGGGCTGTGAATCGGGGGATCTCATGGTGTTTGACCATCTTGTCTTGGGACTGCAGTACATGTTCCTGGACTGTTTGTGGGCGGAGCATGTCCAAAACAGTCCATGGCTGCCGACCCAGAAGGAGTTCTGCTGGAGTTTTCCCAGTGGTTGCATGTGGTGTGTTCCTGTAAGCAGAAAGGAAGGAGTCCAGCTGCTGGGGTGACAGGGACTGCTGTTTACTTGTAGCCACTGTAGCTTTGAAATAGCGTTTAAAAGTCTGCACAAACCGCTCTGCTTGACCATTTGTAGCTGGGTGGTAAGGTGCGGTCAACTTGTGCTTGATGTTGTGGGCAGTCAAGAAACGCTGAAACTCCTGACTGGTGAATTGTGCACCGTTGTCTGTGACGATTTCTCTGGGGTTTCCAAATGTAGCAGCGAGATGTAACAGTATGGAAACTGTTGCCTTAGTTGTTGGCTGAGTAACAGGAATTACCTCAGGCCACTTTGAATGGGCGTCCACTATGATCAAGAAGGTGTGTCCTCTGATCGGACCTGCAAAGTCCAAGTGTAGTCGAAACCAAGGAACCGTGGGCCAAGTCCAGGGCTGGACACACCCTCGAGGAGGGTCTCTTGCAGTTTGTGCACATCCAGCACAAGCATTCACATATGTTGTGATATCCGAGTCTAAGTTTGGCCACCACACATAGCCTCGGGCCTTTTGTTTCATACGTGTGCCCCCGGGATGACCAGTATGTAGCAAGTCCAGAATGTGTCTCCGGAGGGTCTGTGGAATGATCACTCGGTCTCCCCATAAAACACAGTTACCAGCCACAGTTAATTCCATACGCCTACGGAAATAAGGTTCATAATCCTGGGTGACGGTTGCAGGCCAACCGGACCGTACCCAGGAGAGTATTGTTTTCAGAAAGGTATCCTTGGCTGTATGGGCTGCTATCTCCCCAGAAGACAAGAAGGACAGGCTGGTGTAACGACAACTCTTGACCGGTGGAGAGGAGTCCATTGACCTCCCTGTCAGTCGGGACATTGCGTCCGCATTAGCATTGGCATCATGACCGCGATACTGGATTTTATAACTGTACGCTCCCAAGAACAGGGCATAGCGTTGGAGGCGGGCCGCAGTAGTCTGAGAGATGCCTTTGTCAGGGCTAAAGATCTGAAGGAGTGGTTTATGGTCTGTCAGTATGGTGAATTCCCTACCATACAGGTAAAGATGAAACTTCTTAATTGCCCATATCAGCGCAAGAGCCTCTTTGTCAATGTGAGAGTAATTGCTTTCTGCTTTTGTCAAAGACCTGGAGGCAAATGCCACTGGTTTTTCTGACCCATCAGGTAAGATGTGAGACAGTACAGCCCCCAGACCATAGGGTGAGGCATCACAAGCCAAGGTCAGAGGCTTCTGGAGGTCATAGTGAACAAGCATGCGTGACGCCAACAGCTTCCGCTTAGAGACTTCAAAAGCGCGTTGGCATGCAGCCGACCAGTCCCATCTGGAGTGTTTCTCCAAAAGCTTGTTCAACGGAAACAAGGTGTGTGCCAGATCTGGCAGAAATTTGTGGTAATAGTTCAGCAAGCCAAGGTATGATCGCAGCTGCTGGACATTGGTTGGGGCAGGAGCTTTGACTAAGGCATCAACCTTGGCTTCTGTGGTGTGTATACCGTCTGCATCCACAAGGTGGCCACAAAACTCCAATTTTGGCACCATGAATTGGCATTTTGCTAAGTTCACTTTCAGACCCTGCTCTTGGAGTCTTTCCAACACAAGCTCCACGTTTTGCTTGTGTTCCTGGTCCGTCCGTCCCGTGATGAGCATGTCATCTAACAGGCACTGAGTGAAAGGAATTTCCGCCAAAATCTCATCCATCTTCCGTTGCCAAATGGCTGGGGCAGAGGCTACACCAAACACCATCCGATTGTACTCATACAGTCCCTTGTGGGTGTTGATGGTCAGAAACTTGCGGGAAGAAGGATGGACCTCAAACTGTAAATATGCTTGTTTGAGATCAAGCTTGGTGAACTTTTGACCCCCTGCAAGAGAGGCAAAAATGTCATCTACTCTGGGTAGAGGGTACTGGTCTATTTCCAGTTGGGAGTTCAGTGCCATGCGGAAATCGTCACAAATGCGCAAGTCCCCATTCGCTTTCTTCACTGGTACAACAGGTGATGCCCACTCGCTGTGCTCTACCTTTGAGATGACACCTTGTTCCTCCAGCCGACTTAGTTCTGCTTCCACTCCTGCTCGGAGTGCGAAAGGTACTGTGCGAGCTTTGAAGAACTTAGGCTGGGCGTTGGGTTTCAGCTTGAGTCTCACACAGTCATGCTTTATTTTCCCCAACTGGTCATCAAAGATCTTTGGGAACCGCTGCTTCAGGGACACCACCCATCCCTCATTATCTCCTAATGGAATTGTCACAGTGTTACAGGGATTTATAGCGATGTCTGGCATACCAAAGTGAGCAATCCAGTCTCTCCCAAAGAGAGGGGGGTCCCCCATTCTCTAGTATATATAATGGCAGTCTCTTTGTCTGACCCTTGTACAATACCTGCACTTTTGCATAACCCAGTGGGTGGAGTATCTGCTTTGAGTATGTCTGCAGTTTGATTGGCGTTGGGCGGACAGTTGTTCGGGTCTGAAGTTGTCTCCATTGTTTCTGAGTGATAACTGAAACTGCTGCTCCTGTGTCCACATCCATCTTTAGTTTCTTTCCCTCAATGGTTACCTCTACAGTCATTGCAGAGGGTGCTGAATGCATATGATGTATGTCTAATCTGTGGAGCACTTCCTCATCCTCTGACTCAGATGATGATGTATATCTTCCCACCATATAGGTCTTTGTCTTGGGGTTCAGAGGTTGTTTATCTCGCACCTTCTTGCTCCGGCAAACTCGTTTCAGATGTCCTGTTTTACCACAATTATGACAGGTCTGATCCTTAAACCTGCAGACTTTGTGATCATGGTCTGTATTCCCACAACGGTAGCAAGCTGACCCCCGGCTTGGTGGAGGTCTGTATTTCCAGTTTGTGACTGTGGGCTTGACTGCTGTTCTGAAAACTTCTTGTTTCACCTCTTCCCTTCTGCCCTGAGAGTTCAATTCCTCTGTATCTTTCACAGCCATTTCCATCATTGAAGCTATATCAATTGCCTTTGCAAGGGTAAGGTCTTTCTCTGTTAACAGTCTCTTTTGGCTAGAGTCACAATTCAGTCCCATGACAAACTTATCTCTCAGTGCAGTAGGTAGGTACTCCCCAAAAGAACAGGTAGAGGCTAGTCTGCGAAGGGCGAGCACATAAGCTTTAATTTCTTCACCTGGCTGCTGCTGCCTCTGATAAAAACGAAATCTTTCTGCAATCTCTAGTGGTTTAGGCTGGAAGTGACCCTCTAACAGTGTCAGGAGCTCTGCCAATGTCTTAGTTGCTGGTTTTACAGGGGAAAGGAGATCCCTGAGAGTGTCATATGTCTGAGCACCGACCACTGTCAGAAATACTGCTACTTGCCTTTCACCTGGGATGCCATTTGCACTGAAATACTGTTCCAGTCTCTCCACCCAGGAACTCCAGGATGTCTGTTCTCCATCAAATTCACTTAATGTCCCGATCAATGACATTTTCCTGCTGGGATCTAGACACTTTGTAAATCCCATCCTCGTCGCCACTGTTATATCCTCTGTGTTGTGAGAGACACAAGACTCTGGTCTGGAACAATGGAAGTTTATTTCAGTACTCAGTGTACACTGCAACATGCATCTCAGGACAGTACATCTTATTAGGCTCTTACATGTGTCCAAGATGGCTACTATACCCCTTGACCCTTGGCATCACTCCTGGGTGGAGCCAGCCTTAAAGTGGCAGTACATGTGGAACCCTTCAGGTATAACAGTTGGGAAGATTCTCCACCACCTCAGCTAATTCCTCAGGGGAGATAGCGGAGTTCAGGGATGGGAGGTGGTCAGGAGAGAGCTTGGGAAGGGGCAATGATTCCACGAAGGAGTTAAATTTCTCCTGGGTGAAAGCGTATTGATCATCAGTGAGTAAACAATTATACAGCTTATGGTAGAATTGGCCAAATATTTTGGACATTGTGAGAGGGCAGTAAGAGGGGGAACCATCAGGTTGTTTAAGGGAATCAGGATATGCTTGGAAGGGTCTAGGTTTAATTTTGTTTACTAGTATCCTGTGGGGCTTGTTAGAGTACTCGTAAAATTTCTGTTGAGACCATAGGAGGAATTTATCTATTTTCTGCATATCAAGTGATCTAAGGTGGTTGCGTAAGTAGACAACAGTCCTAAGCCCTGACACAGTGGAAGAAGAGAACAAATGGTCTTCGGCCTTGCGAAGCCTGAGAAGAGCCGAGGCTCGTTGGTGTGTGGCATCTCTTTTGAGTCGGGAGCTTATTGCAATACAATGCCCCCTGAACACAGGTTTATGTGCCTCCCATAGAGTCAAGGGCTCGGAGACGGTGCCAGTGTTGAGCTCAAAATACTCAGTAAGGCAAGCGGACAGTTGAGCCTTAGTCTCAGGGTTACACAGAAGAGTCTCATTGAGCCGCCAGTGACAGGTGCGGGGGAAGGCCGAGGATAGGGAGAGTTCCAGATGGACAGAGGAATGATCCGACCAGGGGACGGGATTAATTTCCGAGGATACTGCAGCTGTCAAGAGGGGTGTGGAGATGAAAAAATGGTCTAATCTAGAGAAGAGTTTATGAGGGTGGGAGTAGAAAGTATAGTGTTTCTGAGTGGGGTGTTTAATCCTCCATATATCTAATAAACGTCGGGCTCTGATAAGTCTGCGGAACGATTTGGAGAGGGAGTCTACATTGGAGGGGGTCTTAGAGGGGAACAAGACATGTTTGTCTTTACCAGGGGACATGACCATATTAAAATCTCCACCAATCACTGTAAAAGGGTGTGCATATTTATCTAACATGTCAAAAACAGCATTGATAAAGCGAACCTGACCAGAATTGGGAGCATATACATTCAGGATCATGATAGGTTGAGACTGAAATGTGCAATCCAGAATAATAAATCTGCCCTGGGGGTCCAGGTAAGAAGATTGAATTCGCAATGGGCAGGAGTGGCCAATCAGGACCTCCACGCCCGCCTTGCCAGACGGATCTGAAGCCAGAAAAGAGGTCGGAAATGCTTTGCTGGCAAATTTAAGGGAGCCCCCAGGACGGAAGTGTGTCTCCTGGATCAGTATCACGTCAGCCCTGGAAGCTTTAAACTCTTTCAGAGCCAACCACCTCTTCTGAACAGAGTTTAAACATTTCACATTACTGGTAAAAAATTTCAGCGACATAACAAAGGAGACTGGTGAAAAAGCATAGAAAGAAGTACAGAACAATCAGTGGGTTCTGAGTCCCAAGTGGTAGGGAGTAAGAAGCAAGAGGAGAAAAGGAAACAAAAGAAGAGAAAGAGCGAGAGCCTGACACTCTGGGGAACATCGGTATAACAGTAATATTGACAGTGACATTCATCTAAAAAATTGCGGCTATCGGTCACCAAGAAATACAAAGGAGACCGAGGCCTGAACAAAAGGGACTTCCCAAAAAAACCGAATGTAATATTGAGCGGCGTCACAAGGATATGTGAAGCACCGGAAAAAAGCTGTAGACAAAAAACAAAAAAACGAAAAGAAACAAAAAAAAAACAGCCTATGGGGAGACTGCATGGACAGCAACAACAAAAAAAAAACAAAAAAAGAGAAAAACCAAAAATAGAAATGACATCCGAAGAGAAACTTGGAGAAAAATAACCTCCAGGAAGCCCAGGTCTGAGCCCGGGACAAGAGCGGGGGTCATGAGGGCCACCTAGTGTGGGGGAGGGGAGCTCAGAGGCCACCCCCCGCCTTCTATAGCCGTAAAAACTGATTCAGCCAGCCTTCAAAAAAGAGCCAAGCAAATGTGTAAGAAAATGCAAAAATGATAAAATAACAGTCAAAATGCAATATACCAGAGCTGTAAACAGTAGATAATGAGCAATGAACAATGAACAGTGCACCCCGTGGGCGTCAGGGAATAGGTATGGGGGATCCACCATGGTATAATGGCAAAAAACTGCACCATGGAAAATCCAACAAAGCCCCATCAGAGGGGGTAAATAAACTCAATTGTGTTCCGATGCGGTGTCCCTCAAGTCGGGGGTCTGAAGGACAGTCTCCGTTGAGGGGTGAGGTTGGATCTAGAAGACTTTGGTCGAACTGGGGTCCAAATCCGGGCTTGAAGTGCGGACGGCCGAGGTGTAGAGGGAAGCAGAGTAGGCTCTTTATCTGGAAGAGGAGGGAGGCCAAGGCTACGCAGGAAGGCATCGCTTTCATGTAGATCACGAAGAGAGAATTGAGTGCCTTCTCGGGTCACTGAGAGGCGGAAGGGAAAACCCCATCTGTATGGAATCTTGTGGGTTTGGAGATGAAGCGTCAGTGGACGGAGGTTCCTTCGTCTCGCTAAGGTGATGGGTGAGAGATCATTAAATATTTGAATTTTGGCTCCTTTAAAGTCCAGCCTGGGTTGATTACGCGTGGCGAGCGTAAGTGCTTCCTTGCTGTCAAAGTAGTGGAAGCGAACCACCACGTTCCTTGGGTTAGCACCTGCAGGGGGATTAGGCGCCAGTGATCTATGAGCCCTGTCTAATCGCCAATCAATATCCGGAACTTGGGGGCCACCACGTTAAACAAGCTCAGAAGGTAGGAGCGGAGATCCCTGTCCTCTACCGCTTCAGGGATGCCTCTGATCCGCAGGTTCTGTCTGCGTTCACGATTTTCGAGGTCTTCTTGTTGTGTTTTGAGTTGAGATACAGAGTGTTTAACAGCGGCGTTATCTTCCTCCAACACTTGAACATATTGAACCAGTTCATCAAATTTAGTCTCTAGGGTGTCCGTTCGGCCGCCCAATTGGTCAATCTCACCCCTCAGCTCATTGGCAAGCTTCCCAACTTCCTGAGTTATGGAGTGAGTGATAGCTTTGAGCAGGGATTGGAGCTTAGCGTCTAGGACATCTGCCGTCAGCAAAGTGGGTGAACCCTGGTCTAGGGTGGGCGAAAGAGCGTCCGAGATGTTCAAATCTGGTTCATGGCGAGGATGAGGGTCTGATGCAGGGTCTCCCTCCAGTTGGGAGGAGGGGGTGGGTTTGTGTAGATAACGGTCCATGGTGGATGAAGCTTGGGGGAGAAGTGCAGAAGCGTAGGACTTTCTTTGGTCTTCTATTTTCCCCATGGGGTGCACGGCTGGGCTGAGTGGGTGAGATTGCGACTCCCGGAGGTAGTAAAGCTGCAAAATGTTGGACAGGAGTCTTAGGAAGGCGGAGGTGAGGACATGGCCCCAAAATCACATGGTTGTCATAGTAGAGGGATTCTTACATGTTCTGATAGTCAATAGGCCTGGCCAAGTTGGCACAGGGGTGGAAGGGGGGGCAGGAGAGGCACAGGGAGACTCGGGGGGGGGGTGGGGGCAAAGAAGTCAGCCCAGGTGAACATGGGGGGAGGCAGAGGCACATGGGGGAATGATGGGGGAGGTGAATGCAGGAGAGTACCTGGTTAGAAGGCAGGAACACTGTGCTGTGTATCAATGAGTCCAGGCAGGGGTCAGGTGCAGGGGGGGAGAGCAGTCCGGAATCCTCCAGGGTCCTCTGACAGGCTGCACAACAGATGGAGGGTGGTGATGAATGCAGATCACCACAACTGAGGCCACCAGCACCTCCGCTGGGCGAGTGGGCTGTACAGGCCTGAGGCCTAAAGATGACGGCCGGCCGTGTGTGAATGGGGCTCCGCAATAGGCCTTAGCATGGCCGGATCGTCCGGAAATGTTTCAGGCCACCTCCGCTTGTTGGCCTCTCCCCAGATGGCTGTAGGGAGGCGTCAGCCGCGCCATAGGACACCGGGGGCAGCGGGGAGGTCCGGAGGTGAGGTAGGCCCCAGGATGGCAGCGGTGGTCCGGAAGACAGAAGTAGGCCACGAGCCTGAACGGGGCTCGAGCGGCCGACGAGACGAACAAAAAACCCCCCGGGATGGTGCGGGGGGGGGGTCTAGGGCTCTCTCCCCGCACAGATCGTCCCGATGGCGGCAGATTAGGCGGCGGTTGTATCGGAGCTCTGGCACAGCACGTCCGCTCCCGTCGACTTCCGGTCACGCCCCCCCTTCAGATATTTATTATATTTATTTGTAAAAAAATTTAAAAACATTTATAATTTTCATTCCACTTCACAATTATGTGCCACTTTGTGTTGATCTATTACATAAAATCCCAATAAAATACATTTATGTTTTGGTTGTAACATGACAAAATGGGTAAAATGTCAAGGGATATGGATACTTTTTCAAGGAACTGTACATATACTGTATATTGTGTGTGTGTGTGTGTGTGTGTGTGTGTATATATATATTGATATATATAATATATATATAAAAATATATAATCTTACAACTTAAGCGCTAAGCAACCAGGTGACATTTATTTATAAAGGTCTCTGTGTTTTCCTGGAATTAGCCTTGTTTAAAAAAGTACACGATAATGAAAGGTTAAAGGAGCTTGTCAATTGCTTCTTGTGGTAAAAATATCATTGGTAAAAATAGATAAAAACACCTACATAGAAGTCAAAACTAATTGTGTGCTTTAGTAAGTTATATAATATAGTACGTTCCAAATACTATACATTCATTTTCAGAGGGAAAAAAACAAAGTGTAGCACTTGATTCATTGGACTTTAAATATATCATAATTTTTTTTAGGTCAAAGAACAATGGTTTGGTGTCAAAGTAACAATAATAAGTTAACATGTAACAGATGTGTGCAACGTAGGTCTGTGTATAGGCAGCCGTGCATGGGTCTTCGAGATCTTTTCAAAGCACAGCTTAACATGCCATTACATAATGTGGCTGGCCAGTGAAAAATATTATCCTATGTACTATGATAAAAGGAAAGACTGAAGATAAGTTGGGATATTTCAGTGTTCATAGACAGCCATAGACAGTATACTACTGTATATATTGTGCTCTGTGGAATTTCAGAAGTGAATTGTGTAGTAGAATAGACTTGGTAAATTTGGAGGCATGACTGAGGGGGCTGGGGATAGGTAAAGTTTCACTGTACATACACTGTATCCCATGTTCTCTCCTGGTAGCTTTGTGCATATACACTGTGAAGCAGGTGATAGAGGAAATGATAGTAAGGGTCTGCAGCAGACAGTGGATCGGGCTTACCATGAGTGGGTGTGGTTACATAAAGCACAATTCAAAGATGAGTTCACCTTAAAGCCTAGTACACACAGGCTGAAAGTTGGGCGATATTCTACCTGTGTGTATTGCAGCTGATCCAACAGAAGCTGGCCGACCGTGTCATCAGCATAGAGACAGTTTTGGAGGCCATGGGAGGTTATCAATGGAGAAGGTGCTGATAAAAAATAGAAAGGGTCCAAGGACAGAGCCTTGGGGGCCCCTAAAGAGGAGGAGACAGAATGATGCTAAAGGAGCACCTGAATAGGTAAGCAAAGAACCATGAAAGAAAGTAGTAAAGCTCAGTGTCAGTGACCCCTTACATTGGTGGTCATAGCCAGTGGCCTCTTACATCGGTGGTCAGTGTCTGTGCCCCCATTTTTCTACTCAATGTACCCTTGTTTTGTTGATGGTCAGTGGAAACAGTTACCCAAAGGACTGGCGGAGAAGCACCTAGTGGAGGAGGAACAAAGTGGCAGCAGATAAAGAGGAGGGCTCTCAAATGTAAACATAAGCTCTGTTTACATTTGGGATTGCTATGATTGGCCATTACAGCAATCACAAGTCACAGAGCCACTCTGATTCACTCTGTGCTTTTTGCCTGTGATCTGAAGGAGAAAGGAGTTCAAAAGAAATTAAGTGAAAGAGAAATTAAGGGAGGGAGAGGTAAAGGATTAGAGGGAGGAACAAGTGGAGAAACAGGAGAAGGAGGAAGAGGTTACATTAGCAAGGCTGATCACCTCTCCTTTTATGCCAGACTTAAATTTTTTATTTTTGACTGCTCCTTATTTGGCTGTCAAATATGGAAAAAGTTTGACCTGGAATCTGCCACTCTGGCAACCCAGGCCAGGAAATTTCCGCTTTCAATATAATTTAATGGAAAGCTTGGACAAAGTGGAGCTTAGACTGCTGGGATTGGGGGTGGTTAGGGTGTAGCTTTTTCTTTTTTTTTTGCAGCTCCAGATGGCAGCTGATGCTGGCTGCAATCTGAGACTGTACTGTCCAGCCAATGTATAATATTTGTAGCTATTGTGCCTCAAATAATACACTCTAATTTTTATTTCATGATAAAGCTTGCTGCCTAACCACACTACTGCAACTACTGAGCAATATTTGTGGCTATTGCCTCTTGCACTCTCATTTTTTATCTGACCTTTAAAATACTCCCTTCCCTGCCACCATAAAAGCAACAATATCCACCTGGAGAACTCTCTCCTAGAAAAAAGCCCACAAATCCCATATAATTTCAACCAGCACGCCAGGGGCGGCCCGTCCATTAAGGACGCACGGGTGCCCCCTCATCCACTGCATCCCCTATATAATAGATAGATTAATTCATGCATTGCGCTCGGAGCCCACCCAGGTGTGTTAGAAAAGCAAATTAATACCCATTTCCTGATTGTCTGAAAGGTCAGGGGATCCTATTGGATGCCAAGGTGGAGGAGAGGAATGCAGGGGGGAAGCCACCGTGATTTCATGCATTGCGCACAGGAGGAGAATGAAAGCTGCCAAACACACTCCCCGCCCTCTTCCTAGATTGGGTAAGTGTGGGGGGGGGGGGGTTGCCAACCGACCAGGGGAGTGGCTGTTTGCTGTTTGGAGTATGGCAATTTTAAATTAATATTGGGCACAAGAGCAAGGGTATATCCCTTACTCACTCCTGCAGAATAAACAGACTTTCTGTAAAACATCCCCAATGCACCTTTGGGAACTCGGCTTACTTCAGTCATTCTCAGTGAGCCAATGGAGTAAAGCTATCGCATATTGCCAACAAACCACCCATTGTATCAATCACTAGGAAATATCGCAGAAAATTACCCCTAGTCACAAGTTTTCCCCCCAAATATCCTTGCTTTTTTGGAGGGAATGTGGCCAAACTGATACCCTTCTCCATATTCTATGGTGATGCAAAAGCTTAACAAGCTACTGGCACAACATTTTTCAGTTCATTTCTCAAAGTCACGGGTTACCTCTTCAGGCCTGACCCAGCATTGGCTCTACTATACCTGGGTGTAGAACGTATCCCTAAGGAATTCCATACCGTCACTGTGCTCATTTTGCTAGCTGCCAAAACTCTTATAACCAGACTCTGGTGAACAACCCAAGCTCCTAATGTCTCTGAACTTTCCATGTACCTTAACCTTACCTTTGAATAGGAAAAATTTCTGACTATCGGCACTAATACTTACCCCAAATTACAAAAAAATTGGGAATATTGGCTTCCAATGATCCAGAAATAACCACTCAGGATATATCTCTACCTTGCTTTAATCTTATGAAAATAGTATTAGTGATATTCCTTTTCGGTTCTACTACTTGTTCTCTGTAACATGGATGCATTGTATATGACAATTTTGGACTTATTTTTTTGTGTCCTATGTCACTTGTATTTATGTTCTTTAAACTCAATAAAAATGTATTGTTGAATTTTTTGTTTAATTTTTTTAATGTATTTTTTGACTGGAGTTCTGCTTTAAGAGGTGATTTTAGTTGTGATAGCTGCATTAGCTTTCTTTTTTAAGGTTTCTTTCTTTTATTTTCACCGGGTGGTCCAGCCAGTAAGTCTGTTCTTTTTTAACAGAACAATCTGTCCTGCAGATGTATCCTTTGAAGGGTTAAAACAAACCATTTAACACTGACAGAGGTGCTCACAATGGTCAGCTTTTTTTAAATTGATGTAAAACCTTTATCCCAAAAATAACAAAACTGTTACTGTAACTGTTTAAAAGTGTTCGGATTTGGCTTTAATCTCTTTTGTTTATCCAAATCTGCTAGTCCATGTAACACTACCCTAGCCCTGAACTGACAATGCTGCTGTCCAAAGGTGTCTCTGTTGCTTTAGAAAAAGGAACCCAATGTAGCCAGTGCATCTAATGATTGGCAAGCTACAATATATTAAATTTTTTGTTTTTTGTTTTTTTTCGGGTTCAACCACTTCCCGCTCGCGGCCGAGCGGCCAGTGTAGGCAAAGCAATGTACCCCCTAGCCTGGCACCCACTGTGTTTATACACAACAGGAGCCTGTCAGCAAGTCTTAGCCATTGATTCATGATGGGACCTGCCGATCGGCTGTGTACAATAACAGCTCAGAACTCTGTGTTGATAAACAACACAGAGCTCTCTACAGAGAGAGCGATCTGTCAGTTTCTCATGCCTGTAGAGCAGGGATGAGAAACAGAGAGATGTAGTAGTAAATGCAACACACTTTACACACATTACACATAGTTAGACACACATTTAACTGCTTGATCACCCTAGATGTTAACCCCTTCCTAACCAGTGTCATTGTACAGTGACAGTGTATAGAATTATCACTGACTGTCAATGACTATAATAATGTCACTGGTGATGTCATTGGCAGTTATTCAGTTCCTCCCAGTATCAGTTAGTGCCAGATTGTCTGCCAGGCTATTGCAGTCACATTCTAAGTTGCTGATCACCGTCATTAGTAATATAAAAAAAAAAAAAACATTTAAATCCAGTAAATATACCAAGTTTGTAGATGCTTTAACTTTCACACAAACCAATCAATATACACTTATTAGGATTTTTTTTATCAAAGAGATTTGATTTTTTTAATTTTTTTAACTGATTTCCATGGCATAACAGTAGTACTATGTTTATGGTGGGGGTGAAAACATAGTTCCATTGTTATGCCATGGAAATCAAATGGGAGACATTAGAATTTATTATCATTATATATGCCTTAACAGCCTGCAATATGACTGGTGGTCTCTGCATGCACTTATGGAGGTCCTGATGACTTGGGAGTCTACTTACATGGATCCGGACTTCCCTTTTTCCATATAGGACTGGTACAACAAATTATGTAAATTTTATTTTTGTATTATGTTGGTTGAACTATTACAGTGCATCCGGAAAGAATTCACTTGTTCCTCATTTTGTTATGTTACAGCCTTATTCCTAAATGGATCCAATTCATTATGCCCCTCAAAATTCTACAAACAATTCCCCATAATGACAATGTGACAGAAGTTAGTTTGTAAATTTATTAAAAATGACACGTACATAACAGGGATGTGCTGTCAGGTCAGTGGCTGATGAGGCATCATGTGGGGTCCCTGTGACCTCAGGTCACTGAGCTATGACCCTTATAGCTTTTTTTTTTTTTTACTTTTTTTTTTAATGTTCATGGCAGGTGAGGCTCTGCCCCCTGACTGCACATCCCTGGTCTGGAAGGGAGCATTTGTCTTTTAGACACATGCCCCTGCTATGACACTGCAGAATCTTTATTGGACATCAGGGGCTAATGGTACTTTACCATTGGTCCAAGACATCAAGCTGCCTATTGAGTTTAGTGCCTCTGACAAGAAGTGAGGAGAGGCACTGTGAGCGCAACCTCTCATTCTGCTGCAAACAGTATGCCGGCTTGTATTTAAACTGGCCGCTCTGTATGTAGGTTCTGACAAACCGCCGGACTTTGAAGCGGAGATCCGCCAGACTTTCCGAACGAACGGACCTGCCCACACATGACCGGAAATGAACGGACTTGCCCACACACACGGTGGAAAGTCTGTTAATTTTGAACGCGGCTCCAGGTAGATGGGACTAGCGAAGGAAGTCAATGTTGCTGCCTTCAGCGGCGACATTGACACCTCACTGGCCCCGTCACCTGATATGGACTTAAAGGGGAAGCCCTATGCTGGAAAAACGGTGTGGGGGTCCCCCCAAAGTCCATATCAGACCCTTATCCGAGCACGCAGCCGGAGGATGCTGGGACTGTGACATCATAAGGGGGGTCACCATGTGACATCACCCGGTGACCCCGCCCCTTGTCCCTATTTAAGTCTCCGCACAACGCGTCCCTGTCATTGCCGCCAGAGAGAGCGTCAAGTCAACATCTCAAGGAAGAAGAAGAAGAAGAGAAGGCGGCGACAGTGATAGAAGACTGGGCCACCACTAGTAAAAGAAGAACCGAAGGGGGGGACAAGACCCCCGAAGTCGGAAGAAGAGGCGGCGGTGACAGAAGACCGGGCCACCGCTAGTAAAAGAGCTATGAGACGATATTGGTGGCCCGGCAAGAACAACTGAAGAGGGGGGCAAGACCCCCGAAGAGGGGGACTAGACCCCCAAAGTCAGAAGAAGACCCCCAGGCAGCAGCGATGAAGGCTAGTAAAAGAGCTAGCAGAAGATAGCGGAGGAGTCCGACGAGAAGACCCCCCAAGACGGTAGACCACCGGAGCTTTGTTTTTTTCTTTACACTTTTTTTCACCAGGTGAATGGGTAGGGGTACATGGTACCCCAATACTCATTCACATAGGGTGGGGGGCCGGTATCTGGGGGCCCCCTTAGTAAAGGAGGCTCCCAGATTCCGATAAGCCTCCTGCCCACAGACCCCAACAACCAATGGCCAAGGTTGTTGGGAAGAGGCCCGTGTCCTCATCAACATGGGGGGTGCTTTGGGGAAGGGCCCCCCCTTCCCCAAAGCACCCCCCATGTTGAGGGCATGCGGCCTGGTACGGCTCAGGAGGGGGGATGCTTGCTCGACCCCACCCCCTTTCCTGACCGGCCGGGCTGCATGCTCGGATAAGGGTCTGATATGGACTTTGGGGGGGACCTCCACGCCGTTTTTCTGGCGTAGGGCTTCCCCTTTAAGTCCATACCAGGTGACAGGGCCAGCGGGGTGTCAATCTCTCCACCGAAGGTGGTGACATTGACTTCCATCGCTAGTCCCGTCTACCTGGAGCCGCGTTCAAAATGAACAGACTTTCCTCCGTGTGTGTGGGCAAGTCCGTTCATTTCAAAAGTCCGGCGGACTAGGCAGTCCGGCGGACAATTTTGAGTCAAAACTTCTTTCTAAGTCCGCTGGACTTTTGGAAAGAAAAAGTCCACCGGAGCCCACAAGTCCGCCGGATAGAGTGATCACGTGTACGTGGCATTCGACTACCTACCCCCAAAAACGTTGGGTCTCTGTGACCTCAGGTCGCTGAGCAATGAAGCTTGGGTACATAAGTATTCACAGCTTTTGCCATGACACTCAAAATTTAGCTCAGGTGCATCCTGTTCCCACTGATCATCCTTGAGATGTGTCTAAAACTCAATTAAAGTCCACCTGTGGTAAATTCAGTAGTTTGGACTTGATTTGGAAAAGCACACACCTGTCTGTATAAGGTCCCACAGTTAACAGTGCATGTCAGAGCACAAACCAAGCCATGAAGCCTAAATAATTGCCTGTAGACCTCCGAGACATGATTGTTTCGAGGCACAGATCTGGAGAAGAGTACAGAAAATCGTTTGCAGCAATGAAGGTCCCAATGAGCACAGTGGCCTCCATCATCCATAAATGGAAGAAGTTTGAAACCACCAGGACTCTTTCTAGAGCTGGCCTCTCTGAGCAATTGGGGGAGAAGGGCCTTAGTCAAGGAGGTGACCAAGAACCCGATAATCACTCTGACAGAGCTCCAGTGTTTCTCTCTGGAGAGAGGAGAACCTTCCAGAAGAACAATCACCTCTGCAGCAGTCCACCAATCAGACCTGTATGGTAGAGTGGCCAGATGGAAGCCACTCCTCAATAAAAGGCACATGACAGCCCACCTGGAGTTTGCCAAAAGGCACATGAAGGACACTCAGACCATAAGAAACAAAATGATTTGGTCTGATGAAACAAAGATTGAACTCTTTGGCCTGAATGGCAAGTGTCATGTCTGGAGGAAACCAGGAGCCGCTCATCACCTGGCCAATGCCATTCCTACAGTAGGGCATGGTGGTGGCAGCATCATGCTGTGGGGATGTTTTTCAGTGACAGGAACTGGGAGACTAGTCAGAATCGAGGGAAAGATGAATTCAGCAATGTACAGAGACACCCTTGATGAAAACCTACCCCAGAGTGCTCTGGACCTCAGACCGGGGCAAAGGTTCATCTTCCAACAGGACAACAACTCTAAGCACACAGCCCAGATAACAAAGGAGTGGCTACGGGACAACTCTGTGAATGTCCTTGAGTGGCCCAGCCAGAGCTCAGACTTGAGCCTGATTGAACATCTCTGAAGAGATCTGAAAATGACTGTGCAGAGACGCTCCCCATCCAACCTGATGGGGCTTGAGAGAGCCTGCAAAGAAGAATGTGAGAAACTGCAAGCTTGTAGCATCATACTCAAAAAGACTCGAGGCTGTAATTGGTGCCAAAGATGCTTCAACAAATTATTGTACTTAGGTACATGTGATTTTTTTCCCTTTTTTATTTTTAATACATTTACAAAGATTTCAAACAGACTTCTTTCCTGTTGTCATTATGGGGTATTGCTTGTAGAATTTGGAGGAAAATAATGAATTCAATCCATTTTGGAATAAGGCTCTAACATAACAATGTGGAAAAAGTGAAGCACTGTGAATACGGATGCACTGTATGTATAGATTGTAATATGTGGATAGTAAAATATCATGTATATCCCAGAGTGGTATCTCTTCCCTGAAGACGATAATTGTTATAGATATTTCAAAACACGTTGGAGTCCCTAAGCTAAGTAATTGAATAACTGCAAGCTAAATCATCAGCTGTTGTACAATTTTGTAACATGTGATGTAATCTGTGGTTCAAACCTTTTAAAATTGAAAAAATAAATGTTATTATATCTTATTTTGTGGTTAGAAGTTGCCTTCAAAGTACTATAAAGAGCAATCGTGTTTTTTTCTGATATAATTAATCAGAATAATGGCAACCACACCCAGAGTCACAAACAATAATTGCAATCAAATTTTTTATTGAATGTCTTAGCAGAAAGTAAAAAATATTGTTTTTGCGCACAAAAAAACAAACAAAAAAACAAACAAACCCAGTGGTGATCAAAGACTAGGGATGGGCCGAACACCCCCCAGT
Organism: Lithobates pipiens; assembly: GCF_037356315.1. NCBI lineage: Eukaryota > Metazoa > Chordata > Amphibia > Anura > Ranidae > Lithobates > Lithobates pipiens. Next base: position 203,892,329 of record NW_027507686.1, read on the forward strand.
TCAGGTCACACCAGGCAAAAAATTTGTCAGAACACCCAAACACTGTTAAAGTCTATGGAACATGAATAATAAAAAGTGCTAATTTTAAAGGCTTATATGCAAGTTATTGTCATAAAAAGTGTTTGGGGACCTGGGTCCTGCCCCAGAAGACATGTATCAATGCAAAAAAAAGTTTTAAAAACAGCAGTTTTTTTCGGGAGCAGTGATTTTAATGCTTCAAGTGAAACAATAAAAGTGAAATATTCCTTTAAATTTCGTACCTGGGGGGTGTCTATGCCTGTAGTGGCAAATTTTTCTCGCGTTTAGATCAGTCCCTGCACAAAATGGAAAAGGAATTTAAACGTACTCACGGCTATAATACATTTTCGGTCCCGGAAATACGCATAAAAGTCATTGAAAAAAAACAGCATGGGATACCCCCAGTCCATTACCGTGACCTTTGGGTCTGGTATGAATATTATGGGGAGCCCCGAACCAAAATTAAAAAAAAGTTGCATGGGGGTTTCCCTAAATTCCATATCAGGCCCACAGGTCTGGTATGGATATTAAGGGGAACCCTGCCCCAAAAGTTTAAAAAAATGGCGTGGGGCCCCCCCCTCAAAATCCATACCAGGCCATTCAGGGTCCATACCAGACCCTTCCCAGTCAGTCCAGTCCCCCCCCCACCCCACAGTTAGAAACACTTCCCTAAGGGACCATTTAACCTGTTGATCGCTCCCTAGTGTTAACCCCTTCCCTGCCAGTGACAAGCTGCTCCTACCGGCTTAGGCCTCTTTCACATGGTCTACATACCCAAGGTCCATTACTATGTATATTATGTTGAGACAATTGCTGTATATTATGAAATATTTAGATTTTATCTACTGAGACCTACTATGATATTATTGTACTTTTTTTATTATTTTATATGTGTGTATATATATTGTGGCAACACGCAGGTAAAATCACCTGGTTGTATCCAGGATGGGAAATATGTGTGCCCTAGATTCAGGCTTTATGCAGACTTGTACAACTAGAGGGGAAGAGTTAATGAGCCCAGCTGAAGTAAGTGGGCTCATTAAGACCTCTACAAAAAACCCCAGCATGCTTAGGGAGATGCTCCATCCTGGAACCAGTTTTGTGTTTGTATAGACTGGGGAGTGTGACACCTGTACTGTGCGGTGAGTTAACGCCTGTGTGGCAAGCCTCTACAACAGAGACAGGGACTGGTGCAGCACAAGGTTGCACTCAGTTGTTAGAGAGGGAATCCATGTGTGTAATTAGAGGTCAAGCTGACCAGGATTTATTTTCATGTTTTATTTTTGATTGGCTGTTATATGTTTCACTGCATGTAGCATAAATAAACCGCATCTTTTGTTTTTTTGCACCTACAACGCTGTCTGCTGTGCCTGATTTTGTGTTGTGAACCCATCCAGGGGGTCACACACACCCGCTGCCGAGCTAACCCCTCACAATATATATATCTTTTGTATTAAATAACAATATCTACATTGATTGGCTCATATGACTTAGTAATGTGCTTCACACAAAGTCCCAAATTTCGTTCTCCTTGTCAAATGTATCAGAGATGTATATATACTTATTACCTCATATAAAGTCCTAATTTTAGCTTTAGTCTTAGCTCTCTTTTCTCGTCCCATAGACTTTAACAGTGTTCCGGCGGCTTTCGAATTTGCCCCGAACACCGCATATTGTTCAGTGTTCTGCAGAACATCCAAACAACCAAAATGTGCGATGATGTCATTGGTTCATGCTCTGTGAAGAAATGGCCCACCGTTTGGTGGCCCCAGAAGGAAGAGGAGTAAACATGGATGTGGCCTGAAGCGGGGACGAAGCGGACCCGAACTTATGCTCGGGCCAAACCGTTCGCCCATCCCTATCAAAGACCACCAAAAGAAAGCTCTATTTGTGTGAAAAAAATTTAATACAAATTTTGCTTGGGTACAGCGTTGCATGACCGTGCAATTACCAGTTAAAGTAGCACAGGCCATAGCAAAAAATGGCCTTTTCATAAAGGGGGTAAAATCGTCCAGAGCTCAAGTAGTTAATACCGCTTTCATTCTTAAAATATAGGATAAAAATAATTCTATGGTTTTATATGCACTGGAAAGTCAAGCATGTGCCTCTCATATGTTTGATCTAGAGATGGATACAGAACTTCATTCCCAAGGAGCAATGACTAATGCTACTAGCGAGGTCTGTGTGTTCCCTTTATAGAACAGGTGTTAATGTACTCTGACATTGCAGCTTGTAGCAATGAAAATTAGTATAAATGTGTTACTGATGAAAAGATATGCAAGGAAAAATATTTACAACTTACAGGCAAATGTATACATTTATAAAAATGTATTTAAAAATCAGTCATTGATGTAACTAAATTAGATAAGTAATTTTTATTTTTCCTTTGTTATTCTTGGCAGGTGACTTAAAATCCAACTTCAGCTTCAATAGTATAAAAAAAAAAAATAGCAAAGCCACTGCTATAAAAGTAACTTAAAGAGGAATGATGAGTTTTACTTCCTTTCGTTTACCCTGCAAAGTAAAAGCATAATGTGCTAGTATGCATCGCATACTAGCACATTATGTGACACTTACCTGTAAATGAATGCTGCTCCGTCCCCGCTTCAGGCCACATCCATGTTTACTCTTCTTCCTTCTGGGACCACCAAACGGTGGGCCATTTCTTCACAGAGCATGCGCCAATGACATCATCGCACATTTAGGAGATATTTACAGTACCTATAGGTAAGTCTTATTCTAGGCTTACCTATATGTACAAATTGCAAATGGAGGTTTGCAACCTCTTTAACCACTTGCCGACCAGCCACCGCAGATATACTGCGGCAGGGCGGCTCTATTGCTCAAATCGCCGTACTGGTATGGCGCTCCATGCAATAGCTATAGCAAGCGTTGATGCGCGTGGCCGCGGCGTCCACTGGCCACACGTGATCGCTCCACAGAAAGCCAGAACGGGATCTGCCAGTGTAAACAAAGCAGGTCCCCGTTCTGACAGGGGAGTAGAGAGAGATCGTCTGTTCCTAGTGATTAGGAACAGCAATCTCTCTCTACCCCCAGTCAGTCCACTCCCCCCCGCAGTTAGAAACACTTCCCTAAGGGAACATTTAACCCATTGATCGCTCCCTAGTGTTAACCCCTTCCCTGCCAGTGACAAGCTGCTCTTACCGGCTTAGGCCTCTTTCACACGGGACGGATCCATGATGATCCACCCTGTGGACATGCGCTTTCTCAGTTCACTCCGTCGATCCCCGCTGAGCAGGAAGGTGACAGGTCTGTCTCTGCACACTGTGCAGGGACAGACCTGTCAGAGCGCCACTGTCCCCTATAGGGAGATCGGATGATGCGGTCCGTCGTCACCTGATCCGATCCACAGATGGATGGAAATTAGGTTTTTCCTCCGTCACACTTTTTCGGATCGGAGCGGGTCGGATGTCAGCGGACATGTCACCGCTGACATCCAACGCTCCATAGAGGTCTATGGAGCATCCGTTCAGGTCCGCCTAAAAAGTTGACAGGCGGACCTGAACGGATCGTTCATCTGAAAGAGGCCTTATACAGTAATCAGTGGTTATTTCTAGCTCTGATCGCTGTATAAATGTCACTGGTCCCAAAAAAGTGTCAGAAGTGTCCGATATGTCCGCTGCAATGTCGCAGTCCTGCTAAAAATCGCTGGTCACTGCCATTACTAGTAAAAAAATAAATTCTAATAACAAATGCCATAAATATATATCCCCTACTTTGTAGACGCTATAACTTTTGCGCAAACCAGTCAATATACGCTTATTGCAATTTTGTTTTTTACCAAAAATATGTAGAAGAAAACATTTTTCCTAAACTGATGAAGAATTTTTTTTGTTGTATATATTATAGCAAAAATGTATAAATATTGTTTTGTTTTGTTTTTTTAAATTGTCGGTATTTTTGTGTTTATAAAGCAAAAAAATCAAAACCGCAGAGGTGATTAAATACCACCAAAAGAAAGCTCTATTTGTGGCATGTCATTTCTCAGGGTAGGTATTAGACATGTGCACTGCCAAAAAATTTGTTCATTTTCGATTCATTTGTTTTTTATTTTTTCAGTTTTTCGGGTCATTCGTTATGATTGCAATTAGTAAATTCATACATTTGTACATTCGTAAATTTGTACATTCGTACATTCATACATTTATACATTTGTAAATTAGAAAATTTGTATATTCGTAAATTCATAAATTCGTAAATTCGTAAATTAGAAAATTCCGAAATTTTGAAATTAGAAAATTTGGAAATTAGAAAATTAGAAAATCTGAAATAGTAACTAACTATTAAATAAGGTGTTGTAATTTCCTTTCAAATTTGGCTGTTAGTGAGCGTAATGAATACGAATTTATCCAAAGTTACGAATTATCCAAAATAACGAATGCTGCATCTAAACAAATGGAACGTAACAAATGAATAATAAATAATAATAATAAAACGTTTTTATGATTATTATTGTTATTTATTATTATAAATTCATTACGTTCCATTCGTTTGGATACGGCATTCATTATTTCGGATAATTTGTAACTTTGGATAAATTTGTATTTGTTACGTTTACTAACAGCCAAATTTAAAAGGAAATTCCAATACCTATAATTTAATAGTTAGTAATAGTTGAAGCAATAGTAAACCTGCTGACTTTTTTTTTTCTACACCTGTAAGGCAAAAGGCATAATGAGCTAGTATTCACCACACACTAGCTCATTATGAAATACTTACCTTAGGATGAGGCATCGGCAGGTGATCTCGGTCCACACTAAGGAAGCTGACATTTTCCCATGGCGTGTCTTCCGGGTTTCGTGGCTTTGGCGCTGTGAGCGGCCGGAGCCGCAATGTTGTCTCTCCCGTGCATGCGAGTGGGAGACTTCTTTCGGCAAGGTCCATCGTCTGCCGGATTTTCAGCCAAGAATCCCTGGAGCGCATGTGCCGCTGAAGTCAGCAGCTCATTGCAAGGGGAATATTTCCTAAACTGTACAGGTTTAGGAGATATTCTTATTACCTGTAGGTGAAAGTAAAAAAATTACTATGCAACCACTTTAAGTTATTATTAAATAATTGTTATTTCAGATTTCCGAATTCCTGAATTTCTGAATTTACGAATGTGCAAATGTATGAATTTAAGAAATGTACGAATTTACGAATGTACGAATTTTTACTAATTTCGTTAATTCGGATATTTCCGCATCCGCGGCTCTTTAAACATGTGATCGGCTGTGTCCAATCACAGCAGTGAGCCTATGTAAGATGTCAAATGGAAAAGGGACTCAATCCAGGGGGTGCACGCAGGGCTGCCATCAATGTAGAATAGAAACCATATTCTGAGGCTGTAGAAAAAAACAAGAGGAGAGGCGCCTCTGGGTGCAGTAGTTTTAAAACACTGCTTTAATATATAAAATAGTAGCACTCACATTTAGATGAGAAAAAGCAGGCATAGTATATTGAATGTCATGACGAATATCCCAAAGTCTATGCTGTAAACATCATTGCTGATAACACTTCCGACAGGTGGTATGGCCGGCTCCGGAAGGCGGCTTCAGACCGAGGCTTGGAACGCAAGATGCAGTTGGCTCAGCGGGATGACATCATCTCAAAGGGACACTTTTCTAGAGTATGCGCACTTGGTTGTTGTCACAAGTCGCACTCCTCCATCCATGGCTGTAGCTTGCAGATCATTTCAGAAACTTCCTGGTAGACATGTAAACAAGGTAGTGCCAGTAATCTGCACTCTTCGCCTCATACTGACAGAGGGTGTGGCGAGGAGAGACGATCAGCGGCATCCCCATGCAGGAGGACATTTAGGAATGTAATCAGGGCACTGATCATCAGTGCCCTGATTACAATAGTGAAAAACAGTGTCATAAATCGGTGCCCACCAATGCCCACTAATGCCAGAGAACAGTGCCCACCAATGGCAGCAATCTGTGCCCACCATTGCCCTCAAGTGCCACCAATCAGTGCCCATTAGCGATTCCAGTCAGTGCTGGCAATCAGTGCCACCTATCAGTGCTGCCCATCAATGTCCATCACTGCTGTCAATGCCCGTCAGTGTCGCCCATCAGTGCCAACCATCAATGCCCCTCAGTGCCCATCAGTAATGCCTATCCGTGCCGCCTTTCAGTGCCCTCCAGTGACACCTAGTAGTGCCCACTAGTGCCGCCTATTAGTGCCCATCAGTTCCGCCTATCAGTGCCCACCAGTGCTGCCTAACAGTGCCCATCAGTGCCACCTAACAGTGCTCATCAGTGCACATAAGTGCCACCTTATCAGTGCCACCTAAGCAGTGCCCATAAGGGCCACCTCATCAATGGCCACCAGTTCAGCCTATCAGTGCCCATCAGTGCCACCTCATCAGCTCACATCCGTGAAGGCGAAAAACACATTTCTTTTTCAAAATGTTGGCCATTTTTTTCTGTAAAAAAATAGAAAACCCAGCAGTGATTAAATACCACCAAAAGAAAGCTCTATTAGTGTGAAGAAAATGATAAAACATTTGTTTGGGTACAGTGTAGCATGACCGCGCAATTGTCATTCAAAGTGTGACAGCGCTGAAAGTTGAAAAATGGCCTGGCCAGCAAGGGGGTGTAAGAGCCTTGTAGGCAAGTGGTTAAACAAGTGAATCAACAATCTGCCAAGCAAAGTCCTTGCTCCTCCACAAGGTGCGAGGTATTTTGGTATACAGACTTATAACATTGTGGAATGGCAGCAGGATGCCACGCAAAGTGGAGTTCAAATCAAAATCTACATGCAATGTTTGTACTGATCTTGGGGCTCCAGGAATGCAAATATGTTTTTTCCAAGAACCAAAGGTATATGCAGACACCTTTTGCCACCTGTCCCTTGGTACTTGTATTAGTTTAACCTGTTTTTATATGACAGATTTACTTTAATATGCTTTCTGAAAATGTCAGTGGATATAAAAGTATCAGCTGTTTGGGATTTACGGATTTAAAAGCCTGCACTAAATAACCAACCACCCACTTTGAAATAAATATCAGTAAACACTACACATAAAATATCGAAGTTAGTTGTCAAGTACTGTTAGCATGTTAATCCTGTTTTTCTTATAAGATGCCTGTTTAATTAGTACATAAAATCCTATTTCAATAACCAGTTGGTGTTCAATTAAAAAAAATAAAAAAAATAAAGCAAGACTTTAAATCATCTAAAACATAAAGTGTTGGCGTTAGCCATAGAGTTCATATATAAAAGAATTAACATTAATCTTGGAATTTTCAGGACTTACGGAACCAACTGAAATGAATTTCCCAAAGGCATAGATTAGTTCAGAACATAAACGAATGACTCACACAGAACGACTGAAGAACAAGAAAGTTTAGTCCATATTTTATCAGTTGAATTAATCTGATGTTGAGTATGTATTTGTTGTATGATGCTTTTTGTCTTTTTATGATATTTGGATGTTCAAGCTTATGTTAATGCAAGAAGAGCCCAGACTAATGTTGGCCACATATGTATCAAAATGGATAAGGTTGTATTTATTCTAGAATTTCTTAGCTTTGGATGGAGTGTGGAAAGGTTAAACCCCTGTCAATTTATTTCCATTAATTATGTCCCATTAGAAAAACTTCCCTTCCTGTCCTGTCCTGGAGACTTAACAGGAGGTCAAGGGAAATCTCTACATAGTGAAGGAAATTCCTTTCTTAGATGGTTGTAATTAGAACAGGAACGGGGTCCCTAGTCAATTATTGTTCTGGTGATAACTGTAAAATTTAGGATTTCCATTTTTTTTCAGTCCCAGTGAAAGTGGTCACTAGAACAAAAGGAGAGGATTAATCTCCCCAGTGCTAACACGGTCAGCAATAACATTTTACAGGGGTTCTATTCCTTCTCTACTATATCCAAAACTAAGAAAAAAGTATTTTTGTAATTACCTTAAAATCAATTTCTTGGAGTTTATTACGGGCAACACGATTTAGTTATTCAGTGACAAATGTGTTATAGTGCTGCCTAAAGGAGGATTTGGACTTTGGCAAACATAAAAGTGTTCAGCATCCAAGCCCTCCTGTAAGCAGTAGTATAACCCAATTGTCACTGAAAAACGGAACCCTGTGTCCTTCAATGAATTCAAAGAAATGTACTTTACAGTAGGTACAAAATCCTGTTTTCTTTCTCATTCATTAAGGGACACTGGACATTTAGAAACAGCTAGAAAATCAGAATGCAGTCCATTTAAGGGGTAAGCAACAGTAAGGCCGCGTACACACGCGGGGACTGTTCGCCCAACTTTGTCCGCTGAACAGTGTTTCGGCGGACAGTCCGCCCGTGTGTGGGCTTTCAGCGGACAGTTTCAGCGAACAGTTTGCTGAACAAGGTTTTTCGGAATTTCCGAAAAACTGTCCGCTGAAACTTGGTTTCAGCGAACAGTCCCCTCGTGTGTAGGCTTGTTCGTCAAACTAAGTTCCGCGCATGCTCAAAAAGGATTTACACGCCGAAAGTTGTAATGCAGTGTATAGGACGTTGTATTTTCTGTCCCGTCGTACGTGCCGTTCACGTCATCGCGCACGGTTTCAGCAAACTGTTCGTTCGTCGTGTTTGGGCAAGTCCGTCCATGCTAATTTTGAGCGGACTGTTTGCTGAAACTGTTTGACGGACAAAGTTGAGCGAACAGTCCCCGCGTGTGTACGCGGCCTAACAAAACACTAACAGGCCCATACAGGGGCGGATCCAGGGGGGGGGCAACGGGTCAATTGCCCCCCCCGAAAATATCACACCGACATGATTGTAACAGTCATTTGCAGGCTGCAGCGCTGCCCGAGTCTCTCTCTCATCATCCGATCAGCGGAACAGAGAGAGACTCTAGAGATCAATTATGCGGCGCTGGGACCAGGAGGAGCCTGGAGGTGGGTGGAGCTGGGGCGCTGGCATGGCAACCCTGCACTCGTTGCTAGCGCTTGGGCCGCCTGGCGTCTAGCAACGAGTGACGTCTTGGAGTCAGTCACGGAGCCGACGTGATGACGAGGCATCACGTCGTCCCCTTCCGTCCCCGTCCACCATGCAGCGGGTCCCCTCCGCCCTCTGAGCAGTGTGTGAGGGGAGGGGTGGTGGCGCAAAGGGCTTTGGATGGAGTTTGCACGCTGGAAGGAGTGCATGTCTGAAGGAAAGAGAAGAGTGGGCGTGCTGTCAGGGCTTGGTGGCAGAAAAATGGGGGCTGTGACTGAACTCTGTCACTGAGCTGCTATATAGAAGGGGGGGAAGCACCATTCAAGTGCAAATGTGTGCCAATTTGCACCACTGAGGCAGTTTTCAGGCATTCACTGCCTCCCCAGTGTGAAAGGTGACCTGGCAAGTGACAATCCACAGTGTGGCAAGTGACGTGACAAGTGACAATCCGCAAGGTTTGGCAGGGGACGTGGCAAGTGACAATCCGCAAGGTGTGGCAAGTGACAATCCGCAAGGTGTGGCAGGTGATGTGGCAAGTGACAATCCGCAAGCTGTGGCAGGTGACGTGGCAAGTGACAATCTGCAAGGTGCGGCAGGTGACGTCGCAAGTGACAAGCCGCATCTGGTGGCATGCGACGGTGGCAAGTGACACCCTCAGGGCTCCCACTGATTCTGGATTATGGTGAGTTGAACCATTTAATTTTATATAACAATGTAATAATATAAATAATGCACTTCAATCATCCTGACACCATATCAACCATAGCGCCGTGATGATTGAAGCGACAACGCCAGCCATTTTCCCGATAAATTGCCTGCAAAAAAAAAATATTTTCTGGCAGTGCCCCTCCCGAAACTAGACTCTGGATCCGCCCCTGGGCCCATATAACAAAAAAGTTAAGCTGGAAGCAACCTGCAGCTCTAAGTTTCCTGAAGGACCTTATGCCCAAAGATGGCATCAGAAAAATGCTGAACATCTACCCGGTGAAACTTGGAGAAATTGAAGACCACGTGGCAGTCTTGAAAATCTGGGTAACAGTTGCATAAAGCATTCAAAGACCTGTGCTTTAACGGGAAAAGGTGGAATCTAGTTCTTAAGATCACAAGTTTGTATGATAATATGTCTGAGCCACCAGGAAGTGGTGGAATGAAAATATGGTTCCCTGTATGACAAAAAGAGTCAGCCCTTTCAATAAAAGCCATAACTGAGAGGTAAACTCACGAAGCACGAATTTCATTGTGGTGTTGAACAGAACATTTTATCTAGTATACTCTTGACAGAGAGACAGAAAAACATTGCCCTGGTTGCAGAAAAAAACTGAAAACTACCTTAAGAGATTCTAGGCCTCAACACCACATTATTCCTGTGTAAGAGCAGAAAGAATAATTTATAAGACTATCAGCTCGGAGAGGTGATAGCAACAAGAAATGCAACCTTGTGAGTAAAAACTAACAAGGAACTATCCCTGACAGGTTTTAAAGGCAATCTTTGAAAAGCCAACAGAACTAGATTTAAATCCCACTGAGTTACGTGTTGTACAGGAGTTACAGGCTACACAAGTTGTACAGGAGGAACTACATGAGATACTCTATGCTGTCCAAAAGTCTTAATCAAAAAATTGGAGGCTAGTGGCCTTTGGAATAAGATTGCAAGGGCCAAGCTTTGACCCGTAATAGTAAAATTGAAAAATGGATTATATTTAGTTTGCTCTGTGAACGTTGTGTAATAAACGATTGCATTTTTACTATATAATGCTGTAATCACAATTTTTCATCCTTTGTCTCTTCTTAGTGACGCAGATCTCCTTTGGCTTCTTTGCAGCTATTTTCTGTCCACATGCACTTGAACATGATGGCTTTGCCAAATACATCCACAGTTCAGTTCATTAAAGTTCAGCTGAACATATCAAAAGTTTGGACGCCAGGTTGGAACAACTTTGAAATCATTGCGGCCTAAATAAATTAAAAATAAAATAAATAAATTCTCCTTATTTTTAAGGCTAATAGCCAATGGTTAGGCAAAAAAGTCCATTGGGTGCTGTGCACTGCCCCAGAAGACATATACTCATGTATTTTTTTTTTTAATACCATTTTGCAGGGAGCAATATACTGTACATAATAATGCTGAAATCCCAACAATAAAAATGTACTATTTATTTTAAAAGCTCCTTAAAGGTACCCTAAACCTGTCTGTGAAGTGGTGCATCTCTACCATGTAAATAAATTAGTCACCTTTAATTAACGTCGCTAATTCACATTAGCAGTCATTTTTATTTGTCACTTTTACTATACATTAAAAAAAAATGCAATGGGGTTCCCCCAAAATCCATCACATTGCCCCTCTCCTGACCAATACCAAGCTACATGCTCTCAACGTGGGGTATGAAACATGGTATGGTTCAGCAGGGAGGCAGATACTGTATACAGCGCCCGCTACATAAATGGGTAAGGGTTACATATTACTGTTAATACGTTTATATAAAAGGGGGCAGGGATGTGGTATCATTATTGACCAAACATTGAAATGACAATCATTGGTCTATGGCCATGGTCATAAACCTTTGCCACCACCACCCCACCCCATTTCTTATTTAAATGAATTGGGCTGTTTTCATTACTGGTTGTTAAAGCGGGAGTCTGCCGGGACTCCGCGTTTTTTTTTTTTTTTTTAAAAGCCAGCAGCTACAATTACTGCAGCTGCTGACTTTTAAAATAGTGACACTTACCTGTCCAGCGCGCCCGCGATGTCGGGACCCGAAGCCGATTTCTAGATCGTCTCTCGGGTGCTGCCGCCGCCATCTTGGGTATGGGAATCAGGAAATGGAGCCTTTCGGCTTAATTTCCCGGTTCCCTACTGCGCATGCGAGAGTCGCGCTGCGCAATAAGGACGGTCCCCGCTGCCTCTGGGATCTGTGTGTTTCCCAGCAGGCAGCGGGGCACTTGCGGAAAGGGGCGGGCACTTGCGGAAAGGGGCGTAATCTACGCCCCTTTCCGCAGAGAGCTATCCCGGAAGTGGGTGCAGATACCTGTACTGTACAGGTATCTGCACCCCCCTCCCCCCTGAAAGGTGCCAATTGTGGCGCCGGAGGGGGGGAGGGTTCCGATGAGCGGAAGGTCCACTTTAGGGTGGACCTCCGCTTTAAGGACTCAGCAGTGCCTGCACCCATGGGTATCCTTAACAACCATTGATAGCGAATAGCTGTCATGTATAATAATGTGAGTAATACTGTCAGCGAAGAATTCTGAGAAGACCTGGAAAATATGCTATTATCCAGTATGTGTGGGCTAATTCAAGCATGTGCATTAGGGAATGGCACGCAATGGCAAATCGACATTGCATTGGAGAACGCAAAGTGCGCCAGCGTCCACTGGCCTATATAAAGACAGCTGCTTCTCTCACAAATTACTGGATTATCCTCAGCCTTATATCCTGTGTTCCTGTGTCTTGTCTTTCTGCTTGATTACCGACCCGGCTTACCCATGACCTGCTCTGACTTCTCTCCTGCCTTTAAACCCGGTTTGCTCCATGGACATGCTTCTGCCTTGTTCCTGAATGACATCCTGTGTTTGACCCTGGCTTGATCTCAACCACACCTCTGCCTCTACTCCTAACTAACTTCCTGTGTTTGACCCCCGGCCAGACTTCTTACCTTGCTTCCTGCTTTAACCATCTGTCAAGATCTGCCCACACCTCCAGAGAATAATCTGCTATGACTACTGTGTCATCACATCAGGAACCATCAGGCAGCTTCATCTCCATGCAACCCATATATCTTTGGGCATAGCACCCTCTGTCACCACCTTCAGGGGTACTCTGCACTTAGCCGCAAGGGAGCCCTCTTATCATCTCAGTCTCCAGTCAGGTATATGACAAATAGCAAAGCAAAGGTTTTTTTTGTTTTGTTTTAAGTTTACAAACAATTTATTCTTACCTTCTCGTCTTCTGGGGTCCTCCACCTGCGCTCTCGTCTCTTCATCTTGTCTGTGTTCTACTATAGAAAGTAGCTTCCTATGGTGACACACTTGTGGGCTCAATCCTGAGCTGGGCTGTGTATTTCTATTGACACACACAGTGTGGCTCGACCCCGCCTCTGCTCCCTCCGCATAGGATTTAATTGACAGAGACAGAAGCCAATGGCTCCTGCTGCTGCCTGAGTTCTTGTGAGGAGAAAGAGAGCTAGCAGTGCTGCTGCTCTTGGGCACAGTGATGGATTGAGCTCAGGAGAGTATTTGGGGTGGGGGATGGGGTGCTGGTAGGGAACCGAGCATGAAAGGTTTTTCACCTTAATGCAGAGAATTCAAGATAAAAAAAACTTTGGCCTACACAACCACTTTAAGCTCGTACTTAGTGATAATGGCTACCCATGCCTGCACAATGTAGTACCCACTACATGCCACATGTACTTTCCATAAGGGTGTATGTGACAGGATGACAACACAGGTGCACAACTGGGACATGCCTGTCACTTTATAAAAAGAAGTGGGTGATGCCATATATAGTGAATATGGTCAGGAGGTGACCTAGAGAGTCCTCCATGGGTGGTACCCAAAGAAAATGTTCAGTATTCAGTATGTTCAGTATTGTTGGTTGAGCTGCTCCATGAAGGTTCTCCACTAGGTTGGACTGTCATCCATCATAGATGATGTGTCGGACAAGTATTTATAAGAACTGGCTGTGGGTTACTATGTTTTTGTTACTGCAGGTGGGGAATAATCTGTAGTGAAGTGTGTGACATGGTCATCTTGGTATCTGCTGAGGGATTCTTGATAAAGACTGTGCTGGTTGCTACAGGTGTCTTGGCAGGAGCGATGCTTTAGACTGCGTCTAGTCATTACAATAGCACAGAAGGTTTCTGTGCTGCAATGGCTATTCCAGGATCCAGAGCTGTTGTTTAGAGGTCACTTCCAGCACCTGTTGTACCAACTGATAGAGCAGCTGGAAAAACATGAAATAATTATCTATAAAAATGGTTATGGAAGGTGGTGATCCCTCACTGGTTGTGAGGAGTCAAATTATTTACAACTGTGCAAAGATTGATCCTTTAATAGTCTGACTGCTTCAACGGCAAAGAAAAACATTGGAACTTTTTTTTCCAAAACATTGCAACCTATGTGGAACTGCTCTATCTGTACATTCCTTGTTACCATTAAATATCATTGCCACTAAATAGTGATGCCTTGCCTATTAGTTTAGCTGGATTTGAATAAACTGTAAAATGAAGTCTAAACCCTCAAAAGTATATGTGGTTACTACAAAATGGATTTGACTTTGTCACCTTTAACGCTAATATAATAACATATAACATCCATTCTGCAAAAGTTTTGTTCGGATTTCTTTTCTTTTCTTTTTTAGAACTGCATTAAAATTTACCCTTTATTTGCCAGTAGACAATAATTAGAATCCTCTGTCTTCTGGGAACTGCACTAATTGGCTGTATCTGCCATTGTTACACCATGTCACGAAGTGGAATATCCCCATTAATGGCTCCTGAGTCTACGCTTTCAAGTAGGTGGTGCATGATGACTCACAAGAAACGACAAACAGTGCGGATTAATTATATTTATTATCAGAATTTGCTGATTTCTCTTTGACTAGTAATGCAGATGTGCATAAATGTCATTCACTTCATTAAAGCAGAGAATAACATTTAAAGTGTGGAATTAAAACAATGGAGATGAGAAACCGGAGCTACAAGACTTACTGTTGTTAAGGGAATAATGTAGTGGGTAAAAAAAAAACTGTATCTTGAGTATATCTGATGAATAAAAAAATTGTAAGACTTTAAGTCTATAAATTATATGTCAGTCAAAAATAAAGTGGTTGTAAGGGCAGAAGGGGTTTTACCCTCATACATTCTATGAGTGCAGCCCCCCCCCCCCCCCCCCCCCTATACTCAACTCAGCCCAATTGATCTGGCGATGTACATGTGAAGTGTGGCTCGCTCAGCTTTCTAACTTCTCATTGGCTCAGAAACTGCAGCTGTGAATCACAGCCAGTGATGAGGAAGCAAGGGATGGGGCAGAGCGCCCATAGTAAGCAAGCCCCCATAGTAAGCGAGCCCCCATAGCAAGCGGCTTGCTTTGGTGGGCACTCAGAGGGGTAGGGTCCGCTTCCCCGCAACCCTGGCTGTGGTTTTGGGGACATGGGGCTTATTGGAAACCAGAAGGCCCCCTTTACAAGGGGCCCCCCAGATCCTGCCCCCCATGTGAATGAGTATGGGGTACACTGTACCCCTGCTCATTCACCAAAAAAAGTCAAACAGAAATAAAAACACACCGTTTATGAAAATTCATTTAATTAAAAAAAAAAAAAATGTCCCCCTTGTACCGCCGGACCCTAAAAAAGAAAAAAAATGCTTGGCCCACAACGAAGACTAACCGCTATGTGCCTGCTACGCCTTCTGACAGTTATTAAATAGATAAGGTGTGGTGCCACCTGGCAACGTCACCTGGTGGCGCCCCCTCATGTGACGTCACCCACTCAGCATGCACCAATCTGTGATGTCACATGGGGACGGTCCTACCAGGTGACTTCGCCAGGTGGCTCTGCCCCTAACCTATTTAAGAACTGTCAGATGTTGGAGCAGGCACACATCAGTTAGCCTTTGTTGCTGGCAGAGCATTTATTTTAAAACATTTTCAGGTCCGGTGATGGTGTCGTCGCCATGATTGAGGATAGATCTACATCGAGGGAGATTTTTTTTATCTTTATTAAAACAATTATCAAAAACTGTGTGTGTTTTATTCCTTTTTACACTTTTTTGGGTGAATGAGTAGTTGTACAATGTACCTCTACTCATTCACATGGAGGAGCAGGATCTGGGGGCCCCCTTGTGAAAGGGGACTTCCAGATTCTAATAAGCCCCCCGCCCACAGACCCCCACAACCACAGCCCAGGATTGTCAGGAAGAGGCCCTTGTCCCCATCAACAAGGGGACAATGTGCTTAACCACTTCAATACAGGGCACTTTCGCCCCCTTCCTTCCCAGCCCAATTTTCAGCTTTCAGCGCTCTAGCGCTTTCAGTGACAATTGCGCGGTCATGCTACACTGTACCCAAATGAAATTTTTATCATTTTGTTCGCACAAATAGAGCTTTATTTTGGTGGTATTTATTCACGACTCCGTTTTTTATTTTTTGCGATATAAGCGCAAAAAAGCGGAAATTTGGAAAAAAATAACTATTTTCTTTTTTCTACTTCAATAAAAATCCAATAAAATCAAATTTTGTCATAAATTTAAGCCAAAATGTATTCTGCTACATGTTTTTGGTAAAAAAAAATCCGTTAAGTGTATAATAATTGGTTTGTGTGATCACGGACATATGTACGCAAATGATCACGTACATATGTGTGCAGATAATCATTGGGACATGTGATTTTAGTGGGACATATGTGGGGGACATGTTTTTATTATTAGGGACATGTGTTTTTATTATTTGGGGACATGTATGTTTTGGGGACATGTGTGGGGACATTGTGTTTATACTGTGTGATGTGTTTACTGTGTGGTGTGTTTACTGTGTACACTAGACTGGTGATCAGTGAGTAAAAAGCTGTAAAAAGCAGCCCATACTCACTGATCAGCAGCCGGCTGCAGCGATCTGCTCTCCTCTCCACAGCGATGACTTCTGTGTGAGGAGAGGAGGAGCCGATTGCCTAGCAACCGGCTGTTTGTTTACATCACATGACGGCCGTCATTGGACACGGCCGTCATGTGATCAGGAGGGCCAATCACAGAGCCCTCCTGCCGATCTGAGATGCGCCGTGTCCGGGTGACACGGGCGCATCGGGATCGCGCCGCTGCGCGGGCGCGCGCGCGCGCGATCCCGCTACTCCTGAATGACGTTCCTGAACGTCATATCAGGAGTAGGCGGCTCCCACCCGGCCGTATATGTGCATTGGCCGGGTGGGAAGTGGTTAAGGATAGGGAGGGCAAGGACCCCATCCTTAAACCCCCCCCAATGTTGAGGGCATGTGGCCTGGTATGGTTTAGGGTGGGGGCGCTCGCTCACCCCCTTCTTTTCTGACCAGCCAGGCTGCATGCTCGGATAAGTGTCTGCTATGGATTTAGGGGGGGACCCCTTGCCGTTTTTGGTATTGTATTGCTGGCAATTTAAGCCTAGGTTCACATTGATTTGATTTGGCATGCAATTTGACATGTCAAATCGCATGCCAAGTCGGCGGCTATTGCCGGAAATGGCACCACCCGAAAAGTAGTTTCTGTACTACTTTTGGCGACTTTGGGTGCAATTTCAATAGATATCTGTGCAGGAACCCGCACAGATATCTCTGAAATCGCCTCTGAAGTCGGACTGACATGGGGGTATGAAATTGTGCAAATTCCGCTGAGCTTGCATAATTTCAATCCCGCAGCAGTGTGAACCTGGGCTCAGTGTCTTTTTTTCTTCTTTTTAAGTCCCCTTTCACACTGAGGCAGTTTTCAAGCATTTTAGCTCTAAAAATATTGTCTGTAAAGCGCCTGAAAACTGCCTCTCATGCCACCCCAGTGTGAAAGCCTGAGTGCTTTCACACTGGGGCGGTGCGCTTGCAGGACGGGAAAAAAAGTCCTGCAAGCAGCATCTTTGGAATGAATGAGCACCTCTGCTAAAGTGACAAAGACTGCAATAAAAAACAAAGTTTAGGTTTTCCCAATCTACCAAAAAAAAAAAAAAAAAATTCTAACTGATGTTGTGGCCCCTGATAACCACTTAAAGACCATGCCTACCGCAGATAGGGCTACTCTTTTGCACGAAACTACATACCTGTACGTAATTTTTTGCAATAGACAGTGGGGGCATGCATATTGATTGGACAGAGGGGGAGCCAATCAGCAGGTCCACGGCCACCCACAATCTCTCCCCATAGAAGCAGATCGGCGATCTGTCTATTTAAACAAGGCAGATCACCGTTCTGACACGGAAGAAGAGAGATCTTTTGTTCCTGCTAAGCAGGAACATCAATTTCTGTCTTCATCTAGTCAGACCATCCCCCACACAGTTAGAAAGCACTCCCCAGGGACACACTTAACCCTTTGATCGACCCTGATGTTAACCCCTTCACTGCCAGTGTCATTAGTATAGTAACATTGTATATTTTTTAGCACTGATCACTGTAATAATGTCACTGTTTCCCAGAAAAGTGTCAAAAGTGTCACTTAGGTGTCCGATTTGTCCGCTGCAATGTTGCAGTCCTGCTAAAAATCGCATGTTTGCCGCCATTACTAGTAAAAAAAAATGGCATAAATATATCCCATTGTTTGAAGACGCTATAACTTTTGCGCAAATCAGTCCATATATGGGATATGGGATATTTTATTTACCAAAAATATGTAGCAAAATACGTATTGGCCTAAATTGATGAAGGAATTTCATTTTTAATTTTTTTTATTTGATGTGTTATATAGCATAAAGTAAAAAATATTGGTTTATTTTTTTCAAAATTGTCACTCTATTTTTGTTTATAGTACAAAAAAATCAAAGCCGCAGAGGTGATCAAATACCATCAAAAAAAGCTCTATTTGTGAGAAAAAAGGACATAAATTTTATTTGGGTACATCATCGCACGGCATTGTCAGTTAAATTAATCGGAAAAAATGGCCTGGTCAATAAAGGGGTAATGCCCTCCGGGCCTTAAGTGGTTAAAGATACCTCCCCTCTTTTTTTGTGCTTATGGCAACCTTGTCATCGGGCTAGCAAAAAATAGAGAAACTATGTAAGGGCTTGTTCACACATTTGTTGATTATGAAGAACTAAATGCTCAATAACACTCCTATACAGTGGCAGCTGGTGCTCCATTTTTTTTTTGGGGGGGGGGGGCAGCAAATAAAACCCCCCGCTCGCTCGCCCACCTGTCCGAAAGCCTGCCAGGTCTGCACTTACCCCATCCAGGTCGTGGGTGGTTTCTCCAGCTTCCCTGGCTTCTCCCCTTCCGGCGAATCCAGACGCTTCTTAAGGCCCGCTTCCTGTCCTGATTGGCCGGAAGGAGAAGCGGGAAGACTATAGTGAATTTGAATTCACTAATGTCACAAGTGGATGGGCTCAGGCAACCCGAGCCCAACCTTTTTGAAGCCAATTAGAGCTTCAGGCTCTAATCATGTGCTTAAAAAAAAAAAAAAAAAACCCATAGAAATCTATGCGTCCAGTGGCCCGCATTGAGATTAGGGGCCGGCTGATGGAGATTAGGTGGGCGGCGCCACTGACCCCTTTGGACCAGCCACCACTGCTCCTATAGCATTTATGATGTGTATATGACGTGTTTTCTTTGTGTTTATGAAGCTTTGAAATTGATTTAGGAATGCTCGATAAATGCCCATGAAAGTGTTGCTTTTCTAGTGGGAAGTGCTTAAAGGGGAAGTGATGTAGAGGAAATGATCTACTTTGAGGCATGGCTAGGTTGTGGTGTAATAGCAGACATTTTTGATTGACTTATGCAATTATGCTGAATGTTTTTGCTCCTACGTGGCACTGGCAGTATTGCTGGCTGGTTGATAGTTTTGCCTGCACACAGAAGCAAATGGGAATACCACACAGCTGCTCTGTACAAAGAGGAATTGTTTGGAGCTGCTCTGTCCTAGTTCTCTATTACATCCCATTCTGGGATACTGGAGCCTCCACTTCCTCTCCTCAATGCCCAGCTAACACTATTGGTGTTGGTAAGGTGTGGTTATAGAACCATCTTCCACATTCAGAGCTATTAAACCCTGCCCACATTGGCCAGGAAAAAAAACTGGTCAAGCACAGTGTTCAGCTTCAACTGAGTGCAGCAGAGGTGATATCAGGGGTCCCAGGTGGTTCTAAAGTCCAGGTGTTTTGTTTACCTTAATGCATTCCCAGCATTAAAAACATCCTACTAACTATCCTCCAACCCCCAAACACGTACCTGTCTTCTCTCTCAATCCAGAGCTGCCCAATCTGCAGCAGCACTGCCCTCTGGGGGGGTTGGCTGAGCCACACTGTGTACGTCTATGGATACTGGGAGCTTGTCCACATGGGTGCCCTCATAGCACGTGGCTTGCTATGGGGACACCCGCAGGAAGAAGTATGTATTAGATTTAAGTGCATGATGCCTGGTAAGTCTAGTAGGCTCTTAACATTTCTATCCACAATGTGGAATAGCAGCTTGTCCCCTGATAGATCCAAGGTAGAAGTGTCCAGTGTCTTAATTGTTTGACTGCCATAAGCTATCAGTTTAACTTTATTTGACTAATCAATTTTAGCTGTGGGGTCAATGTTGTGCATAAGGGCATGACATTGCATTTGGCATCAGTATCAATTTTCAAATTGACATGTTTGTTGCATGCTGTTGAGAGAGTGGTGGTTGGTGAATATTTCTTCTTTATTTGCAATTAGGTCCACACTTTCCACTTCATTCATTCTGTGCAAATTTTGTAGTTTAGTATGACTAGATGGTGTCATCCATGCATCTCTATTTTGAGGTTTGGACCTACAGCACTGCCACTGATCCCATCAACCCACCAGCACTGCCACTGATCCCATCTCCCCTAAGCGCTGCCACTAATCCCATCCCCTCAACAGCACTGCCGTTCATCCCATCCCCCCAACACTGCCTTTCATCCCATCCCCCCAGCACTGCCACTGACCCCATCAACCCCTCAGTACTGCCATTGATCCCATCAACCCTCTAACAATGCTACTGATCCTATCCCCCAGGTGCACTGTCACTCATCCCACCCACCAGTATTGCCCCTGATCCTATTCCCCCCCACCACTGCTATTGGTCACACCTACCCCCAGTCCCAGCAACCAATAGGTGAGTGATAATGCAGTAACCTATAGCAACCAACCAGTGACCAGTAATAATGTGCATTAGCCTCTAAATACCAATCAGTGAGTGGTAATGATTTGCAGTAACCTCTAGCAACTAATCAGTGAGCGTAATGCCCTGTACACTCGACCAGTTTTCCCGTCGGAATAAACTCTGAAGGTTTTTTCCGACAGAATTCCGACGGAATTCCACTGTAACTGTCTTGCGTACACACGATCACACCAAAGTCCAATCGTTAAGAACGCGGTGACGCACAACACGTATGATGGGAATAGAAAAAGGAAATTCAATAGCCAGTAGCCAATAGCTTCCGTCTCATACTTGCTTCAGAGCATGTGTCATTTTTGGTCCGTTGGAACAGCATACAGACGAGTGGTTTTCCCGATAGGAATTGGTTCTGTTGGAAAAATTTAGAACATTTTCTATTTCTAGGTCCATCAGAATTTTAGACGTAAAGTCCGATGGGGCATACACACGATCGGAATATACGATGAAAAGATCCCGTCTGACTTTTTTTGTTGGACATTCCGCTTGTGTGCAGTAACCTCATTCATTCCGCATAAGGATGTGCAGTAACTTCCAGCGACCAATCAGTGAATGGTAATGATGTACAGTAACCTCTAGCAACTAATCAGTGAGCAGTACAGTTGAGCAGTAACCTCAAGCAACCAATCAGCAAGCAGAAATGATGTGCTGTAACCTCTAGCAATTAATCAATGAGCAGTACAGTTGTTCAGGAACCTTCAGCAACTAATCAACAAACAGAAATTATGTGCTATAACCTCTAGCAACTAATCAGTGAGCGGCAATATGTGCTGTATCCTCTCGCAACCAGTTAGTACGTGGTAATGATATGCTTTAGCCTCTGGAGAACAATCCCAATCGTTGCCTAAACTGCTGCAGTGAACTGATTTTGAGTCTAGCTGCTATTTATTGTATGTCTTCGAGCGCGAAATTGCATGGGGGGTGGGGCAAGAAAATGTTTGCCCAGTGTCCAATCAATATTAAAGATGGCCTTGACATTGATAGGTTCACTTTATTTAGGTTCACACTATTCCCAGGAGTTTTTAAACTTTTAAGCACTCCATGTTCTGATTCCATTAGCCAGCATTTGTCAAACATTAATGCATTACATCCGACACACTTATTCATCTTGTGAGTGTTTCAGACTGAATCACACAAAGTCTAACGAGCTGAAAACCAATTAAATCTGTGATGTCAGAGGTGTCACTAACTTTCACTTCTACAATTATGCCGCTGATATGTGTATATATATATATATATATATATATATATATATATATATATATATATATATATATATATATATATTAAGTGAAAATTGTGAGGTGCTAAAACATACAATGAGGCACACAAAGTGATAACACATGACTATGAAACTCTTAAATTAGATACAGTGCTCACTTCTGGGATAATATATTACCAAATTAAGCTCAATGGAGAGAAAATTGTAATGTATAAATAGTTGTGTTGTGCCATTTACATCACAGCTGTGTGATATAAATTGAACATTTAGAAGCCCTGTAACAGCTATTTTAAGAAGGTGTTGCATGTGTGTATTTAAATACTTCAGATCATGTTTTTTTAGTACTACAGTGGAAAGAGCTACATTATATGGTCAAACACTTGTGGACACCTGACCATCACATCTATATGAGTTTCTTAAACACTCCATTTCAAACCATTGGGGAATGATATGGAATTACCGACCACCCCCTAACCTTTATCAGCTAAAACAGCCTTCACACTTCTGGAAGCCTTTCTACAAGATTTTGGAGCATATAGTGTATGTGGAAATGCGTGCCCATTCAGCCAAAAGAGCATTTGTCAAGTACTGATATTGGACCTATGTCACAGTTGGCCTTGCAGCCCACCCCAAAAAGTGTTCGGTTGAGGTCAGTTCTCTGTGCGTGCCACTCATGTTCCACAGCACTCTATTCACCAAACTATGTCTCTACGCATCTAGCTCTGGAGCAGAAAATGTCCTTCCCCATACTATTGACCAAAGGTTAGAAGTGTACAGTGGTCTAAATTATATTTATATGCTGTAGCATTAACTGTACCCTTTACTGGAAGCACCCAACGTTGCAGAGCTGTCCATATACATTTGGCAACACACAACATGGATGCAGGGGCATCTTTGTCAAATGAGAATGCTTTGGTTTCCTTTCAGTAATCATTGTTAACATGTTATAAAATAAAGGCCTGTTGCAGTGACGTTTTTTGTCTTCAGACCTTTATATGACCATCTTCTGCAGAAAGACCAAATGAGTCAGCCACAACCCCAATTCCAACGCTATGTATAATCTACATAAAAACAGAATGCAATGATTTGCAAACCCATATTTTATTCACAATAGAACATAGAAAACATATCAAATGTTTAGACTGAGAAAAAGTACCATTTAAAAAAAAACAATAATGTAATTTTCAAATTGAAGGCATAAACACATCTAAAAAAAATTGGAACAGGGCCTTGTTTACCACGGTATCGCATCCCCTCTTCAACACTAGGTAAATATTTCTTGGAACTGAGACAACAAGTTTTTGGAGTTTTGGGAGAGGAATGTAGTCCAATTCTTGCTTGATGTAGGATTCTAATTGCTCAATACTCCTGGGTCTTCTTATATATATATATAATATATATATATATATATATATATTGTGAAGTTTGGGGATACTAGCTCCGCGGGATTAAGTGCATAAACCGTTGTCAGGTGAAACCAAAATATATTTATTTTTAATTAAATCAAAAATAAAGCTTTTCTTCAGCATATAAAAGCCGTAAATTAAAGTCCGCTTATCTTCAGCACAAAATAATACAAAAAGAAAAGCACCTACAGTTCTGTAGACAGGTCTTCACCAAAAAGAATCCTTGCAGAGATCTTTTTGCAGCCTCCAAAACAGCAAACAGCAAATACAACAACACAGCCAGACAGCTCCTCAGACAGGTGTTCATCTCCATCTCCTCCTCACCACCACCTCTCGGTCTACTTCCTGTCTTATAGGCTGTCTGTCTTCCTGGAGGTCGTTAACCCCCTGTGGGCCGAATCCCTGTGGTCAGGGAGGGAGGCTCTTTCCCACCCAAATGTCACTTTAGAGCCTCCCAAATTCCGGGTCCCAACAACCTCTCTTAAAATATAGAGAGGACCGCGAATCAGTCTTCTCCCGAAAACTATACCCGGAATCTGTCACCCATTTTTGGGTGACCCCCTGAGGCCTACCATGATTCCCTTAAAGGGACCACATCCCGAATATAGGCGCCACATAGTACCCGTCCAGTACCCAACCTTGGCGTCCTGTACAATATATATATATATTAGGGCTGTTACTGATTAAAATTTTCGTGTTCGATTAATCAGGTGGTCATGCAAGCGGGTATCAAAACGGTTAACATGGACCATAAACTTCTCTCACGTCTCCTTAGATCTCAGCAAGAACGCCAGGTCATGGGTAGAAAGAAAAGATCTAAGTGCTCACCACTTAAGTATAAGATTTAATTTTGATCGATCAAAAAAATGAATCGATTAATAGAGGAATTAATCTTTAATTTCCACAGCCCAAATATATATATATATATATATATATATATATATATATATATATATATATATATATATATATAATTATATTTTTATTGAAAATCTCTAAATTATAATAGTAATGAGAAAAAATAAGACAAAAATCCCAAAAAACAATCATCACCGCCACAGGCAGAACAAATACAATAATACAGCGCTCATGGGCAGTGGCAATATATAAAAAGACTTATGTGTGGCACATATTTAAAAAAACTACATAACTCAGATTAATCATATGCTAATGGGAAACCTTACATTAATAGAAATAATCCAGAAAAACAGAAAAATAACAGCAAATGAATAAGCACACCATGAGTATCATAATTGGAGCGAGAGGCAGATAGAAGTAAAATAAAATGTGTGACTCAGAAAAAAAGATACCTGTCCAAGGGTCTAGGGATTGGAAAGGACTCAATCAGGGCAAAACTCAGATTGATACCATACATCCCAAATTTTTGTAAAGAGCATTAATGAGTCTTCAACTACAGCTATAACATGTTCCAGCCTACAAATTTCAGTTATGGTAGATAACAGCTGAAAATGTGTAGGAGCGGCAGTAGATAACCAACAAGTGGGGCTCAATGTTTTTTCACCTAACAAAACAAAGGCCATCAGTCTCTTTGCAGATTTAGAGATGCCCAAATGGCGTAGACCAAGTATTATAAGGGGTCTAAAAGAATAAATGTTACAAGAAGGTTTTGTAAGAGTGTCTGAATATACTGTATACCTAAAAAGGTTTAATAATAGGACAATCCCAAAAGATATGATATATGGTACCCACAGCTCCATGACACCTCTAAGATTGTTGACGGACTGAAGGAATACATGCATGTAAAACATCAGTAGTCTTATACCTAAATAAAAGGATCTTATAGGCAGTCTCTCTCTGCACCACGCACCATGAAACTTT